>NC_139668.1:7228398-7385898 GCF_951799395.1 Argentina silus
GATCTATACCATGTATTTCTATGTATTAGATTGAGGAAGTTAAACTAAACACTGGCTGGTTGGTGGGTTAATGAGATGATGAAGCAGAGGGAAGGGGTAATTGAAAGCAGGAGATGGGTGGGGGGGGTAGGTTGTCGTAGACAGGTAGGTCTTTGTTAAGTTAATGGTTGGTTAATGGCCTAGGGGGGATGGGGGGGGGGGGGGGGCGGTGGGGTGAGGTGAGGTGGGTTCAATGAGGCCCTGTGGCCCTAGTCTGGGGCCTATACGTCATAACTGAGTCAACTGACTGACTGGGTGACTAAGAGATGAGCAGTCATGGTCACAGTATCCAGAAGCGCGTTTCATGGCCCCACCAACCATACAACATTGGATTAACCCCTAAACGAGCCGTGAGTGGGAGCCATTAGACCGCAGCCTGATTCAAAGGCGCCAACGGGCCGGTCGTCACAATCAGTCACATGTTCTGGCAGCAGGCTGCTTGGTCTACGTTTGGGAACGATGTCATCTTGTCTCCAGGAACTCCCAAGCAGTGTTTACTGGGTAAAGGTGAGCATGTGCTGCTGCATGTTGGGGTGGTGTCCCACACTACATCGCCCTCTAGATTCTCTATGCAGTACTGCATTTTGTCAACCCTAGAAGGCTGGAATGGGATGGTCTCTAAGGGCTCTGTGACACAGATACTGCAAATGTACCATATTTAAGGGAATTCATAAATACAACTTCAGTGCTCACAGTGAAATATTACAAGCCAAAGGTTACTTGGGTTGTTACTGCATAAAAACCATCTCTATCCCCACAACAATAACAGGCCAATGATCAGAATAGCATAAAACAAGCTGAAGACAATTACATAAAGATAGAACACTGAGGGAGTAGTTTGGTGCACATGTCGATAACTGTGACTCATAATGTCATAATCTATTGCTATTCAATATTGTACTTGTATTTATATTGTGCAATTTAGTTTAGTTAGGATGTATTTTATTTTAGTATTTGGGAAGTTTGAGTGTAGAGTGCTGCTTGAAGTATGTGAACCCCTTGTACAATTATAGATTTTTTTAGTTTTTACCATGAAATATTTATTTAATCTTTTTAGACTTTTTTTATCTGACATAACAGGTTTATATTTACCAATTCCATATGTTGGTTTGGAGGAAATCATGTGTGTAGTAGAAAAGCTAAATTATAAAGAAATTAGTGCAGGTGCAAAAATAAGTGAACGCCCAGTTGCATTGGTTAAATCAAGTAGGTAAGTAGAATCAGTACTTTTGAACATTGAACTCACATTGGCCAGGTAGTCCCTCTCCCAGGTGCGGCTACAGCCCCAGTCCTTCCTCTCGCCACTCAGAGCCCCTAGGGCCGCCACCTTGGCCCGCACCTCCGCCATGTCAGACGGGGGGATATTCTGAATGATCTGCCTCGCCCTCCACCTGGAGAATGACAACAAACAAATACAGTAAAGAAGCAGCAGAAAACATCTAGGGATGGTTTCCCAGACACAGATTAAAGCCAGGGAAATCTCCATTAAAGATGGCTTTTTTTTAGTCTACGATTAGGCTTAACCTGTGTCCAGGAAACAAGACCCTAACGTGTACTAGCAAAATAGGTTACTACTGTACCTCAAACTAAACCTCACTCAAAGATAAAGGTAAAGATAAGAATATACTTCTTATCTACAAAGAGAAGAGCGTGCCGTGATGCCTCCTACACTCTTTCCCAAAGACTCCCACATCCTAAAGACATGTTCCCTAACTGCAGTTGCCTAGGTGTACACACATACCCAAGGATATTTATGGCTGCGGTAACTATGGGGACTGACCGGCGGTGCAGTAGCTGTGTGATGCTGTGGAACTGTGTCAGAACCGCTGGCGGGGTCGGCCACTCCACGCTCTTCCCGTAGTCGGCCATGTTGCGGACGTTGGCGAACCTGCGCTCCACGTCCCAGAAGTGGGCCTTCACCTTGTAGCGCTTGTAGCAGCCCATGATGGCGTAGATGGCCCGCATCCGCTGACACCGCATACGAGCAAGCGCCCCACGCCACACCTAGGGGGAGAGGGAGAAAGGGAGGACGAGAGGGAAGAAGAGAGTGAGAAAAAAAAAAAGAACATTGTAGCATTGTGACTGCCAATGTCCCCTGGTCTGAGCATTGATTACTTTATCTTATGGTGACTGATGGATAGATGATTCACTTACTTAAACAAATGTATTTGTTGTAAGTCGCTTTGGATAAAGGCGTCTGATAAATGCCATGAATGTAAATGTAATGTAAATGTAGAAAGAGGAGAGAGAGAGAGAGAGAGAGAGAGAGAGAGAGAGAGAGAGGGAAATTAAAGAGCGAGAGAAAGAGAAGAGAGAAAAGAGAGAGGTAGAGGGAAGAGAGAAAAGAGAGAGATAAAGAGAGAAAGAAAGGTTATAGAGACCAAAGCGGGTACAAATGAACACAGGATAAATAGAGGAGAAGAGGAACAAGAGAGAAGCAGAGAAATGGCACAGAGAGAGAGAGAGAGAAGTGAGGCATCAGGTGGGCTTTCAGTCAACACCAGCTCATATCCTGACTGGGTTAGACTCCTGCTGAGTTTACAGACTAAGTTCTGCTCCAGTTCTGACCCAGCAGCAGCTGCAGATGCACTACAAGTGGGTCACAGAGACGAAAAGCAGGGCATTTTCACAGAGCGAAAGTGAAATAATTTAGTTTCATCTAACGATACACTGATCGCATTCATTATCCCAATTATTGTTATGGTAGCTATCTCCACTTGACTCAACAGATGAATCACACCCATCTATAACTGGGAGCCAGATGATCACCATGCTGAAGACTAATGATAAGCGTTTCTCTGTGTCTTAATGCAGAGGTCTAAATATGTGGAGGATGTGTGTGAGTGATTCATACTCATCCCGAGCACACACATGCAAGCTGTCGATTGGATTTAATTAGGCCTAGCTGCCAAAGCCTTGGGGCCCTTTATGATACTCATAAATACATCTTCATTCCAATGCAGGATTTTGGTGTTTATATTTAGTGGCAGTAAATTCTGTAAAATCTATCACATGCAGTCAGTGGTGGTAATGGGGATGAACATATTAAAATATTTTAATTTCAGCATTTAATTTGTTTCCCCAGGTGAATTAATTGCATTTTCACCACTGCATATAGTTTAAAGTTCAAGAATAAAAGCCATTGTAACCAGGCTCTGTCTAAACTTTATCTGGTCTAGACGGTCACCATAACCTCCCACCACTAGGGGGCTCTACCTTCTGTAGAAACAGCACAAGGATGGGGATGAGAGCGCCCCTCTCTTGTTCCAGGGTGAAGAGGGACCGGGGGGTTCGCACAAACAGCTTGGTGTGTCCATACGCCACGTCTTCCTGGAAACCGTGCTGTGTGACAATGGCCTCCACGGCCTCCCTGTCGGTTTCCATGAGGTGATTGGGCCAGGTGTACTCACAGGTCATCTTGTACCTACACACAGGGAGGGAGACGGAGGGAGAGGCGAGACGTCAGGGATAGATAGGGTTATGGCTAGGTGGTATATGGCTACCGTTGTAATCCCGAAGTCAACTCAGGTTTAGCTACGAGAGTTTGACTTCGTTGGCCTGATAGGCTGACAGCTATCACTGTGTCTCAAGTGTAGCCCAAGTAGCTTGCAAACCAATGACAAAATGCTAACGAAAATGCACTCATCGTTCGTTTTTAGCTCAAAATCTCTTCCCTGTCACTTGTAAACTTAGTTACCGTTAGCGATCACCATGATTACTGTAGGCTACTAACATATGTCCCCTGCTCAATGCTACAAAGGTTTGTGAAAAAGTCAAAGTAAACATTGGCAGGATTACCACGGTAGCCATGCACCCTCTAGCCACAACTGATAGACAGAGGCTTCACAGTAGGAGGATGGCTTTACAACATCATAGGGAATTGTTTATAAGTCAAACTGTGCATGGTCAATTCATGTCATTAAATTAAACTGGACACTCAAATACGACTTCTCAAAAACTTCATAGCAGAGAAATCTAGTCTGATCCATCTCGGTTGGACCAATCCACACTTTAGAATGAAGTCCTCAAGAGAACAGCTGGTTCTGAGAACATCAGGTTGTGTGAGGTGAGCTCGGTTCTGACCTCTGCAGGAAGCGGGCATAGGGCTGGCGGTAGGCAAACCCTGCCCTCCGCACCCTGACGTTCTCCAGCAGGCCGAGGTATGCCACCTGGTGCTGGCAGCGGGCGTCATCAAACAGCAAGGCCGACTTCACCTCGTTGGGCTTGACACATCGCACGTAGTACGGCTCCTAGAACACACAACATATAGAGGCTTACACAAGGTTTAATTTCATTTTATGAAACCTTTATTTATCCAGATGGGTCAGTTTAAAAAGAATAAAGGATCTGTCATCCGAGGAATGTTTGTGTTTTAATTGAGTATATTGTGTAAATTGTTGTTATAATTGTTATTTTAAATGTACTTTTGATTGTTCACTGTGGTAAGCATGAAAAGGAGACCTTAGTCTCAGTGGGACACCCTGCATAAATAAAGGTTTAATAAAAATGTGGGGGAAAAAAAACATATTCTTACTTTTTTGTCTTACAATGACAGCCCATTACAGATACAGCTACAGTACCATGTTTTCAAGTTTATGGCTCATGCAATACACAGAATATTCAAACGTGATGAAGCTGGCCGAATATGGCCTCCTCACAAAAACAGCAGAGTGGTTCCATAGTTTCAAAGTTTGGGAGTAACCTCATACCATGGAGTTTATCCAATGGAACATTACATCCCAAAAGAGATGACAGAATCTGCTTTGTGCAGTTTGTCCTTGAACATCTTCCAAAGCAGAGCTCTACCTATTGTAATATGAATGCTTCAATAAATACTTAAAACGACACATATTCCTGCTAAAATGAGAGCACAGTGTTGCCTCTGCTCTGTGTTTACGGACGGGAGCTTGTTGGGACACATCTTCCTGTCAAGGGAACAGGCATGCTCTGTTCTCCTCTCTGCGTTCTGTCTCTCACTCACCTCCTCCCCCCCGAAAGATGAACAGAGTGGAACAGAGCGCACTGAACACTATCTCCCTGCCTCTGCCATCCATCAACACACACACACACACACACACACACACACACACACACACACACAACACTTTGGCACACATGCAAGCACACACACACACATACACACACACACACACACACACACACACACATACACACTAGCATGCACGCACACACACACACACACACACACACAGACACACACTCTAGCAAGCACACACACTCTAGCACGCATGCATCCACACTTGCAAACACACTCTGGCACACACACACAAACACACGCACACACGCACGCACGCACGCACGCACGTACACACACACATACACACTCTAGCACGCAGACACACACACAGATACATAAAAATGTGCACAAAGACAATGATACCCCAACACACACACACACACACACACACACACACACACACACACACATACACACACACACACATACACACACACCCCAGCAGAACCATTTTAGCTCAGTTCATCAGAGACTTGAGAAAGGAAACGGGCGGGATGGGTGGGGGGGGGGGTCAGATTCAGCACAGGTGTCCCCATAGGACCTAGGAGGAGGACAGCCAGTCCTTCAATGTGACCTAAAAAAACAGGAACTGTCCTCAATGCGTCGGCGCCCCCCCCCCCCCCCCCCCGCTATCTCTCTCTCCATACTGCGCACCAGCCAGCCACAGAGAGAGACTGCGGCATGGGTCATCCCAAAATAACAACAGGAAATGTCATGTCTCAGTCAGGGAGCTCAGGCCAGGACAGGTGAGACGCTCGGCTGGGCATCCCTGTTCTGAGTGGGCATGTCATCGCCGGGGGGGGGGGATTATAGTGACCAACAGAACGGTGGCTCTCTCTGACACAATGGGACGCGTAGGTACGTATACAGCAGGGGAGGCCGGTGGAGGTAGAAATCCGAGGACGGGCTCATTGTAATGCATGGAATGGAATGAGGAACGGTGTTTGATACCATGATACCATTCCTCAGTCCATTCCATGCATTACAATGAGCCCGGCCTCTGATATTTGCCTCCACCAGCCTCCCCCGGTACACAGAAAATGCTCCCAGTCAGTCACATGTACTTTCACTTAGTTATAATCCCTGGGTTCATCAGCATCTGACCCATGCGAAAACGACCCATCATTATCCGACACATAAAGGTTTCCATTTTTAGACTAGGAGTCATGTGATTGTTAAAGAGGGCCGGTGTGTCTGTCTGGTCTACAATGTCCAGAGGATAACAGAGAGGTAAATTTCAAAGAAGAACTAGGTCATTGCTCACCACGGAGACTGACGCGGGGAAAAAAATACTAAAACAAAGAAGCGCCTCAAGTGGCCTTGATTTGACAGCGTTGCCAAGCAACAGGGATCTGTCTTATCCACCAAAAAAAAATTCAATCTAAGGAGAAAAAAACAAACAATGGAAACTTTTATAAACAAACTTCTTTTTTTTTCCCCAAAGTCCTAAATCAAGCTTTTTTATCAAAAGCTGGACAGTGAATGCCGAGGGCTGTGTATCCTTAGCAGAGAACACCAGAGTCAGCTTCAAGGGAGGTTTGACATTAATTTCATTTGTGGATCTCTATTGGTCTGTAAGGGGTTTTCCATGGGTCTGTTTAGGCTAATGTCAGTAACCAGAATGCAAGCAGGACCCCCACTGACCTTACAAGCCAGTTTATCCACCAGGGCCACGATGGAGTTCTTGAAGAGAGTCGCCGCAGTCAGGGGTCGTTTGGTGACCTCTGTGATACTCAGCTGCCCGTCCGGCCACATCTCCTTCAGCACAGGGTTGGCACTGCAGAACGAGAGAGTCGGAGAGAGAGGTGGGGGGGGGGGGGGGGAGAGAGAGAGAGAGGGGGGGGGGGGTATCGAGAGAGAGGGGGGGAGTGAGAGAGAGAGAAAGGGAGGGGGAGCGCGAAAGAGAGGGGGGGAACGAGAGAGTGAGAAAGAGGGGGGGAGTGAGAGAGGGAGAGAGGGAGGGGGGAGAGAGAGAAAGAGAGGGGAGAGCGAGAGAGAGAGAGAGACAGAGAGACAGAGAGGGGCGGAGCAAGAGAGAGAGAGAGCGGGGAGTGAGAGAGAGAGAGAGAGAGAGAGAGAAAGAATACATATAAATGAGAAGAAGAGAAGAAAGTAGGGCAGAGGGCAGTGAAAGATTAATTAAGTAGGGTAGAAGAGGAGTGATGTAAACAGGATGATGAGTGAACTCATTTATAAACAACCCAGTTCCAGAACTGTCAAGAACTTCATCACTTGTGTGTAAACCGTGTGAGTCGGCTAAGTATTGGATTTCACACCTATTATACATGAGCCGCTTGAAATCTTGGAAAAGCGGGTCCTTGTTCTTGTCCAAAAAGCCCTCGACTGAATATCTGAAATAGATAGAGAGAGAGAGAGAGAGAGAGAGAGAGAGAGATACAGAGAAAGAGAGAGAGAGAGAGAGAAATACAGAGATAGAGAGAGAGAGAGAGAGAGATACAGAGATAGAGAGAGAGAGATACAGAGATAGAGAGAGAGATATACAGAAATAGAGAGAGAGAGAGAGAGAGAGAGAGAGAGAAAAAAAAAGCTATTATAGAGACTCAAATGTACAGGAGGCCCCAGCAACTGGAGTGGAGGCACTCAATTGAAGTGGCATGTCAAGAAAAAAAAAAGAATAAAAGCCACTAAAAATAAAACGTGAGTCATGAGTATGATGTGAGTCATGCAACCATAGGTTACTGTAGGTACCATTAGTACAAATAGTACTCCTCCTCCTGGCTCCTTACCTGACAGGAGACTCAACAGTACTCTGCCTCTACCCACCCCTTCTACACAGATGGAGCACTTTCCTATCACATGACTCAGGGAGGCCTTAGGCAGAAGTTTAGAGGAAAAAAAAACCCGGTCATGGTACTTAGAAGATTCTCAAATTAGGCAAATGAAATGAAAAACAAGTATATTTGAGAAAAACACGAGAAAGCTGTTTCGCGGAGCCAAATCAATTACGAAAGGGGTGCCGCGTGAAACACACACATGTGAGGTATTTAGGGGTAAATGAGGGTGAGTGAGGTAAATGAAGTTTAACCTCAGGTAGTACGATAGCCATGTTGCGGAGCATGCTTCAATGGAATATAGAGATGTGAGGAGCTAAAGCCTCAAGCACGCACGCACGCACGCACGCACGCACACACGCACCACTCTATCTCCCCTGTCACATCAGGAGTTAAGGAAGAGGAAGTGCCATCCTCGTATGACAGATGTGCCCCTGTGACTGATGGTTGCCAACACAACACAACACACACACACACACACACACACACACACACACACACACACACACACACACACACACACACACACACACACACACACGAGGAGAACCAGGGAACTTAGGGGCCAGGGCTAGGGTCAGGGAGAAGCTCTACAAGGACAGGGGAGAGAGGAGGGAGTACACAGGGGACGGCAGCACAGCAGCTCTCCAGAGGATGGAGGATGATTCAGGGTGTGTCGTCGGAGTTTGAGGAAGGAGGGTAGGTTGCTGGGCAATAGTACAGTGTGTACAGCAGATGGTACAGAGCCTTTAAGAGGTCCAGGTTAGTATGTATACTGTACAAGTGATATGGTGGCCAGGGTTAAAGGGATGGTTCACTATTTTGATATTTACATTCGTGTTTAGATATATCTCTATGTTGACGATCGACCCAGATGGTTTTTAAGTGCTTTCCTTTGTTATTTAGTTATGTTCAGCAGCCGCGATCGCTCAACTTGGTGATAGAATGGGGTTTTTGGACGCCCTGAGACACCACATTCAGGAACAGAAATAAGATATTTTTAGCAGCCAGTTAGCGCCCAGAGTTGAATATAACCCTTCGAATCCCCTTCACCGGCTTTTTTGCGACTGAGTCAAACAACCTTTCAACACATTTTTATTGAGAATTGCTCCTAGCCATATCTGGGGTTACTTTCCCAAATAGCGTTGTGCATGACCAACGTCACCACCATCTGTTCTTTGAGTATTTTTTTTTCAAGGTAAGCGAGAAGTCAGAACTGGTTGGCCTGGGTCTTTAAACATTATTTGCAGGAATTAGTTGTTAATATGCCCACTTAAACCCCTTAGAGAATACAATAGCTGATACACAAGTAGCTAGATTTCTAAAAGGAAGTTTTAGTGCTTAACGGAGCAAGAAGCTACTTGCCCCGTTTACTCCCATTGTACCTCCAAGTTGAGCGATCGCGACTGCTGGACATAAATAAACAACAAAGGTAAGCCCTTAAAACCATCTGGGTCAATCGTCAACATGGGTAATATATCTAAAAACAATTCTAAGCACAAAAATAGTGAACCATCCCTTTAACCCAACCACGATATCCCATGTACAGTATACATTTACCCTTTAAGTGTAGGGTACAGGGCCAAATATGAATTCTTAGGATGTACAGTGCTAGATAAGGAAGAGTTCGGCATACTCTATGGAGCATACTTCACAGAGTTCAGTATACCTAGAAGTGTAGATCATAGTGTCATCCCCGATATAAACAGTCAGGCAGAAGAGGGAGGAACTGTTAGGGGCCGTGGGGACAAGGTGAGACGGCAGGAGGAGAGAGGGAAGGAGAGAGAGAGTGAGAAAGAGAGACAGAGAGAGAAAGGGAAAGGGTGGAATGAGGGGGAGCAAAGTAGGTCAAAGCCAAGCTGTGCTGGATGGAGGTTGTCATGAGGGGGGGTGTTGTTCCATGGGGGTGGCTGGGATGAGGGTATATTTAGCTATTTCGCAGGAGCAGGGATGGGATGGGATGGAGGACTGTCGACAGGGAGCTGTGGGGACCTTACAGGGGGTGACAGCAGGGCCGGCCCTGACTCTCCCCAAGGACCTGGATGAGGAGGCTGTGACAGGGACAGGGTGTGTGTTTGTGTTTGTGTGTTTGTGTGTGTGTGTGTGTGCGTGCGTGCGTGCGTGCGTGCGTGCGTGCGTGCGTGCGTGTGACAGAGATGTAGTGACAGGGACAGCCTTCCATCATGGCTGCTCTGTCACGTTGGCACAACCTCTACGCCATCAAGCCTTACTGTACGGTAGGTCACTCCAACACCATTGGCTCAGACAGTGAAGAGAGATAATGATGGCTAGGTCTTTGTTTATAAAAAGGCTTGATGGTGTGAGACTGGTTGGTTCATTTCTACTTTTCACTGTGTTATACTATATACTACGATATTAAAAATGAATAATTCTATCTGAGGCTGATTGCCGTCATTCGAGTATTTTTGGTGTGAGAGCCTTCTTGGGAATCAGTGATGGAAAATGTAAGCGAAACATGATCTAAGTGCTCAGCGTTTTATTCATGTTGTACGTCATGTTAACCTGGATTTCCGAACTCATGCACATGCACTTGGCAAGACCCACTCTGCTTCTCCTTGATTACTGCTGAGGACTTACATGCTCAATTCTTCAGAGGGAATTTGTCTCATCAGCTCCCTCCCTCCCTCCCTCCCTCCCTCCCTCAGCATAATGATACCATGCCATTTCTGATATTCAGGGCAGACCACTTGTTTAATGTAGAACATGCAAATACTAGGCCAATGGAGGAAGCATCCCCATGGCTACTCCACAGTGTCTTACGTCACAGTATGACCTTTGACCTGTTGAACCACGGTCTCTAGGCGTGGTTGTAGTTGATGTGCAGGATGCAGAAGGAACGAAGTGGACTAAACCGTTTTGTTTCTTGCTTTCTGTTTGTTTTATAATCACACTAAGAGTTTGTTGTGTTAATTGTACTTGTGCGTTTCATTTCATTGAGTCTGCACTAAATTTTCTGTATTGTGTATGTATTATGTAATTAATGCTTGTTACTATAGTGATATTCTCACATAAGCCACTGTGGGTTTTTCACCACACCTTGTCTGTTTGTCTTTCACCTGTCTTTTTGTGTTTAAATAAACCAAACTAAAACCAAACTAAGTGAGCGTGCAAACAACGTGTCAGTCACTCACGTGACATCTCCGGCGTAATGGCGGATACGGAAGTCTCTCTGGAACTCCATGGTCTTGTCTGTGGGGTTCAGCTGCAGAAGGGACAACATAGACTTCAATGCACCGTAGACTAAGAGCAAAGGAGACATCTCCCCATGTAGAGGTTCACTTGTAGATTACAGTACATGAAAAACATTCAAAAACATCATTTTCAAATCAGTTGCCAGAACGGGAGTCGAACCCGGGACGCTAGACCATTTGGGAAGATGTAATATCTACAGCCTAAGATCTGAATGCTTTTTCAAAGGCGGTCTGTATCCTAGGCCATATGGCATGTCAGACAAATAGTCAGGTGTTTAAATATCCATTGTCGTTATGAAAAATGACCATTGCAAGACAATATAGAATGTTGACGCTTTGTATTGTCAGCAGCAGGGGAGGCTGGTGGAGGTCGAAATCGAGGACGGGCTCATTGTAATGCATGGAATGGAATCAAGAATGGTATCAACCTCATTCTGTTCCATGCATTACAATGAGCCCATCCTCCGATTTCTACCTCCATCAGCCTCCCCTGGTCAGCAGTATGTACAATATCCCCACTGCCATGACGTTCCATATCTCAACAGACTCTTGCTCTAGTATGAGGATGGTGAGGCCTTGTGTGAAACTATTATACTGTAGAGCCAAAACAGTAAGAAAACCCTGCCCTCTATCTACCATCTTGTGGAACTGCAATGACAACAGTGAACAAGTGGGAAATCCATCCCCAAACTGGAGGCAGAAATCGGAGGACGGGACTCATTGTAATGCTTGGAACGGAATGCGGAATTCCTCATTCCATTCCATGGAGTTGTGGAGTTTAGTATATATTTTATAGGGATATACTCTGTTGGTTGAGACAGAATTAGGAACGCAGGAGATAAAGAGGAGGGGGATGGAGGTAAAGAGTGGGCTGCATCAGGAGGTACGGCCAGTGAAGCTGTGTTTCTCTGACCTTGCGGGAGGTGTAGTGGGGGTGCTGGCCCAGCTTGGTGTTCATGCTCTCCAGACAGACAGTGTCGGTCACTTTGCCCACAGTGAGACAAGCCTCGTCCAGGATGGAGATGATGCCTTTATGGGCCTGCTCCACCAGATCCACGATGATCTGGTTGTTGAAGTAGTCAATCTAATGGTAACAGACAGGGGAGAGGGAGGAAGTGGGTTAGATGGGAATGGATTGACATTAAGTCAATTGTGTGTGTGTGTGTGTGTGTGTGTGTGTGTGTGTGTGTGTGTGTGTGTGTGTGTGTGTGTGTGCGTGTGCGTGTGTGTGTGTGTGTATACGGCACTCACATGTTGCCAGGTGATGCCCTCTCTCTGGTACTCGGCTTGCTCCTGTCGAAGGATCAGCTCAATGAAGAGCTGCTGCAGCTTCTCGTTACAGTAGTTAATGCAGAACTGTTCAAAGCTGGCAACAGAGCAGAGGTACAGAGGTTGCAATAAGTCATGGTAGAAAACCAACGAGGAAAGCGTTTTTTCCTTTGTTGTTAAACCTGAAAATGTCAATAAAACATTTAGCACAAAAAAAAAGAAGTCAAACGCTTCAAAACATATGAAGCCAGCCGGTTCAATACAGAAAGAGGTTTATTATTATACATTACAAATAAGAGACCAACCTGTTGTTGTCGAAGATCTCAAAGCCGTAAATATCCAGTACTCCGATGACTGTATTTTTACCATGAAGCACTGGGTTGTAATCTTTCACCTCAATAACTGTGTTGATACGACCTACAATCCAACCAAAGAGTCTCTCATAGAGAGCCTAAAGAAGAGATGGAGGAGGAAGGAGTGACGACAGGAAGGAGAGAGAGAGAGAGAGAGAGAGAGAGAGAGAGAGAGAGAGAGGAGAGGGAGAGAGAGGGAGAGGGAGAATGTACAAGGGAGAAAATTAGACAGAGCAAATGTGTGAGAGAGCTGAGGTTTCACGGCAGTGTACTCTAAATGTATTAATGTACTACTCAACTACTTAATAGTGCCCATGAAAGAGCACTGAAATGGCTATGAGATAGCTGTACTTAAAACAATTGGATGTCGTTTCACCATGATGATGTCATTTTGTGATAATGGGGGCCAGTCAGTACCTTGACAAAAGCGTCCCTGCCAAAGCACGCCTCTTTCTCAGTATGGCCTTTCTCAATGACCTCACCGCCCCCTGTGGCCACAGTGCGGTACAGCAGGCTCTTGCTCACGTTGTCCGTCTTTGTGGTGGTCAGCTCAGCGATGCGCTTCACAGCCTCCTGCCCCACCACCTGGACACTCTCACTGTCAGTCTCAAACTGCAGGTTACCCTGGAGAGAGTCACAGACACACATCCTGGTGTTACAACAAAGCCTATACACTGTGGGCCGGATTGAGCCCAATGAAAACAATGTATACATTCATATGTATATACATATCAAGGGGAGGCTGGTGGAGGTAGAAATCGGAGGACGGGCTCATTGTATTGCATGGAATGGAATGAACATGTTTGTTTAAAACCATTCCTCATTCCATTTCATGCATGACAATGAGCCCGTCCTCCGATTTCTACCTCCACCAGCCTCCTCTGATACTGTACATATGTATGTCATATTGAAACGTTTGTCTATGATTAAGCCTGATCCTAGACTAAAACGTATCTTCGACAGAGAATCTCTATAGATAGTGCCATAAAGTCCACGGGCTTGTTTTAGTCTGTGTTTAGGAAGCTGAATGTGTAACATTCAACTCAATTTAGTGCCAAACTGTCAAACATTTCTGATGTGAAACACACCCAAGTGTACACCTGCTTTGAACCATAGAGCTCATGTACAGTACTACACTTTGTACGACCAACAGAAGAAGAACCAACCAGGAGCAAAATGGTCGCCAGGATCCTGTAAATGGAGTCGATCTCCTCGTCTGAGAAGCCAATCACCTTTAGGGCACTCATCACTGCTTTGTGGCTGGAGCTGTCGTTGTTGGACGTCTGGAGGAAGAGAGAGAGGTAACTGAGAGTAATCACCACCACACATGTTGAGGGAGCGTAACTGTATTTTGTCAAGCGATAAATGTCATCATAGCATCATCAGAGTTAAGCAGTTGAGCAAAGGAAGGAGAACGCACTGTGGATGCAGCGCCCTCTCTGGTATATGTGTAGTCTGCAGGGTCCTTCTGGAGGTGAAGTGACTTGAGCATTTCATCAGAGCCACCACGTAGTAGCTGTTGAAACCACACACACACACACACACACACACATACACACACACACACACACACACACACACACAATAACAGCTTCAACAGGTGTGTTGTATTGGGCAAAGGTGGGAAAAAAAACATCTTTGTAACCTTCACTATTACACTCTATCCTTACCCTAGTAATAAACCTTCATTAGTCAGAAAGTATTGATGAGTGAAATCCAATCACTGAAGGTCATAATAATGACCAATAAACAACATTTACCTGATAGAAGGAGTGGAAGTTCCTCTCACCTCCCTGCTGCTGCACCACCCTTGACTTACAGTGGGGAAGGGAGAAGAAGAGGTAAAGACACACACACATGTCAATAGAAACACACACATAAACATGTAATCAAAGACCACAGACTTCATCAACATCTCTACTTTATCACAATCATCACCATAACCTCAAATAACAACACAGCTGACATACAAGTAGGAAGAAGAAAGAATAGGTAGATACACACAGGCATGTTTATTTACGTTTTATATAAAACCAAAAGACAAAGACAAAGACCATCAAACTTGGCGTGAATAGTTTTAGTGTGTCAAAAACGTACGAACGTACTCCAAACGCATATTACGAAACGTCAACAAAGACCATAGACTCCATTAAGATGGAAACTTTATCACCATCATCATTGTAACCTCAAATATAACACAAAAGAACCAGGTTTTGAGTAAGCTGATGATACAGTGGCACGGTGTGATTGTGGGGTTATTTCTGTTCACAGTGAGAACAGATAGCAGCCACCATCATTCACACAGCCCTTCAGAGTCAGATGTTACGCTTCCTCTCTCTTACAGAGGATAAAAACAGCAGTGAATCTCATACCCCCGGGGTGAGCTATTAATTAACACATTTAACAGCAGCTGGACAAAACGGGGATGAAAATTACAGGAACATCTATTCACAGACACACTCTTCACAGACCCCTACTTTCATCACCTTTATCGAATATTATTGTTCAAGTATTAAATAAAAGAGAGTGGATAACTTTTCAAAATAACTTTATTTTAATAATAATACTTTTCCTTGTCTTGTTTAATAGCAGTCTTCTAGCAGTCTTATCAGAGTTGCTTTCCTCTCTCCTCCTCCTCCTCTCTTCTCTTCCCTTCTACTCTCCTCTCCTCTCCTCTCCTCTCCTCTCCTCTCCTCTCCTCTCTCCTCTCCTCTCCTCTCCTCTCCTCTCCTCTCCTCTCCTCTCCTCTCCTCCAGTCCCTTCCCTAACCCCAAGGTCCAGTGTCAACCAGGTCCTCACCTTCTCCAGCAGGTAGTTGTTGATATGGCCGCCAGTGGGGTCACCGTTGAAGTTGAAGTTGATGTCCATGTACTTGCCGAAGCGGCTTGAGTTGTCATTGCGGTTGGTTTTGGCGTTTCCAAAGGCTTCCAGCACACAGTTGGACTTCAGCAACACGTTCTTTACACTGTTCAGGAGAAGGTGGTAATCAATGGTAGCAGGTGAGAACATGACCCAAGGTAGTAATCAACGATAGCAGGAGATAGGAGGTAAGAACATGGCCCAAGGAGGGGAGAAGAGAGGCAGAGAGCGAAGGAGAGAGCAGATGGAAACATGGACTACGCTGGGTAGGAGAGAGGTAGAGAATGAAGGAGAAAGCAGGTAAGAACATGGCCCAAGGAGGGGAGAAGACAGGAAGAGAACAAAGGAGGACAGGGAGATGATGACATCACATCCCACCCAACAAAAGTGATTCTGTGTATATAATTCTGTGTACGTTGTCTCTGTACTTGTACTCTGCACAATGACAATAAAGTTGAATCTAATCTAATCTAATCTAATAACGTTGTGACTGAGCATTTACATTTAAGCTCAGCAGAGCATTAGCAGACGGTTTTATCCAAAGCGACTTACAGTAAGTACATTTGTCTAAGTAAGTGAATAAACTATACATCAGTCATTGTAAGTAAAACCTTCCATAAGAACAAGTACCAAGTGCCATCGGCGGTCATCATCTGTTCAGAACATACTGACCCAGTCTATATCGTTGCTCTTAAATAACTTACGGCGTTTCCTCAATATGATTCCTACCATTCCCACCTATACCTGACTGCCCTTTGACCTTTGACCTTTGACAACCACTCACTCACCTCTCGACCTCTGCTCTCTGGCTCGGGTTGGTGATGGCGGCGATGTACTGCATGATGTACTTGCTGGCCTCCGTCTTTCCTGCTCCGCTCTCACCTGAGAAACAATAACACCAATTCAACCCCAAATACAACACAAGCAGCAAACACAGCAGAGTGTTTTTTTAATGCACAATGCACCTTTTAGACTAGCCAACTAGTCTTATTATTATTAGTATTATCCTTATCATTTTAAAATTATTATTATTCTAGTACTAGGAGAGGCTTCTCGAGGTTTCTTAACCTCCCCTGCACAATTTGCCTTTTCTTTTCTTTTCATTTCATCTTTCATTTGTTATTGTGTGTACAAATCTGTGTGCAAATGTGTTTGCAAATCCAGCACAGTGTTGTATATCTATGGTATGACAGCATATCTACATCCACGTAGTTATGATGTCAGTTACCAATCATGACTTTGCTGTTCCTCTTTCTCTATCTGTCACTGACTAATATTAGTACATGTACATACAGCATAAAAGGAAGCAGGATATTATTCATGCAGCTTAAAAGATATCATTGAGGCAACAAGAGACCCACAGGCAGGCCTGAGGAAGTGAGAAGCTGACGGACCCTCAGACAGTCAGAGGCAGCAGGGGGGCAAGGGCTCGGCAGCAGCAGGACACTGCCTGATAAAACACCACTGGTTCACTACCACTATGACCCCATCCTAACCAGGGAATTCAGGGGTGAATCAAACAGGCAGAGCAGGACTGTGGGGTCAAAGGGACATGGAGTAGATACTAGCCGCTCAGTTTGATACCATTCCTCATTCCATCCATGCATTATAATGAGCCCGTCCTCCGATTTCTACCTCCACCAGCCTCCCCTGGTTTATTAAAGATATCAGAACCACAGTAGACACTCCAGTTGCAGTTCAACAGGATGAGAAGAGGAGGTAAATGAGAGGAGGTTGGATGTGAGAAGGACCTGATATGACGATGCAGGTGTCCTTGGCTCGTCTCTTCATGGCCTTGTAGGCGGCGTCGGCCACTGCGTAGAGGTGGGGCGGGTTCTCGTACAGTTCACGACCCCGGTAGGCATCGATGGCGTCTTTCCCATAGATGTCCATCTGTTTGTAGGGGTTGACAGACACCACCACCTCCCCAATAAAGGTGTAGATACGGCTTTTCTCAAACCTGACAACGCACACAAAAACAAACACAAACACACAGACTTACTTGAGGGTAATATAATATATAATAGCTTTTTTTTTTTTTTTTTTATCAGAATTTGGGTCAGCTTAAAATGACTCCAGTTTGTTTAAGAAGCCATAAAAGCGACAGGAAAAATAATTTTCAAATGTGAAATAACCAACTCATGACATCAGGGTGGTGGACGGAAATAATCTATAACCACATGATAGTCAGTATCAAGTATTGTACTTCTACACTGTCACCACCTCATAAACACTGCCCATTGTGGTGAGAGCAATGCTAACATACAATACACAAAAGTTCACCTAAAAAAAATTTTCATGCTCAAATTAACACACCCCAAAGGACAGGAAATGACACAGGGTAGGAAGTGAGAACAGGAAGTGCAATGTGTGACTCAAGAGGTGTCTGTTCTGCTACCAATATAACCTGGTGGTATTGATATGATTTGATGAGGCACACGCACAGCTGAAATTAGACTGGTGCTGTAAACAAATGTATCTTATGCATCACTAGTCCTGTTTGATACCATTCATCATTCCATGCATTACAATGAGCCTGTCCTCTGATTACATGCTGTACATCCAGTAAAAGACATACAGCACACTGGGACCTAGACTCTGAAGCCTGTAACTGACTATGTCTGGTACTGTACTAATAGTATATTGTGGGCAACATTAAAGGAAAGCTTATTTTATAGCTTCCTAACATCTGCTTGTTCTGACTGTTACAGCAGACCTTGCCATAGGGCAAGTCTGATCAGGCTGGCTGTGGGAGAATTAATAGGGAATTCAGAGGATAAGAATCTGGCATAGTGTGCTGCTATTGTAGTCACTAAAACATATGGACTCTGTGAAACGTGAAATGAAACTTTAGCTTGAGCGTAGGTTGAGAGCTCATACTTTCATGTCCTTGAAGAAATTATGAGCGGAACAGGATCCTCTAAAATAACAGTTGCACGTATTACTGTGAGTTCATAAAAGTTCAAATTCACTGGTTTTCTAAATATGACAGCATTGTAAATGGATAGGTGCTGTGTGGTTTAACACTGTCTTAAGTGAAGACAGGTCACAGCTTTATTGTTTAAACCATGGAGGAAGTGAGAGTGTCGGAGGGAAAAAGCTGTCTGACAAGTGTTGGAATACAGCGCATTCGGAAAGTATTCAGACCCCTTAACTTTTTCCACTTTTTGTTATGTTACAGCCTTATTCTAAATGGATTCAATTAATTTTTTTCCTCATCAATCAACACACAATACCCCATAATGACAAAGTTAAAACAGGTTTTCAGAAATGTTTGCTAATTTATAAAAAATAAAAAAAAACTGAAATATCACATTTACATAAGTATTCAGATCCTTTGCTATGACACTCAATATTGAGCTCAAGTGCATCCTGTTTCCATTGATCATCCTTGAGATGTTGCTACGACAAGTGGCACACACTTGTCTGTATAATGTCCCACAGTTGACAGTGCATGTCAGAGAATGAGAAACAAGGTCTGATGAAACCAAGATTGAACTCTTTGTTCATTTTTATTTTGTTTGTTTGTTTTTGAATGCCAAGTGTCACGTCTGGAGGAAACCAGGCACCGCTCATCACCTGGCCAATACCATCCCTGCGGTGAAGCATGGTGGTGGCAGCATCATGCTGTGGGGATGTTTTTCAGCAGCAGGGACTGGGAGACTAGTCAGGATCAAGGGAAAGATGAATGGAGCAAAGTACAGAGAGATCCTTGATGAAAACCTGCTCCAGAGCGCTCAGGGCCTCAGATTGGGGCGAAGGTTCACCTTCCAACAGGACAACGACCCTAAGCACACAGCTAAGACAATGCAGGAGTGGCTTCAGGACAAATCTCTGAATGTCCTTGAGTGGCCCAGCCAGAGCCCGGACTGGAACCCGATCAAACATCTCTGGAGAGACCTGAAAATAGTTGTGGACCGACGCTCCCCATCCAACCTGACAGAGCTTGAGAGGATCTGCAGAGAAGAATGGGATATACCCAAGAAGACTTGAGGCTGTAATCGCTGCCAAAGGTGCTTCAACAAAGTACTGAGTAAAGGGTCTGAATACTTATGTAAATGTGATATTTCCGACATTTCTAAAAACCTGTTTTGGCTTTGTCATTATGGGGTATTGTGTGTAGATTGATGAGTGAAAAAATAATAATTTAATCCATTTTAGAATAACGCTGTAACATAACAAAAAGTGAAGGGGTCTGAATACTTTCCGAATGCACTGTACACCTGAGATACTGAGAAGAGTAAAGAAAAGGAACTCAGACATATTTAACAGATGCATTGACACTGTACCTAAAAATAGAGAGGTGAAAAGGTCATCTGATTCAGTCAAACACACCAAAATATGTCACTGCAAAAGCAACCAGACAAGGCCAAGCAGGGTAGAAAAAACCGCTCATCAAAAATAAGTTCCCAACTAAAGTTCCCAACAAGCGGTACAATGACACATCCGTCATGGGTGTCTATTTGTATGACTGTTTCTATGGTGACCACCAAGACTTACGCTCATATCTCAACCAGTGAGGGCGGGCGGGAAAGTCAAACCAGAAATGACTCATCCTTTTCCCCTAAGTCTCCCTCTCCCTCTCTCTCTCTCTCTCTTTATCTCACTCTTTCTCTGTGCCAACATGTCCACTTCTCCAATTGTGTTCGTCAGAACTGAAGTTGTCAAGTAGAACCACTGAAAAGTTTCTACCCTGCTAAGTACAGTATGAGAAACATTGAAAGAAGCAGTTGTGTGTACTCAGAACAGAACACACAAATATCAAGCTACGACATCACAACCCATCACAAAAATACATAACAAAATATGATTGAGATCCACAGGAGTCTTCCCTTATGTCTCAGTTTGGTGTGTTGTGTCTCCTACACAGTCTCATCTCCATCCCTGAGTAACAGCTGCTGCCTCTCTCCCTCCCTCCCTCCCTCCCTCCTTCTCTCCCGGAGCCTCAGGCCTTCTTACCTCAACTTGAGATTCTCCATAAACTGCTCCATCGTCACCTCGTCCAGGAGAACAAAGTCAGACTTCCCAAACTCCAGGCCCTCTAGCTCTGCCATGTCAACGGTCTGGCCGGCACAGACAGACAGACAGACAGAGAGACAGACAGACAGGTGTAGAGAACAAAAGCACACTCAAAGGAGGAGATATAGAGAAGTGTGCAAGACACTTCTGGGGCCCGGCAGTGGAGGCAGTGTGTGTGTGTGTGTGGGTGTGGCGTAACTCTGTTCTTTTGTGGATTCTGGGGTGTGTTTAGGGCTGCGGTCGGCATGCTACAGCACGTCATCCTGTGAGTGTGTGTGCGTGTGTGTGTGGGGGGGGTATATATAGAGAGGGACTGAGAAGAGCTATCATTAAATATGTACAGCACTTCTGCATCCTCCTCCTCCTCTCTCTCTCTTCCTGCCACAAACCTCCTGGCCTCCTTGTTTCTGAGAACCACCACAGCGAACCGTCACTGTGGCCCAGGGGAGGCTGCTGGATGTAGACACATGAAGACAGGCTCATTGTAATGCATGGAATGGAATGAGGAATGGTATCCAACATGTGTATTAGATACCATTGCTCATTCCACCTCTGGTATTACAACAAGCCCATCCTCCGATTTCTACCTCCCCACAGCCTCCCCTGCCACAGCCAATGTGAACTAGAACTTCCTATCTCTCAGTCAGCCTCCCCCGTCTCTCTCTTCCAGCCTCTGTCTCTCCCTGTCTCTCTTCCAGCCTCTGTCTCTCTCTTCCAGATCTCTCTTTGCGTGTGTTTGTATGTGTGTATCCATCGACCTCTTTTCTCTCTCCCCTTAAATACGAGAATACACCACTCTTTCAACATTGCTGATCAGACAAAAATAACAATAGAAACAGAGACAGACTGCCGACCCTGTACAATTAACCCTGTCACTTTGGGGAATACAACGTCCTTATCTCCTGGGAAGGATCAAGGCATTTCCTGCTCCAACTCCACTCTGGCAAACATCATCTCCTAGGGGACTGCCCTTAACGCAGCTACAGATCAAACCTCCTGGCTGAACCAGACTGGGGTCATAAAGACCGATCACTATCTACAGTAACATTGAACCACACCGTAATTGTAGGCTCAAGAACTTCAGACCTAATTTGTGTCGATTATCCATTTAACCCTCAGTGAGGCCATCTGTACTTCACTTCTAGGAGAATGGGTTCTGGGTAGGAGAATGACAGAGCACAGTTAGAGCACATTCTCAAACAGTGAGTATAACAGCGATTTTCACTCAACGCAGTGCTTTATTTTGGTAGGACAAGTCCACCATTCACATCCAGAGGACCAGTCCTGTGTGAGGAAGTATCCGACCAGAGAGACCCAGATCTGGGCTGTGATGTTATGGTGTAGGTGGGTCTGCATGGCCTCTCCCTTGTCATCATGGAACTGGACGGAGTGGTGACATCCAGGGTTTTAGCTCTGTTTCAGCCGTATCGGAGTTTCCCAACACAAGACAGATAATCCACTCAGACTGACTCAGAACTGTATCTACAGAAGCTCCTCAGAGACAAGAACAGACTAACCACCTTGTTGTCGCATAACACTCTCCAGAGACCATCTTTTTGAGGGTGGAGATAAAGTCAATTTAATGCGGAATGGCCTTAATGTACCAGGGGAGGCTGGTGGAGGTAGAAATAGGAAGAGAGGCTCATTGTAATGCATAGAATGGAATACATAATGGTATCAAATACACACGTCCTGAGCCAGTCCTCCGATTTCTACCTCCACCAGCCTCCACTGTAATGTACAGTATGAGAGCCTGAATAAGGCTTCAAACATTCAACATTGTCAAATGATAACCTTTGGTTAATGAAACAAAAGAAATGTGTATAACTTTGTAGTCAGCATAGTCAGAATGTCAACGTCTGAGTCACTAGGTAAGTCATCTGAGTCAGTCATTGGTGTCATTTAACATCTTATATTACTCATTGACAATTATAGTGCTTTGTTTTCTGCTACTGAATCGTGACAAGAATTGGTTGGGAAACAGTATGAGGCAATGGACTCCACCATAAAGCCTCAAAAGATTGTGTTGGTTAAACAGCACGTTGCAGCAACACTTGTGAGGTCCAATACACTCATGAACAAGAGTATACTAAAAGCAATTTGACATTAGTGTGTATTCAATTTGTCTCCTTCTCCTCCAGGAGTGAATTTTGGTTAGTGCCTACTACAGTATCCCAGGGCTTGATAAACCAGCTATATTGCAAAGTGCATTGTACTTGCTTTGTGCCCTGTCTACTGAAATGTATAAACCTCATGTACTGCCCTAACACTTACCCCCCCTAACCTACTCATCTCAGATCAGCACTTCCTCTATCAGTCAGGTTCTGTGTGAGGCCACCTCACTTCCTGTGCAAGGAGGGGCCGCTGAGGGGGTGACACGACAAGCACTTCCTCTCTCATCTGTTCCTGTCTCCTTCAAGACACGGAACCCAGCAGTGAACGACTTAGACATGCAGGCTGACAAGAGGAAACACACACGCACAGCCAACGTGATACTGTAACACACAGCCAACATGATACTGTAACACACAGCCAATGTGATGCTGTAACACACAGCCAACGTGATACATGGGTAAAACCACAGTCAGAGGCAGGCTGGCTGATGGTGACAGATACCTAGAGGTGATGTGTGGATACAATGACAAGTGTCTCGATTTTAATCTTGAAGTGGATGAATTACCAAACATTTCCAGTTTCCACATAAGGTTCCAAATGCTAAAAACTGAACTCAAAGGCAACATACAGTTAAATATATTGTACATTCAAAATCAGCTCTTGGGAAATTAGTATTTGGGATATGCATCATGTATTTTAGGAAGCCTTCACTGATGTCATTTCCCTTGAGTAGCTTCATGTTACTAATCATAACACATCATACAGTGACTGTGACATGGATCAAAGTAAGACTGGTGAACATAATATCTTATCAAAATCTCAATACAGTAGAGCAAATGTATAATAAATAGGTTGATTTAAAATTGCAGTGCCAGACTAAAAAGACCATTGTTAAATTTAACATGTCACTCAACGCATACTTTACCCCTATTACCTAATTTCTACAGAAATGTAATATATACAAAATGCAAAAAACATGACATTTTGATATATTGGGTAAAAGTGAATCAAGGCATTAACAGTAATTTTCATACAATGTCACAAAGTCACCCCTCCCTGCAAACCAGCCTTGTTCTAACTACTTTTTCTTGCTTTTCCGAGTCATTTTATTCTTAATCTCTGCTGTGGTGCTCTTACTCAAATTGATTTGAGGAAGCTTTTGCATCCATTTCATCAGTGGTGATTTAGCAACAGCAGGGGGCGCCACTGCCACATATTCCCAGTCTTCCTTCTGTGCAACCCTCTGCTCCCTAACCTTTCCCCGTGACTCAGAGTTGCTTCTTCTCCTGCGACTGTCTGTGAGTGGAGAGGGCAGTGGTCCTCCACCTCCCTGTGCAGCCACTCCACGCCCTGGGTCATTCTGGTACTTGTCGGGGGAGTAACCTCCCGCAGCACCAGAGTCAGAGACAGTGGGGCCATTATCCACATCTCTGGTACTGTTCGTTTTGATCGAACGGGGTAGAGAGCTGCTCCTCCTGTCCCTAGAGACTCTCTCTGTTGCCCTCCCTGTTCGCCCTGCCGGCGCCGGCATGTCTACAGTCTTCCCCAAGAGCGTCTGCATCATTTCATAACTGTCCCTGGAAGGACCGACGAAGCGAAAGGTGTCGCCAACCTGAGACACGAGCACTGAAGGGAAAATATCCTTATACATCAGAGTCTGCTTTTTGAATCTAACCTGACTGTGGTGATCAAGAGATGCCAGTGGGATTTCCTGTGTGCGTAATGTTAGGCTGAGCTCATTGAGAAAGCCCTGTAGCTTTTCCATAGCCATCTCTGAGCCTCTGCCCTTTAGAATGACAGAGCTGATGTCTGAACCTCCAGGGGTGTTCTTCACATTCATTTCAACGTTGTGGCTTTCCAGAATCACATCGATGTCCTTCTGCCTCAAGCAGCGGGTGTAATGGAGCCCAACTGCGTCGGTGATGAAGCAGGCCTCACTGCCTCTGTGGGCGACGTTGGCCTCGTACCCTGGGGGGGTGGACAAGTGACGCGGGGACCCCGACCCCCTTGATGAGGAGCTGGTAGGGGAAGACGGCAGGGCATATGCGGCCTGATCTCCAACTAGAATAGGACTCCTGCTCCCAGCAGGCATTGCGCTGGTGCTGTTGGTGTGGTACATCCTGCCAGTGGATTTGTAGATGGCACCTGAGGCATGTTCATGGTTAAAGCCATTGAGGCTGGGTGGGGATGGGTCACTCTGGAGCTGCTGGGTAGACTGGGTGTCCTGGGGAAGGAGCTTTTGGAGCTGGGCCTTGACTGCTCTGAGCTTCAGGAAGGAGCCCTGCACTCGTAGCTGACCCCGGCCAGACCCAGTCACCTCGAAGTCATGTGATTTCAGAAGTTGACGCACTGCCCTCTCGTTGGGGAACATGCTCACATCCAGAGTAGCCATTACTGGCAGGTCCACCTGTGATAGAGACACACACACATGCACGCACGCACACGCACACACACATGAGAATAGTATTCAGTATTTCATTTAATCCTTCATCAAACTTTATTGGACATTGATAAACAATATATGAGAGGGGAGCCTCCCCTTACCTCTGGTCGGTCAGCTGGCCTGACATCTAGGAGATAATGTTTCTCCAATTTCAACACATGGGTTGACCGCAAGACACGGGCAGCCACTAAGAGAGAGAGAGTAGCTTACACATGCTGTTTTGACTTTATAAAACTGTATCAAGACAAAAACAACATCACAACTGATGTGAATGTCTGGTTTAATTTAAATCAATGTATGAGTTATTCAGCCAGTTGCTGACAACTAGGTGATGAAATAAGTGTAAGATAAGAAACCTATTTGCAATTGTATCTTTTTGATACCTTCTGGTTCCTCGAATATGACAAAGGCCTGCCCTGGGCGGTAGGATGGAAAAATGACCCTCTGCACCTCTCCACCTCCATGACGTGGTCGCAGGAAGTGTATAGTGAGCTTGTCAACCATCCTATCATCAGGAAGGATATTTGGGACGCCAAAGACCTCCACAGCTATTCCATCCATTGTAGGCCTGCGTTATGTCAACACTGAGGACAGAGAGGACCGGGCATTTGAGTGCAGGTGCGACACCTCATGACAGAAATGTGGCCCGTCAAGACGTTCAGAGACAAAATGAAAGCATACTAGATTCTTTATAAAACTATTTGATTGGATATTCATTTCGGTTTCTTCCACAATACGATTGAGGCCTTGTAAATTGCAATTCGAATCGAGTCACATGTCCATAACGTGATATATTATTTCTAAGACTATTTTCAAAACGGTCCGAGTCTAGTAAGTTATTTGTTAATTTTTACAGTGACAGAGATGGATTCGTGTAGTTTCTCACAAACAAATAGATGAGTAAGTGAAAGACTGAGAACGGTGTTCGTAAATAAAACGTACCTGTATTTACATCGGACATTAGCGTTTGTGTATTCGCTGAGCACTTTCCACGAAATCGAAAGTAAAAGGTTGCGCACTTTTCACAACTTGTCCAGAGGGGCGCCGAAGGACAGGGCCACCCGTTTGCCCATACACTATGTGTGTATATGACGTGTAGACCATTAAACTATATAAAAAATATAGAAAACAGGAATAATTGTTTTTAACTATTACCACTGTGGTATTTGCCAGTTAGATATATCCTATTTAACTTGGCTGAAGATTACTTATTCATTGATAAAATAACTGGTTATTATAATAACTTGTTGGACGTTTTAAATGCAGTTACAACTCAACACACTGATTATTTGTCTTCCAAACTGTATAATCAACCTTTATTTGAATTGCATACTTGGTCAAAACAGTTACATTTCCTACAAACTTAAATGCAATACCATTTACCCAAGTAAATCATGAACATAAATCAATGATTGCTGCAAAGGTTAATTCATGCATTTAAAACTGAATGTTGAGGTTGGACTACATACATATCAGTTACAGAGGTCTCCATGTCGCCAGAGAACATCTGTGCACTTCAAGTTCAGTTTATTTGACAATTTAAATGCAAGCACACAGTACAGAAACCTACATGTAAACAAGACTTTAAAAGGACTCTAACCTTATATCTGTGAACAAATTTACTGGCTACTTACAGACACAGATCATGAAGGTACATACAAAATATAATTAATTAATTACACATCACTTACAAAGTAAAGTTACACAATAATCAATTATAACATGTACACTCCTCAGATGACAGATCCTTTATCAAGGTCTTACACTGTCCAAGTGACAAAATAATCTAATTTGAGGCTGGTCAGTGTTAACTGTATCAACATTGTCAGGTGCTATAGATATGTAGACCTAAACGTTGTCTGGTTTTTGGTGATCAAATGTGGTAGCAGTGTAGGCTACTGTAGCAGTGTAGGCTACTATGTGGTTTGTCTAGATGCAGTCATCTTCAGGAACTGATCTCCAACTCCTGAGAAGGCTTCTGTACAGGAAATAAAAAGGCAGGGATACAATTATACCAAGTCCAAGTCAGGCTCTCATTTAGAGGTACAGTACAGATATGCCATAATAAATGAGACATTTCTTAATAAAATTAGCATAGAACATGTCTGAGGTTTACCTAGAACCTTGCCGTGGAGGAGACACAGCAGGGCCTCAAACCGCCCCAGGTCTCTCTAGCAGGCACCATAGGAGAGGACAGAGTCACTACAGACTCAGCCTCGCTGACATGGCCTGCATGTTGCAACATTATACTACTGTACATGGATGGAACTGGAAGCTTATTACCAGGGAACCCACTGAAATATCAAGTCCTAAAATGAAACCAATGATCTACATTTACAGCACAGAGCCCTAAAATATACTTGGACCTACAATGTAGGCACTCAGCTCAGTTAAATTACAACTATACGAGTGTACAGGTTGAAGTGTCTGGGCATACCTCATGGTTAGCTGAGAAACCCCATGATTCAGCATCACGGCAGAACTTCAGCTGGCATCACGACTTTCTGTTGAGGAAAACGATGGTCAAACTTAGCCATTGGACAGGATATTAGTTTCTACTGCAGCTCATTCATGAGATTCTCAACCAGCAAATTGCTTTAGGAAATGTTACGCATTACAGGCGACAATCCCGTGGCCATACATACATCTGGTGAGCGAGTGATGAATATGTTGTATTATACACATACAGGCTCCATTTGGACCCTAAAATGGGAGATTGTGAAGATCCCTGTAGCATTCAAGTGTTGTCTGAGGTTTACCTATAACCTTGCCGTGGAGGAGACACGGCAGGGCCTCAAACCGCCCCAGGTCTCTCTAGCAGGCACCATAGGAGAGGACAGAGTCACTACAGACTCAGCCTCGCTGACATGGCCTGCATGTTGTTACAACATTATACTACTGGACATGGATGGAACTGGAAGCATATTAGAGGGGGAATCAAGCCCACAAATAATATTAGCCCTTTAGTGAAACCAATCTACATGTACCTCATTAGGCCCTACAACAAGGTGGGTACTCTATTACTGCAGTAAAACTACAACTAGGAGTGTACCAGGTTCAAGTGTCTAAGACTGTCTGGACATACCTCATGGTTAGGGGCGGAAACCCCTTTATTCAGCATCACGGCAGAACCTTAGCTGGCATCAAGACTTTCTGTTGAGAAAATATTGTGAAACTTCAATCATTGAACAGGATATTTGTTCCTACTGTAGTTCATTCATGAGATCCTCAGCCAGGAAGTTGCTTTAGGAAAGGCTATGCAGTACAGCCGCCAATTTTGTGACCATACATATATCTGGTGAGTGATCAATGATGTATTACACACACAGGCTCCATTTGGACCCTAAAACAGGAGGTTGTGAAGATACCCATAGCATCTTTAGATGCACTCGGGACTGAATAATACAATAGCTTTAATATCCAGTCAAGCCAAAATATCTTGCTGTGTCACTTTCAAGTGTTGTCTGAGGTTTACCTATAACCTTGCTGTGGAGGAGACACAGCAGGGCCTCAAACCGCCCCAGGTCTCTCTAGCAGGCACCATAGGAGAGGACAGAGTCACTACAGACTCAGCCTCGCTGACATGGCCTGCATGTTGTTACAACATTACACTACTGGACATGGATGGACTGGAAGCATATTAGAGGGGAGCCCGCTGAAATATCATAGAAATATCAAGTGATACCCCCTCAAGTGCTAAAGGGAAACTAATGATCTATATTTATGGCATTGAGCCAAGATGGTTAATCTATTGCTGCAGTTACATTAATAATATATGTGTACCACGTTGAAGTGTCTAGGACTGTCTGGACATACCTCATGGTTAGCTGAGAAACCCCATTATTGAGCAGAACTTCAGCTGGCATCACAAGTTTCTGTTGAGGAAAACGATTGTCAAACTTAGTCATTGAACAAGGTATGTGTATAATTTCAGCCACTAATCTGTGCAGGAGAGCCAGAAAGTGGTCTCTGTGTATCAGTTTCACACAATAGGTCTGTGCCCTACATGCCAGGTGCATGTATAATATAGAAACTAGTCACTAACAGATACTAAACAGCCACATTATCAATACAGTATTGCTGGAAGGACGCAAAGCTTTTTAAAAAAATATTAGAGTTTCAAATGGGTGTTTCATTCAAGTGTTGTCTGAGGTTTACCTATAACCTTGCCGTGGAGGAGACACGGCAGGGCCTCAAACCGCCCCAGGTCTCTCTAGCAGGCACAATAGGAGAGGACAGAGTCACTACAGACTCTGCCTCGCTGACATGGCCTGCATGTTGTTACAACATTATACTACTGGACATGTTGAGAGGGGAGCCCATTGAAATATCAAGTGCTTAAGTGGAACCAATTATCTACATTTACAGTATCAAGCCCTAAAATATACTTTGACCTACAACAAGGTGGGTTCTCTATCGCTGCAGGTGAAGTACAACTATAGGAGTGTGTACCAGGTTGAAGTGTCTAAGACTGTCTGGGCATACCTCATGGTTAGGGGGGAAACCCCATTATTCAGCATCACAGCAGAACCTCAGCTGACATCACAACTTTCTGTTGAGGAAAAATAGTGTCAAACTTAGTCATTGGACAGGACATCTGTATAGTTTTAGCCACTGATCTGCACACAAGAGCCAAACAGTGGTTCCTGTGTGTCAGTTTCACACAATAAGTCTATGCCCTACATGAATATTGAAATATATCCAGTCGAGCCAAAATATCATGCTGTGTCACTTTCAAGTGTTGTCTGAGGTTTACCTATAACCTTGCCGTGGAGGAGACACGGCAGGGCCTCAAACCGCCCCAGGTCTCTCTAGCAGGCACCATAGGAGAGGACAGAGTCACTACAGACTCAGCCTCGCTGACATGGCCTGCATGTTGTTACAACATTATACTACTGGACATGGATGGAACTGGAAGCATATTAGAGGGGAGCCCGCTGAAATATCAAGTGATACCCCCTCAAGTGCTAAAGGGAAACCAATGATCTATATTTATGGCATCGAGCCAAGATGGGTACTCTATTGCTGCAGTTACATTAATAATATGTGTGTACCACGTTGAAGTGTCTAGGACTGTCTGGACATACCTCATGGTTAGCTGAGAAACCCCATTATTGAGCAGAACTTCAGCTGGCATCACAAGTTTCTGTTGAGGAAAACAATTGTCAAACTTAGTCATTGAACAAGGTATGTGTATAATTTCAGCCACTAATCTGTGCAGGAGAGCCAGAAAGTGGTCTCTGTGTATCAGTTTCACACAATAAGTCTGTGCCCTACATGCCAGGTGCATGTATAATATAGAAACTAGTCACTAACAGATACTAAACAGCCACATTATCAATACAGTATTGCTGTAAGGACGCAAAGCTTTTTAAAAAAATATTAGAGTTTCAAATGGGTGTTTCATTCAAGTGTTGTCTGAGGTTTACCTATAACCTTGCCGTGGAGGAGACACAGCAGGGCCTCAAACCGCCCCAGGTCTCTCTAGCAGGCACCATAGGAGAGGACAGAGTCACTACAGACTCAGCCTCGCTGACATGGCCTGCATGTTGCAACATTTACACTACTGTGAACTTTCACTGAACATAGATTTGAACACATGTAGCCGACGTACTGCAGATATGTTGCTCATCACTTCCAGCGATATAATGATACAGGGCTTTGAGGAGGTAATTGCTTGTTTCGATTTAGTCTTTACCATTATGGAAGGACTTCAAACAACTCGGGTCCATCCACGAAGGAGCACAGAGATCCATTTTTCCTGTGTGCAACAACCACGTCTAAAAACAAACAAAAATGAGAGTTCTTGTTACAACGTCTTTACTACTGCAGACAGACAGTGAGAAGACTGCGGATACCACGCGTCCACCGACACATGAATCATGTTGACACAGAACATTTCGTAGATGAAATAGCAAACTATGAAATTAAAATAATCAATAACGTACAGCACACTCTTGTCAGCGCTAAGGACTTGTTGATTGTTTGAAATTGATTAAAGATGGTATTTGATTGTCTCTACCAACTGTCCACATACCTCGTTCGCCCAAAGCGGCATGATCCACAAGTGGAAGTCTGCAGCAGCATCAAGCATAAAATAGCTTCGTCACATCCTCTGAAGCTCCCACCCTCTCCCCACTCCCTTGTACGTGAGCGTGTACTTATTGGTTAGTACCCTAGTCTTATTGTGCCCTTCTTTATTTATTTTTTTATTAATATGAACGATAGAAAAACAAGTGAGTCCCATCACCCCCCTAATGATTTCATGATTTATTTCTCCATTGAATAAATGCAGGACTGTAGAGAATGATAAAGTTATTCATGTTAATGTACAGTAAAGTCCACTAGAGGGCAGTGGAGGACAACTGAAATTGCCCAGTCAAAAACTCGACCTAAAAAATCAGATCACCTGGTCTGGGCTTCGTGCGTCCCATTTCTCCACCCTTTTCCTGACGTAGCCTATGCACTTGTGCACATTCCCACATGGATTTCGAATGGATTGGTATAAGACCCTGTGCCTAGACTAATCCTATGCCTTTAAATCCATATGGGGAAGCTGCTTTGAATGAACGGTAGAGAAATCGGACGCAGCATAGGCTACTGTATGGCTCCCATGATCTTGACATAGGCTACCTGCCTCACCTTCAAAAACAATAGATACTCATTCATTTCCTGCGTACAACTAAGTGGTCCTGTTGTCATGTATGCCATTTATACCTCCTCTTGCCCTTTTCCATTCAAATTTAAACTCAAACTGAATTTGCCCAAACATTCTGACTCCATCCCTATAGTTTCTTTGTACACGGGGGACAACAATGTACAATTAGGAACTGATGCAGCAACTGCTGTTGTTGTGGGTGGGGGCTGCCGTCTCAAGCCTTACAGAGGACCTGTGTGTTAGCAGATGACTCAGACGTCATCACTGAACAACAATACAGCCCATAGAGAAACAGCATTGTCGTTGGCCAAACGTCTAAGATGACCAGCCCCATCACAGGACAGACACTATGAATTTCAGCTTTGTTTGTCTGCTGAACTGCTGACTGTCTCTCCAGTTGACGTGTTTGATACCATTCTTCATTCCATTCCATGCGTTACAATGAGCTTGTTCTCCGATGTCTACCTCCACCAGCCTCCCCTGAAATAGACATAATATAATTCAATCTCGATGAAATCTCTCAGTGTAATTTAATTTCAGGAAACACATAAGGATTCATCTTAGTATTGCGCTAGACCCCACGTGTGTCTGTTATACAACACAATTGAAGTCTGTCCTGGCTTGGAAACATTCTCTAACGAAAGGATGATGATCTCTATTAATTCCAGCCTGATACTGCTCCTGTGGGTGATACTGTAGTAGTAGTAGCTGGAGGAACGCCGGAAGCCATTTGTGTGTGTATACTGTGAAATAACTGTAGCAGCAAAATAGTGTTATTCTGTGTTTTCTGAGAGGAGAGCTTGCGAGTAAGCAATTCACTTTACTGATTAATAAGGTAGTCTTCTTCTTCTTCTTCTTCTTCTTCTTCTTCTTCTTCTTCTACTTCTTCTTCTTATTATTATTCTTCTTTGTCTTCTTCATCCAGTTGTGCTAAAAGGCCTAATGTTCCTGGTGTCTTCTAAACAGCCTGATGGGGAAGAGCCTCAGCCTCAGTAATTAAACTTGTATAAGGCAGCGGATTGGCCTGATGACGGCAGCAATGGCAACAGCAAGCACTCTACCATAGATTAAGAAAAGTAATCTGCCTAAAGGGAGTTCTGGGTACTCTTGGGTGGCCTGAAAACCCTCACGACACTATGTGACGCATTCACTTTATGACTGGGGGAGCATGGCTCTCCTGGTATCAGCCGAACATTCCACACACACACACACAAAGACTCCCCTTTGCTTTGCCGTGGGGTAATACATGCAGATGGGGTGGTGCTTTGCATAAATGAAAGGGTGTGTGTGCTCTATCTGAGGGTTATGTAAGAGCCGGTAGGCCTGGGCGGTGAATGGAAATGAAGTCTTTGTTCTTTGTGTATGCCTATGCATGCTGGAGTGATCCTTAACAGCTGACCACCATGGGGGAGCTGCATGGCGATGGGGACGGACAGGAGGAGAAGAGCACCGTCTCACTCTGATCTCACATTGATCAGAATCTGTCACTATAGACAGGTTGACATTATCTGTCGTCAACGTCAAAGTCAACCTGCTCTTTGCAGTTCTAGAGGGAAGCATCCATTTGTATTCATGCTTGACAATACAACGTAACAACTGCATGTGAATGTGTATGCAATGCAGAATGTGTGTGTGTGTGTGCGTGTGGGTGAGTTCATGTCAGTCTCTCTTTGCATGTTTGTGTGTGTAGAGTACCCCTGGATAGTCAGTCACCAAAAGGGGAAAGAGGAAGGAGAGAATAAGAGAGCTGCAGCTGAGCTCCCAGGCCCAGCTGATCCACAGAGAGCCAAAGCACTGTTTTGAAAAAGATTGTTGGTAATTTGGGGTCTTATAAGGTTGTAATCTGTAAATAATGAAGACTCAATCTAGGCTTTACCAGAACTGATAATCCTTTTCACCTGACCCCCCACTCATTGAGATGAGAAGTATTCTTCAGAAACAAGTTCACAATCGGCCAAAGAATGGTTATGACCTGCCTGTCCTCAATCCCCCAAAACCCCAGCTTTCTGTAATTCTTTTTTTGCCCTGAACCAGACGTCTCTGTCTGGACGATTAGCATTCTTACCACACTGAACCTCAAAACAAAGTAGAAGGCTGAACTGAAAATATGCAACTATAAATGCACTGTCAATTTGAAATGCTGACATATGACCCGGATGACCATATTGAAAGTCAATGTCCAGTCATTGGACTCCTATATAGGCTCATGTAAGTGTTAGGGTGATGTTATCTTAGAACCTGTGGATTCTGTGTTCCTAATGTAGAACTTTACTGGATGTTCCAATTCAGAAGGCTCTTATCAAAGGAACATAAACATAGATATAGAATGCGTAGTTAGTATTTATGTATGATGACATTCTAAAGCTGTTGAGTCATCCGCTGATCAGTTTTCCAGCACATGATTTCCCCATACTGTAGAGTGAGTCAGCGTCTTATCACTGCACTCAGACCCAAGCTGGATGTTCTATTTCTCTCTCTCCCTCTCTCTCTCTCTCTCTCTCTCCTTCTCTCTCTCTCCTTCTCTCTCCCCCTCCCCCCTCCATGCCCTAGCTCTCACGCTCTGAGCAACATCGCCTCATTGACACACCAGGGACAACTTATTCCAGGTTATTTCTGGAGTCCAGATCCCTCTTTAATAGTCTTATCACGCCGCAGAATGTACCATGACTCTGCAATCGTTACGGCCGAGGCCGAGGCTCACCCCTCTCAGGTGAACGGGCGGTCCGGATGATGCACCGACAACATGCAATGGATGACCTACGAGGAGGTCAAGATCCCAGATGAAACCGTACAGTAGAGTGGCGTGCGTCCTTCACCCCCCTTTCACAGGTGATTCCATGATCACACGTCGTCAGGACAGACGGCTCACTGGGACGTCACGTTGTTTCAGTTGTATCCTTTTAGACATCACCCCTACTCTCGTTGTCACTCGGTTCAAAATGTTCCAAGTTGTTTTGTTTGTTTTGTTTGTTTTGTTTGTGAACACCATAAGAGAACATAATGTTATGTTCCTGAGTGAATAAAGTGAGATCATGTTTTATTGACTTACAGCATTATCAGTAAAGCTATTACTTTGTAAATCGAGAAGACTCTCTATTGTCCTGTGATAAGGGTGTTTTATTACCCCTGCATTACCCTGCTTGTGCGTATTGTCCGCATTCTCTTACGCAATGACATTAGACTCCATCCCCTTTTTCTGAGAAATGTTAGAAATTAACCAATGGGAGTTGTTGTCATAGGTTATATCACAGTATGTACAAATCAGTTATTTGTTGTTCTCTCTTGTTGTGTTTGTTTATTCTACAGGTCACATTTACAGGAAGTGATTACTATTATGTCAAGACAAGAACCACACCGGGTGGAAAGTTACAGTAATTGACTTTACTGAGCATATAACACAGGACTCTCCTGATGTCACAGGACAGTCTTAAAGGAATATTCTGAACATACTGACCCTAACAATGGACCTATTCCAGACATAACATTTCTGTTTGCACACACTTGTTATGGCCCATATAATACCACAGAGGAACTCACGTGAATTCCAGGCCAGAAAATGATGAGATGTGTATCTCAACACAGATAGATAGAATTTCTTGAATCTCACCTAGTATCTACTGTCATATTTCTGGTTTACTTAGATAAGATTTGTGGATGGTTGTGTGGATGAAGACAAGAAAATTACATTTTCATCATATTTTCAGAGTATTTAAACAAGATTAAAATGTTTTTGTTCAGGCACATGGTGCACTATATCAGAACTGCCTGACTGCCTGACCGCCTTCCAGGGGAGGCTGGTGGAGGTATACATCTGGTAGAGGTATACATCTGGTAGAGGTAGACATCTGGTAGAGGTAGACATCTGGTAGAGGTATACATCTGGTAGAGGTAGACATCTGGTAGAGGTAGACATCTGGTAGAGGTAGACATCTGGTAGAGGTATACATCTGGTAGAGGTAGACATCTGGTAGAGGTAGACATCTGGTAGAGGTATACATCTGGTAGAGGTAGACATGTTGAGACGTGAATATAAGACTTCAATGGATGCCCTGTTTTAATGTAGGGGAACTAGTTATCAATCACTATATTATTTTCTATCTCAACCGGCAAACTCTGATCCCTATTGAAAAGTATTTTGAGTATTTTAAGAAACAAAAATACAGTTACAAAATACATTGCGTAATTGTTCAGGCCAGTCAAATACAAATGACAAAATACTCAAAAGTAATTCAAATACATGAAACAAATACTGCCCATCTCTGATCACAACTGAGCATCTGTAAATATCACAGCACAGCACACGGAACAGGATGGATAAACAGTGGGATACAATCAGAACTAAATCACTGCCAAAATATGTTCATGGCTAAGCTTCCAGGGTTTTATTTTCATTTCCATTTTTTTTTTCATAAGCACTCTGGAATATGAAGGTTATGTTGCGGTTTTATTTAAGCTTATGCTTGAGTATTAGAGCATAATAGAGTGAGCGTTGTTTGGATGAGTTTGGTTGTTTACACCAGGCAGCAGCAGCCAATGTGGGCTCGCCCTCAGACTGATGGTCCGATGGTCACCCCAGTTGGACCCTGTAAGTCGGTCAGTCTGCTTGTCTGGCGGCTTATGGAGTCCTTTATCCAGACCAGCGGCCCATGTGCTGTACTAGACAAGGTGGCAGGGTGAGACACAGGGCAGCAGGGGCCCTGGCTAGCGAGTGATGCCACAGACAGTCTTGGTTTGCCAGCCCCGTAGAAAGACAAACAGGGGGTTGCTCCATGCCTGGGTCCGTCTGGGTCCACCTGGGTCAGGGTCTCCTTCACGGCCGACTGGCTCACGTTCCCCTCACAAGGGCAGCCGTGGGGGGAGATTACAGTCCTACAGAGGCCTGGCCCGGAACTCAAGCCTGATTTGATTGTCAGTGTGGTGGTGATTACCGCTCCATCAGACTGGCACTAATGGTGACGTGGATGTGAGGAGACGGGCTGAGTCGGGGGTAGAGTACGGAGGCTCACAACAGGCACAGCTACAGCATGGGGCAGGGGATGTCCTCCTGTACAGAACAGACGGGCCCTGAGGGTCTGGACGACGTTGATTGGGCGTTTGCTTCTTGGGGAACCTGTGGGTGTTCAGACTAAGCCAAACGCCAGGGCCACAATGTTACTCTGCCCCCTGTGAAGGAGCAGGTCAGGCTAAAAGGCTTCCACTGATTGCCCATGAGTGAACATAGAACATTTTTTGATCTGCCCAGGGGTTCAACCAGGAAATAAATGAGGGGTGACTAATAGGGATTTTACACTTTTTTTTTCTTTTCATTTCCCGTACAGTAATAAATGGATAAATTGTTTGGTAATATGATGAAGCTGTGTATTGTGAATAGTGGATTGGATTGAGCTGTCGCCCAATGAAGTCTTTTGTTTCAGTTTTAGTTTTGTTTTAAAAGGTATTATAAACACATGTTATTTTCTAAGCCCATATAGGTTGAGCACCATTTTTAGGGGCAAAGAATATAGTTGCTGATGTATTTCTAGCGCACGGAGGGAGGTTGTTCTCGTCAAGTCTCCGCCTCCCTCCTCATGTCTAAATTTACCACAGATTTGATCAGATTATCTCAGAGTTGTTCTCTCTTCCTGCACTTACTGTAAAGACAGTGTTGTTTGATGCACACCATGTTGCAGCTGAGCTGCTAGGAACACTGCAGGCTTTGTATGGCTTAAGGTCCTGTGTTGATAATGGTAAAGGTCCTGTGTGATTTTGAGAATGCGAGCAACAGTGCAGAGGACACCGCTGGATAGACCCCACCTCTCCTTATAAGGGGTTGAGTAGTTCTACATCAGTGGAGGCTGGTGGAGGTAGACATTGGAGGACGGGCTCATTGTAATGAATGGAATGGAATGAGGAATGGTATCAAAGCAGGTGTTTAAAACCATTCCTCATTCCATTCCATGCATTACAATGAGCCCGTCCTCCAATGTCTACCTCCACCAGCCTCCACTGTTATACATGTAGTTGTGCGCAAACTGTGTCCTTAATGTTCTGGCTAGATTATAACCCTCCTCTGTAAAATGTTTTTGCACGGGCTTGCTTTTGTTTTGTCCCGCAATTGTGTCATTTCCAGTCGATTTTCTTTTCTTTTTTTGGTCTTATTTTGATTGAGGTTGTTAATGACACCTATGGATGACCTAATTGACCCCAGTCCCACTACTGTCCACTGTATGTGAATGAGCTAATCCCATTAACCTGGCAGGACACTGGAGTGCACCTCGGCGACACTTGACTTTTGACCTGCCACTCAACGGCAAAGAACAGAGGGGATTTAGGTTAAGTGGGGATCTTGTTGCTTAGTGCTTTGCCTGCTGGACCAATCAGCCGCATCGGAGACCAGGTGAGTTGGCGGAGGGGAACCAAAGGAACCATTTGTGGAGAATTTCCATTCTGTGTCAAGTTTGGCCTCCCCACCCACGGGCCCACACTTCCCCTCATACACTCTCTCTCTTACACACACACACACACACATACACACACACACACACACACACACACACACACACACACACACACACACACACACACCTGCTGCACCATAAGGACATAAGGTGGGAGGTAAGACTTATGGACAGAGCAGAGTACAAAGCCATGCTTCCAGTGGGGAACATTATGTCCTAGCCCATAATGAGTTATTAGTCCACAGCTTGATTTACCATCTACGGTTTACACACACATACACATGCCTCATCTCACTTTCAAATGCTGAAACCCTGAAGTCACACCAACACTGAGTCAGTATAACACTTAAAGGAGAGGAGAACAATAAAGTAATCAGATTATAAACATTTATTACAGAGCGAACAAGAGAATTCCCAGACATGGATCAAACAACTCTGACAACTAGCTGATGGATCAATTCTTCATGGCACATGTAGTCTCACATGTCATTCTCTAAACCCCCAGGAAAGAGACTGGCACCTCTGACACTGTGACCCATTGGCAGAGAGGCAATCATGAAGCCTTTAAACCTGAGTGATTAGTGCTCTCAATGAGGAAAGAGGAGCTCTGCTCTGTTGTCTGTGTGTGTATCTGTCTAAAGACCATTATCTCTGTCTTAAATCCACCTTGATCCTTTGGATCCCCCCCCCCCACCCCCCACCCACCCCCACCAGCACCTGGTTGGATGGTACCACTACCATCAGGTTGAACACAGTAGGCGCAAGGCTGGGTAAGTCAATGACTGGGCCCCATACTGTGGAGTCAGTGGAAAATTTCAGAGCCGGCGGTAAACATCAGAGCAAAAAAAAAAAAAAAAAATGGTTGTATTGTCGCAAAGTAAACTTCAATCAGCACGTGCTGTCGGAAACGAGGGGCGACAAACGCACACAACACCAGATGTCTAAAGTCCTCTCGGTTGGGAACCTGCTATTATTAGCCAGACACATTTGAGGCTTAGCCAAAGAAATAGAAATAATATCTGCAGGAGGTAAAGTCCAGGTCGCCTCTCCCACTGTGCTGCTCCGTGCCACGGTGGCTCACTTCTGATGTGTCTGGAGGGGGGAACGCTCCTGTCATAAATAAACAACAAAGCCCTTTAAGGGTATATTTCTGCTATCAAAACAACATATTGATAAAGGCCATTTTTGTATGTCAGTCACCTGCGTGGACACTCAAAATGACACTGCTGTGTGCCCTTCTGAATAAGGACAACTGAGTTCTGAGGTGAACTTTGTTGACTAGGACAAAAGGCGGTGAATTCAGAATATAATCCATAAAGAGGGAGCTTTATGTGTGTACTGTATTTATGTTTCAGCCTGTTTTGGGTCTGTGAGAGATAATGCCCTGCCTCTGCTCCTGCTCCTCCAGCTGTTGTTAATGGGCCCCACCCTGCCCTGCCCAGGCAGTGCTTTGGGACAGAGTGTCCCCTCTCTCTGCCCCCCTGTCCCCCCTGTCCCCTCGTCCCCTCCCTGTCTGGAACACTGGGTTCTGCTATGGAGATGACACACACTCTCACTCTGAGAATAAACCTGCCGGCTCATCTCATCCATCCTTCTACCCATCCCTCCATCCTTCCATCCACTTATTCATTTATAAACTCCACTTGCACTTTGTACTCTGTCCCCCTCTCACAGCACTCTATTCCCCATCCCTTCCAATCCCCTTCCTGAATCCAGATCTAGATTATTCCATTTGTAATCTAAGCCTGTTGTTGTGGAGAAGTGTATCAATTATGGTTTTGTCTTGAGATTACAGCTTGGGGCCTTGGCATGGTGGGGTATATAATTCCGCCAAAATCCACCCACAGCTGTTGAGAGAGAAGTGCTACCTAGTGGCGGTTAGGAAAATTGGGGCGCCCACTGTGACCCCAACAGATTAGGATCAAGCAGGGGTCAGGTCAGCGCTACTCTGGCCCAGTGGAAAATCTCAAGACGCTGCCCAGGAATGCAGTTTTACGTAATGTGTTTACAACGCAGGGTTATATACTATAGGTTGTTGTACACCTTCAATCATGTCCACCACTGTCCACCATTCCTCATTCCATTCCATTCATTACAATGAGCCCGTCCTCCGATTTCTACCTCCACCAGTCTAGTTACCATTTCCTCATGTGACTCACATTGGCAGTGCTGCTAAATTTTAGAAGACCACATGTTTAAAACTGGATGGAATGAAAGGTTAGGGGTTCCGCATCTGCAGAAGTAATGTCTTATTACATAACACACTCTCACGGGATATCAGCGTAATTCCACTCATGTGGTTCTATATACAGTTAAAGAATATCAGGAATGTGCCCTCTAAATAGCTCACATGAGTTGGGCACATGAGAGAAAGGCGTATGTGTGTGTGTGTGTGTGTGTGTGTGTGTGTGTGTGTGTGTGTGTATGTGTGTGTGTGTGTGCGTGCTGCACGTCAGAAGTGTTTGACTTTCAGCTATAAAAAATGCGGCCCTCTAATCTCAGAATGCACCAGTCCCCTCTCACATGATGTGTTTGTAAGCGTAGGAGACTGACTGTGTCTCTGGTCTGCACCACTAGCCCGCCTCGGGTTCCCATGGTACAGTTCAGTAGCCGCTACCGCTGCTCTCGTGACTTGTGATAGCATGTGAGGCCCAGAGAGACTCAACTTAATTGCTCTCGCTCTCTCTGTTTATTGTTAAATTGTTCTCTCATTATATTTCAACATACATAAATGGTACTGTAGATCAGGGGAGGCTGGTGGGTATAAAAATCAGAGGACGGGCTCATTGTAATGTATGGGATGGGATAATCCATTGCATGCATTTTTTTTATGTCTGTTTAATTCGCTAAGGACATGTGAGGAGACCTTATGTAAACAAAAAAAGGAATCTACGGGGTTTAATCCTGGTCTCGTGAGATTAATACCACAAAGTGGTGAATGTGATTATGCGATTATGTAAGTGTCATCATAGATGCATTGAAATCATTCTGACAACAGACCAAAACAGCTCAATACGCGGACACTTATCGGATCAATATGGACTGGAGCTACCTGTCAACGCTAAGGAGATTTATCCCTGCTAATGTGTTGCATCATCTGTTGCTCCAGCACTGAAGGCATGGATGGATTCCCTGAACAAAGAGCTACCGGTAGTGCTCCCTTGGATGTAGGGCAGTTAATGTACACAAGTCTTCCAACAGCTCCTCTAGTTTCACACTGAGTCCAATCCTCCCCGAGGTGTCAGATTGATGTCGCGGAGCACTGCCTGGGATCAGGCACTACTTTGGGCAACTAAATATAGGAGGCATCGGTCAGGAGTAAAAAAAAGAAAAAAAAAAAAAAATGTTCCAGTAACAAGGTGAAGAGATGACAGATGGTCTTTTATCCAATGTGTCTGTGTCTAACGACTTCAAAGGGGTCCCTGAACATGAGCCAGAAAGAGATAGAGAGCCCTGTGCTGCTTTCTTTGATCTCTGACCTTGTTAAATGAGCCCACTGCAGACAGAGCCAGGAGGAACATCCACTTATAACTCTGTTTCCTTCCTTGGTTGAATTAGGCATGCTGCTTCTATAATCAAAGGTGGAGGGAGGGAGTTAATGTTTATTCACACAGAGCTCTAAATACATTAGACGACATCAGAGCATGCAGGGGACAGAATGTGTTGGATGACATCTGCTGAGGAGATGTTGTTTTATTGAGTTTAACTATCCTGTCACTGCGTGGAGTGTTTTTAATCAGTCAAATTAGCTCTGGTCATTTTCCCCATGAGAGGAAATGGCCCAGGCAGGCTGGCCTACAGGCTGATGTGTTATCTGAATAGCCTGTTCCTGCTCCTATATACTTGAGTAGGTTCTGAATGGTGGTGAACATGCCAGGACACAGAAACATTGTTCCCCCTCTCCTCTCCTCCACTCTGGGTGTGTGAAGTTGCCAGTATGAAGGGCCACTGTGTTCTAGAGTGCCTCTGTGTTCTAGAGTGCCTCTGTGTTCTACTAAGCCTCTGTGCTTAGAGTGCCACTGTGTTCTAGGGGGCCTGTGTGTTCTAGAGTGCCTCTGTGTTCTACTAAGCCTCTGTGCTTAGAGTGCCACTGTGTTCTAGAGTGCCTCTGTGTTCTAGAGTGCCTCTGTGTTCTACTAAGCCTCTGTGCTTAGAGTGCCACTGTGTTCTAGGGGGCCTGTGTGTTCTAGAGCGCCTCTGTGTTCTAGAGTGTGGACTAGTCTGAGGCTGTACCTGTCTCTGATATGATATAAATGTAAACCAAATCAACAACTTTGCCATCTAGAACAGTCATCAAAATGGAAAATTAAACCAAATACTGTTAATATTATAAAATGCTCTCTCAGCTACATTGTGGGCCTACAGCACAGCTTACGCAGAACATTTTCTCTAACTAGTGAAATGTCAGTAAACACAATGGATGCCCTCAACACTTTTCTTTCTCCCCCATCTCAAAACGTCTCTTGAAAACGTCTCTCAACATCAAAGCCAGCTGGGTGGGGTAGGAGATGGAGTTGCATGTTGTCTTTTACGTCAAACGAGCGACAACGTTCTATTTATAAAAGAGTACCATTATCACCGTCATTTCGAGTGTAGTGGAATGTGACCTGTTAACATAAGCATTGTGTTTTAACCCCACCATGGTATGTTTAACCTAATGTGTGTACATAGAGGAGAAACTTAGTTTGTGTTGCAACCGTTCTGTCATGTATCTGACATAGTATGATAGGACTGTTTGTGCAGTGTGTGTACAATAGTATTGTTATGCATACAGTATTATGTCAAAGGCAAAGGGTAATGACTCACATTAGATATATTTAGACAAACTATTGCATCATCTTGGCATAATTCAGTGTAACTTGTCAACGCAAGTGTTTTGTCTTATTTCAGTCAAACATTTTTTTGGGACACAATTCACTTTTAGTTTTGTCAATGCTTGTTTCAATCAAAACATTGTCACATGCACTAGAGTGACTCATTTCCACCTGTATCTATAAAACAGGATAAGGAGCACACTGTGCTCCCCAGGGAAGGCACAAAGTGGAAAATTCCTACTTTGGTGGCCAAACAAACAGCATGGGCCTGAGAAGACACTTGGACAAACTCAGCATTGTTCAGAAGAATAACTCCCTTATCTGTGGAATCCCTGGAAACAGGGGGAGTTGCAAAAGCAGCGCTCAGCGTAAAAACATTGGCATTCCACATGGAGAGAGAGAAAGGGAAAGGAGGAGAGGTAGAGAGAGGGGGAATGTGTGTGTGTGTGTGTGTGTGTGTGAGAGAGAGAGAGAGAGAGAGAGAGATCTGTGGACTCTATGAAACCAATGTTAGGGCTTCCGTGTAACCTGAAGGGACTCTATGTAACCTCATAGGGCATCTGTAACCTGTAAGGATTCTTTGTAACAGTTACTTAGTCTTAGAATCAGAAGTCAATGGCAGTAAAGGGGAAACTGAAAAAAATCTGATTTTCAGATTTTAACAACTCAGACCTTTGTCTTTGCATATTAATTCCCCTTCAATAGAGAATATCCCTTCAATAGGAAAATAACATTTGTTATTACATTGTGGCAGACAGATGCAAGTGAATGATTCGGGGTTTTTTCGTCTCGTATTGAGAGACCATGCATAATAGCTGTCTGGCTGGATTGGGAGTTTGGACAGAGCATATATATAGATATAGATATATCAGAGATACAGCTAAGATGACATACTCTAAGAAGAGGCTTGTAGTATTTAGGGTTGAGAATTTACAGGCAGGTCTAGTATGCTTCCAATCATGCCTTTTAGGATGACCAATTTGATAGTTCTCCAACTTCTAAAGGAAATGATGAAATTGACACGACTCAGACTTTCACTACATCAAACTATTCACCATCCTCTCTTGTAAAAACTGAACTTGCATTGTTCAGGTGTTAGGTTGTTTCACAAAGTCACGCCCGAATTCCACTGATGAAATCAGACAGTGATTTCATAGGTATACATCTGTATCAGTTTTCTGATGGTTTGGTGTGGCCGGGGCCTAACCCTGGCACCATCCATGCTATACCAGCGGGGGAAGAAGCCTGGCATAAAAAGATGGACTGAGATTATTGCGAGCCCTCACACACATTTCTACACAATAGCATCTAATCCAAATCACAAAGTTAGGATTAAAGTCTCTTCACACCATGGTGAAATGCAAGCTATATAACAGCTTTGACAACATTTGACATGAAGTTGCCCCTATACCTGTGTAGTTATTCTGTATTTACTCTGTATGCACATGTTGTTACATAGTAATTCAGAGCTTTAACATGGTAGAAAATACATTGAATGAAGAAAATACATTGAATGATATTACTGAAAACTGCACTGCAAATCAATTCATGCAGTACAGTAACATACACAAACTAGTCTAGTAAAACCTGTGAAAAACATGAAGACTTAAAGCTATGGTTATTATCATATGCTATTTCCCTGGGGATCAATCTACAGCAGTCTTGGTAACGGCCAGAGCGCTGTTTCCTGAGATGGCATCTGGCCGCTGCCGGCAGATTGAACGGGGCCACTGTAATGAGGGTGAGGTGGCGAGAGGCGGGGCAGAGCCGGGCACAGCCCCAGTTGCCGTTGGAACAGATGTTCCCTCTTTCATAACACATCGCCTGTGCTTAATCCTTCATCCAGGCTTCCCTGTCTCGGACCTGTGCCAGTTCTTTGCTTCTGATCTCTCTTCTGATCTCCCTCCTTCTCTCTCTCTCTCTCTCTTTCTCTCTCTCTCCCTCCCTCTCTCCCCCCTCTCTCTCTCTCTCTCTCTCTCTCACACACACACTGTCCTTCTCTCTCACCTTTTCCTTGGCTCTCTCTCTGCCCTCCCTACCCCCCCCCCCCTCTCTCTCTCACTCTCCCTCTTTCTCTCCCTCCCCTTCTCCCTCTCTCTCAGTCTCTCTCTCCCCTCTCTATCTCTACCCTCCCCATTCTCTCTCTCCCTCCGCTTCTCTCTCTCTCTCTCTCTCACACACACACACACTCTCTCTTCAGCTTTTGATTGCCCTGGCAGCAGATCTTTAACCTCTGATATAGTGCCCAGTCTTCAGTTGCATCAGTGCCCAATCAACTCAGACATCAGGTCTTGGTGATGTAACCCCTGTTATCAAAACAGAGTGACTTTAGCTGGAGACAGATGACAGATATCTCAAACACATCTTATTCTGTGTGTTTGTGTGCACTTGTTGATGGGACAATCATAGATAAAAACTGGCCCGAAAAAAAAAAAAAGGTCCTTGTTGCCCCCCACCGATGAAACCTGATTACACTGATTGGCCCAATTTTGATGAAACTACGATGAAAGATGTGTCTTGCCGTATAGATTGTTTATGAGTTTAGAGGTGACATCATTAATCACGTCATAATCAGGTGTAAAGTGGAGAGGCTTTTGTTGTTGCTTGGCTACCTGATCGGGTGCTTTAGTTGGCTAGGTAGCTAGCAATGGTTAGTGATTATGATTATGCTAACACAACTTTGTAGTTATAGCCAGTCACAATTCTAACCACATAATTTGCCTGTGCAAATATTTTATTTTAGGTGATAGCACCAAGAAAAAAGCCCTCCCTGTGTGCAACGGGGACACAGCACTGTAAAACACAGACAACCAGACAGACACAGACAACCTTGTAAAACGTTTATGAATAAACGTCTTGCTTCATTCACAGGCTACATCATTCATGGGGGACAACATGGTTACTGTACACTTGTTATTATTAAGTTCTGTTTAGTATTGTTTCACTGGATGAATGAATTCAAATGTGCATTGTTGCAGAACAGTAAGAACTTGGTCTTTGTCATAATGTCACTGGTTACTGGTTTTGATTGAAAAGTTTCCCATGTCTTCATTGCAAGAATTTCACTGGTGAACAGATGCAAGACTTGGACACAGTGAACTTGAGGTTGGCACTGAGCTAGTGTACAATGACACCTTATATAAAGCATTTAGAGAGAACTTGTGATGTAGAACAGTCTGTTCTCACCTAAGCCCTGCTACTAACATAGCAACTCACTGTGGAAGTGTCTCTGATCTGATAGTGTGTGTGCGTGTGTGTGTGTGTGTGTGTGTGTGTGTGTGTGTGTGTGTGTGTGTGTGTGTGTGTGTGTGTGTGTGTGTGTGTGTGTGTGTGTGTGTGTGTGTGTGTGTGGACACCATAGACCTTGGCAGCAGGGGGTCTTCACATTTACCCTCCTGACTTTAGGAGAGTGCCCTGGTGTCAGTAAGCTAATAGGACCCACAGGATTGTGTGTTCAGTTCCTTAGTAGAGCCAGCCATGTGGTAAGTATGGCATGACATTCTCAGACTGGCTGACCTGACCTCTTAGAAAGAGGACAAAGTGTTCCAGGTCTGGTGTCACTGTCTCTTGGCTTTTATTTTGCTCTGAATATGAAAGAAAAAAGTAGGATCTTCCGAGTAGGATCTTGGTCAGGTCATGATGATGAAGATCCTACTTGGATCGAAACATTGTCCAATTTGGTGCATCCGAATTAAATCACCATGGGAGCATTCCTTTTTTTCTTTGATACGTTCTTCTGTCCTTCACCTGATGAATTGGATGTACATACAGTATGTTTCTACTTGTTCTGCTCTGACTATTAGCCAGCATTTACACAGAGCCAATGAATGCTTCCTCTGGTACAGCAAATGGTCATTTTTATCAGTTGAAACACAACAAACTCTTTAAAGGATGCACACAGAATTGCATCTCCTTGAATGCAAACTGAACTACGGACAAACAAAAAGTGTGAGTTTAGTTTGGTCCCAATGAGGGCATTCACTGTCAAATGTTTCAGATGGCTTTAGTGTGTTGTCTAATCTGGAATTACAGCATGGCTGTAAAATGAATACGCAGGAAAATAATGGTCAAAATCCCTCATTACCTCAATGTTCTTTGTCACTAATCTTGTGTCAAAAACAGTGGAAAAACCCCCGTGGCTGGAGGAGAAGAGCGTATCGGAAAATAGGTGGAAATGCATAAGGCCTTCGTTTGGCCTGGAGCCGGTTCATATGCATGTTTCACTGACAACATTAACGGACCACTAGGATTATCAGAACTGTAGCTAGCTAACAATGCCAACAATGTTACTACTACCCCTATGGCCACAAATGTAACTACTAAAGTAATGAACAAAGTATCTACTCTACTCTATGCTATTCTATCACTCATGGTTGTTGAGACCATAGATATAGTACAACTGTTCTATCCCTATGGTTGAGACCTTGTCATTTCCGACTGTCAGACAGAGAACCCCAAGCCCCCCTGAGTTCCTCTCTGTCATCACAATGGATGTACTGTAGACATATTTAGGCCACTCATGTATTCATTACATCTTGATTCCCTGTTTCCTTTTCCATCAGGACAGCAAAACCCTTCACTGGGAGCACCGGAACACACAAGCCAGAACGACCCGTAGGGCAGAAGGAATCTAGATGCTGCTTCTGTAGCGTGAGGCAGCTTGATGTACAACTACACCCCCTAGACAGGATGCTAGTCAGGCTTCTTCATGCTGTACAGTATTTGTTGAAATAGTGTAAGGATTTTATACTGATACATACGTTTGAATTTCTAAATGCCAATAAAGTTAAATCAAAAGATTTGTTTGCAATACTATACTCCTTCTTTTTTTTCATATAAGAGACTTCCAATGCAATGTTGGTATAATTAAGCCATTTGATTGTGACTCCTGTAACTGTACATGTATGTATATCTGCTGTTTGATCAATATTCTGAAATGTTACAGTGGGTTATTGAGATGACAAATGAGAGAGAGAGAGTAATGTTCTCCTCTTCTCTCTCTCTTTATCAGGGTCCAGCTGCGCCTGCTATGCTTTTTTTAATGCTTTTCTAAACTGCAGCATTAACCCAGATAATTTGGTGGAAAGTAAGTCTAACAACTTACACAACCCATTCTGAATAGGCCAGCATTGCTACTGGGCCCCCGGGGCCTGTCCTTCAAGACCTGGAGCGAGAGAATACAAACAAGTGAAAGACAAGTGTCACCGAGATGAAAAGGATAGCAATGGAGGAAATGAGGAAACAAAAGCAAAGGCTTTCATCAGTCGTTTCCCTCATGGCCAAAGCACGTCAATGTTTGAGGTTTGCACAAGCATCCATACATGAGTGTACTGGGAAGAGACTAAAAGGCTCTTTTTTGAAAAATACTGCTTTTTCGTCTTCTTTTATTATGCTTTGCATCTTTCTGAATTGGCCTCTGTCATGGCAGGAGTACTCAGGCACAAAAACTTAACTTAAATCCAATAGAATAGTCTTTACGTTCAGAAAGGTTCGGTACACAGGTAGGCAGTCAATGGGTAGGCAGCAGAGGCGGGCCGTCAGGGCTAGCAAGGCCTTCTCTGCTGGCCTAGAGATTGTCAGAATCAGAAAATTATATTTTTATAATTAATATATTTTAATTTCATGAAAAATCTACCCTGAGGCCTTCACAATTTCGAGTGAATCCCCTCTGCTGTTGAAGCAAATGGGGACGATGTTGTTGATTGGTTAAAGTATATGTCAGTCAGATTTTGAGTCTGCCATGTTGGCTGTATTCTTTGACACGCCGGAGCCTTCTAGATTGCCTAGCTGCCTACGTTAGTATTTTTTTCGTGTGGCGTGATGGGAGGGCCAGTTAGATAACTGAAGTAAAACTAGCTAGCACATAACGTAGCATCATCCAAGATTTATTTCAACTTTCATTCGTGACGTTTAGATTTTTAGATGTAGTGCTTTAGATTTTTTGTTTAGATTTTTACTGTCCTGTTGTTTTTAACGCACAATAGCTGAAGGAGAAGAAATGGATTTGGTGGGGGATTTACTGGCAAAGCCTTTTTCGAGAAGGACCTTTCAAGATAAGCTGGTAATTGTGAGGAAGGGTCGACCAACCCCACACCTAGCAGCCCTGTCCCAGCCAGGGAAAGGATTTGTGCGGCACTTTCAATCGAGTAGCTACGAAAGGTACACCTGGCTTACAGAGTCAAAGGAACATTGTATTGTAACTCTCAGGTGTTGAGCCTTGTGTTAAATTACTTTATTCCACTTGATAAAGGTTACTGTCACTGTGAATATGGGCTGGTTACATCGAATGACAATAGCCTATAGCCCTAGTGTCATGGTGAGGTTATTCAAAGGCGGTTTAATTGCGGGAGGATAACACTGAAGGCCTAGGGGTAAAATACACGGCCCGCCACTGGTAGGCAGATAATCCAGGAAGGGGGTAGGCAAAACCAGGAATACTTATCACTAGGAAATGCTGGGACGTATAACACGAAGGTACAAAGACGAACAGGCACAGAGACAGGGGAAAACACAGACTAAATACACACGGAAGGATGATGAGGAACAGGTGAAGTCAATCAGGGCGGGGTAGACAATCACACAGGCAGGAAACACACAAAGGCAGGTGGTGAAGTGTCTGAAACGAGAGACATGGTGAGTAACACAAAAATAAACAGGAAACAATACATGAATAACGTAAAAAACAAAGACAAACATAAACTAAGAAACAGGACGAGACGTTACAGCCTCAAGGTTTATGTTAGAGCAGCAGTTGCAATCAAGCTGCATGACATCACAGGTCTTGAGGGATTAGCAGTGAATTGAAGAGAGAGAGAGAGAGAGAGAGAGAGGCAAATTAAGGAAGGACTATTAATCAAGTGAATCAAGAGGAAAGCCTGAAATACTGCAACCAGGTTAGAGAGGCTTAAATAGTACAGTATTAAAAGGATCAACTAAAGAGCTACACAGAACTGCTCTGAGCACAGCAAATCAGTTCAAGTGGATTACATCTAGTCAAGATGTACCTGAACCACTATTGCAGAAGTACAATCGTCAAACTTCAAATGTCAACAATCAAGTTTTGCTTTGTCGTAGTGGGAGCCAGTTGTCAGAGACAACTGTACAGTTTACAGTATAAAAAATAATAATAAATAAATAAATTACAAAAAGTGCAATAGTCTTATAGTAGAGAGTCTGTGCCATACTAATCTCAGATCTCATCTCTAATCTCTATAATCGTACGAGATGAGTGCCATACCTGCCCTTCTAAGAAAATAATCCATAGTTTGCCAAACGACATGTGATTACAAAGCCTGTAGTTTCCTGTGGAGGATGCAGCATTCACTCACTTAACTTAATACTAGGGCTGTCAGCCCTGTTAGAAAAAATAGTTGATTCATTTGTTCCTCTTAGTTGAAACTAGATATTTTTCGCCTTATTTTTCACCTTAGAATTAAAGTATAGATTCTTCCAGCTGTTTCACACCGGTGCACTATGGCTTAAGCAGTAACATTAAGTATTAAATGGGTATTAAATGGGGAGATGCCCAAAAAAGAAAGTCAATCGTAAGGATGTCTATTTACAGGAAATTGACAGATGTGACAGGGGATGATGCCATTTACCGTGGGCATTAGGGCCGGATACATTACTAAGGCAGAGGTCTGGATCTGGTCAAACTCTTCCATCCTGACATTCACCATACACTGGCCAGCGGAGGGGGCAGAAGTCATTAGAGTTCAGCTCCCTGTTACAACACGGTCTGTCCTTCTGGGTTACATATCCACCACAGCTGCCCACTCCTGTCCTGTCCCTCTGGTAGAGTGCCCTCCACTGGGGTTACATAACAGCTGTCCTGCTCTTGGATGGGTGGGTGTGGGGGTGGGTTGGGTTGGGGTGGGGTGGGGTGTGGTGGGGTGGAGTGTGGTGGGGTGGGGTGGGGTGGGGTGGGTAGTGGAGGGATCAGAGCAGAGCAGACGAGGCCAGGAGAGGTCCAGCGGAGTGCCCAGGAACAACTCTGCCACAGAAAGCTTTCACTCTCAAGGTAAATTCTAACGGTGGTAACATTTGTTGCCTCTATACCTGTGTAGTAAGGTTGTGATTACAGTGGTAACAACATTAACTGGTTGTTACATAGGCATTACTTAATTAGATAGCATATGGAGATGCAGTTTATGAAGATGTTTATGTGCAATGTAGCAGCATCATAATCAATGCTGACGTGTCACACTCTATTTGTTCCTTCCTGTTGAGCATGGGAAACCTGTTGTGTTTGCCTTGTAGACACAGAGCTGCATCTGACTGAAGTCACGCCTGTCTCAACTGAGCAAATACCAAAGCAGTCAGAGTCAGACCACTGTCAGGCTGTTCTAAGATACTTATAGTAATGGATTGATTCAAGTATCCCCTTTGAAAGACAACGCTTCCTTTGTTATCTTGTAGACCCTACTCCCCCCAGACGAAGGCTAAGCTTTATTTCTCAAGAGGCCAGGTTGACTTAATCCATTGACTCCTACCATCCCATCATGGGATTCTAATGATGAAATAAGGAAAACAAAAGGCCTATTCTCCAACCTTGTCTCGGGAAGCATGTGTAAGGAGAAGCCTAGAACGTGTACTGTACAGCTGCCCCATCCGCAGCCTAAAGCATTCACAGACACCGTCGAGTCAGCTGGCCCACGTATCACCTCTGTCCTTTACACCATGTGAGACAGTGCGGCTTCATGTGCGCCCAGGAGACAGCAGGAGAACAAGAAGAGAAACAGAGAGTGTGTTTGTGAAAGGGAGAGAGGAAGAGGGAGAGAGAGAGAGAGAGAGACTCAGAGGGAGGGCAGAGACAGTGATAGGGCTGAGGTCGGAGCCAAGCCGGTTCCCATGTCATTGTGCAGTTGAGTTTTCCCTTGTGAATAATAGAGGGGTGATCTAATCCAAACATAGATAATCTACCTAATCTATCTAGACCAGGGGAGTTTGATACATAACATATGGCCTCTCATATACTATTGTTTAAATATATCATGAGCAGGCAATGGAAATTCCAAACCTCCTGTTGTATAAGTGGTTATAATGCTGTATTACACTTAATTTACTCATCAAAAAGACACCAAGCACTCCTACAGCTAATACCAGTTGGTCTACTGATTACTTGACACCAGGGGTGGCTGGTGGAGGTAGAAATCGGAGGACACTGTTGATACCATTCCTCATCTGTTTGATACCATTCCTCATTCCGTTCCATGCATTACAATGAGCCTGTCCTCCTATTTCTACCTCCACCAGCCTCGACTGATCTACGCGTAGCTCATCTGAAGGGCTTGTCAGGGAGATCTGACTTTCATCCTGCTTCTTTAATTAAGTGGACAACCAGGAAAGGCAGATTTCCTCTCAGTAGGTAATGGACATGAAGACACATCATGGAAGTACACAGCTGTGATATTCACATATGAAAACCAACTGAATTCATGTGTTATTACTGTGCGGTGAGTTACATACTGAATCCCAATTGGTCTAAGAGTCGTATTATGCTGTATTGTATTGTTGGATGAGAACAGATTCACAAGGTCATTCCAAGTATGCCCCACAATGCTATTATGAGGCTGTCTGAGCCTTTTAACAGAATTAATGTTAAAAGCACATCGTTGTCCTGGACATTACTTTAGCACAATGTGCTTCCACAAATGTAACAATAAACATTAATGCAATGTTATTTATAGACCACATCAAGGTAACTTGTTAATCATGCCCTCAAACCCACCCAAATGTTGCACTTGTTCTCAGAAATGTTCTGTTTAAACCAACAATATTGACAGTCTCATGTCAACAGCGGAGGGGGGGGGGGGGGGGGGGGGGGACTTGCTAAAACATCAAAGGAAGGCCCCAAACAAAGGAAGGCCCAAAGCAAAGTTCCACTCAGCCAGAGCCAGGAAGAACCAGAAAAAAATAAGAAGAAAAAAAAAGATTTTGTGACGGTTAAGGCTGGTTCAAATTGGTTTTAGTTGGTTTGTGTTCTGTCCTTTTTTCCCAGCAGCATGTGTTCCATGTGCTTTGGGGTGGGGTGTGAGTGGTGTCAGCAGCGACTCAAAAACAGAGTTGCTCCCCTACTATTACTGCACCTGCAGGTCAGACCTGCTCTCCCCACCCCGCCGGGTTCTTTCTTTGGAACCTCCCCTCCTGTGATGTTACATAACCCCCCTAGGGAACGAGAGAAGGAAGACAGCAGTCAAAACACAAAGGTTTCACCCCCTTTCCCAAACCATTCCCATTAGAGAATACTGTATGTCCTGTGTTCTTTGCACGTTCCTAGCTAAGCTGTCTAGTCACAAAGTCACAAAGACAGCAAACCATCTCCCTACAATGCATCAGAGATTACAGGGACAACGCATTGAGGAATAATAACGATTTTCCGACTTCCCTTTTAATTTTTGGGATTAAAAGTTGTCTCAGGTGAATCTTTGTCTCAGGTGAATCCAAGTGAATGAAGATCCTACTTTCATTTTAGAATGGTTCCTATCTCTCCCATTCTTTTGGGATTGAGGTCACAACAGACAGTTCAACCCCCCCCAAAAAAAAAACATGGGACCTGGACTCATCCACAGGCTACTAGTCTGAAAACGTAAATTTTTTACAAACTCCTGTTTTGGGGTGAACTATCCCTCGCCTACAAGAAACAGACTTGTATCCCTGTAGACTGTCGGAGAGTCTCCCATGCGGTAACACTGACGTCCTGACCACTGCACTGCACTGCACTGCACCAGCAGCTGTTTCAAAGAAAGAGTGTTTTGATAAAACAATGCATTTTTGATGACAGTTTTGATTAAGAATTAGCTTTAGCAGAGGGAGGAGAATGGAGGGGAGCTTTGAAGGGCACATTAAAAGACGGGAGGCCGGGATGTTCTATCAGTTTGATGATGATCAAAAGTGAGAGGGGAGGGGATAAAAAGATGAAGAGGATGTCCTTAAGAGTCCTTGTCTGCAGAACATCACTTGTGCAGACTGGAAAGGAAGCAAGAAGTTAGTATTTCCTCTCACTGCTTCCTCTCTCCCTCTCTTTAATTATACAGTAATTAGATAGCTTACTAATTAAATAACTCATCTCTCTCTCTTCCTCTCTCTCTCTCTCTGAGTTTCTCTTTCCTCTCTTACTCTGGATTTCTATCTCTCACACACACACACACACACACACACACACACACACACACACACACACACACACACACTTCTTTCCATTCACATCTAACCCAGTTTCTCTCTCTCCCCTGTGTGTTACCATTAGACACAAACACACACACACACACACACACACACACACACACACAGATATATATTATGCAAATGCTCTCCTCTGATGTGTTGTGATTCATCATCAGCTTTACATGTATACCGGGCCTGCACTTGCACCTGCGCCAGTGCCCTTTTTTTGCAAAAAAAATGTTTTCCCCCAGATGGATGTGATTCTCTAGCCCTATAATACTGCAATATCTCCATAATCACTCATCTATATGATATTATGGGATTAGAGTAATCTTGTTTACCAACTCTCACTTTTACAGAGGCATGATGGGTATTTCTGCAGGGGTGATGTCATCTAATCCCTGCCCTGTGGCCATATTACAGAATGTCTGGGTGGATAGAACGTCCTGTATGATGACGCAGCGCTTCTTATTTCTCCACACTTCTCGAACTGTCAACCAAAACCCTTTGGGTGGTCCCACATCACTTCTCTAAAACACTGGTACTTGGCAGTCTTACAGCATCAGAGTCCCTGTTCGCCGAGAGGGTTTGTTGAACATCAGTCAAACCAAGTACAAGTACAGCTAGATACACTAACATCCACTTTAAAAACAAACTGCTAAATAAAAAAATGACCACCAGCGGCAGAACATCAAGCTGTGTCCAGAAGAATGAGGAAGTTCTATTTCAGAACACTCATCAACACTCTTCTGTCTTCTCCAAGCAAGCAGGTGGCCCAGTCAGGCGCATAAACCGCCTGTACATTTGGGCTAATTTCAAACAAGCCAACCACTCTGTTCTGACAGCACAGAAGAACGCACGCATGTGCATCTGGCAACACAGAGAGGCTCTTAAACCAATTAGGGTCCAGATGTACCAGAGAACAGAGAGTTCTGTTAAGACAGAGACACGCGATGATGATACATGGTGTCTCCCGACTGAGTCTTTATGGACAGAACATTCCCTGTTCCACACAGAACACCTGCAACACAACCTACTACAAGATGAGCATCAAAATGCAAAGACTGGTCAGGAAAGAAAACACTTACTATATATGGGACTCATATCCACTAGTGTCGCTTTGGTGTTTTACACCATGTACATTTTACATTTACATTAACATATAATAGTCATTAAAGTCATTAAGTACAATAAGTACATTCACCTAAAGTAAGTGAAACACCTATTCACAATTAAGTAAGTCTAAATAAGACTTTCTACAAGAATAATTCCATGTATAATTCAATTTAAGGAATAATATATGAGAGGCTATGTTTTATGACATTTTTATCAAGGCTGTGACGACAACCATCGACAACCATGTCACAGCCATAACATGGATAAAAATGTCATAACATATGGCCTCTCATATACTGTTGCTTAAATATATCATGAGCAGGTAATGGGAATTCCAAACCACCTGTTGTATAAGTGTTTATAATGCTGTATTACACATAATTCACTCATCAAAAAGACACCAAGTACTCCTACAGCTGATACCAGTTGGTCTACTGATTACTTGACACCAGGGGTGGCTGGTGGAGGTAGAAATCGGAGGACACGTGTGTTTGATACCATTCCTCATTCCGTTCCATGCATTATGAGCCTGTCCTCCAATTTCCACCTCCACCAGCCTCCACTGCTTGACACCTATTCATGATAGGCTGGTCCAGTCAAATGCTCCGCCCCCCAGTCCCATCTCTCCCCCACCCTTCACTTTGAGCTCAGTCTCTGTAGACCACTACATCCCTTTAATCCTGCCACTCGAGCCATACAGCAGTTGGATAATAACAATGTGAGAGGCGTTGTGTAACCTCTTTGCTTCAAAGTCATTACCACAGAGCCGCTGGTCTGCATCGATGCACTCAGGCACACACAAACGCATACCACACGTTAACACATGCACACATATTGATACACACATGCACACCCTCTGGGGAGCCGCCATCGAGGAAAATAACAGATAGATTTGATCTGACTGATGATACAACACTATTATCTAGAGAATCACAAATGTGGGTTATTTCATGTGAGAAGGACCTGTGACATCATCGTCATCATCCCTGCTATTAGTTTAGTTTTGATTAATCCGATCTAAATAAGAATGTATTGGGCTTCTGAGAATTGACGCAGGCTGACATAGGGGGGAGGGAGGTGTGGGCTATTTTTAATGCCATATTTTCCATGCAACCCTGTCCCTTAAGGCTGACCAGATACCCTTCTACACTGAGCTCAGCCCAGTGCCCTCATAACCTACTATTAAACTGCTGGAGTTAGCAGACTTTCATAACTGCAGGGACAGAGCAGAGTATACAAGAACCTGCCTCTGGTATCTTCTTAAACCTGGCTAGTATGCTCTGGTTGGAAGTCCGTCTTTATACTGAAACTTTCAGTTGACCTTCTCTTAAAGGTGCAATCTGGGATTGGTACATACAGTTTTAGACTTGTAGAAATAATTATATATAGCCATTTATTCTTGAAGAACGTAATGTATAAATGCCTCATGAACTTAGTTCAGCTGGCTTGCCCCATCAGAAGCCACATGAGTTTGTAAACAATGTAATCGTAAACAAACACTTTATAGCTTCAAAACATGGTTAAATCTATAATTGTGATCTCATTTATGCAACCATAGCTCCGTCTATGAATTTGAAGTTGGTAACATTTCTCTAGGTCCATTCTTTCGCTGTTTACCAAAAACAGTGGCGGAGAGACTGCTTTGTTGTTGATTGGATCCCAGATTAAAGCTCCCCAGACAATGCGTGTCATGTTCTTGTCTCGTCAAGATAGCAGGTGGACACAGAACCATATAATCAAAAGTGATCAAGGGATTTGTGATCGGACTTATCTGGGAATGGGATCATGTGATGTGTGTCTGTGAGTGATAGAGTGATTGTGACCTGTGTTATGAGCATGTAAGTGTGTGGCAAGGTTGGGGTCCGTTGAATTTCAATTCGGTCAATTCAAGAATTACATTTCAATAACAATTCAATGATTGAAAATAGGGCATTTATTTTCAATGATTTCTGAATAAACTGAAAATGAGAATCTTCCTTATCAGCAGAGTAATAATGACCCAGATCTGACCCACATCTGTTTTCTACCATCACCCAGATGTGGCCCAAGTACGACTATGTTCCCCAGGCCATAAGTGGGCTAGCTCTGGCTGCCATTTCTGAGCCATATCTTTGCCATGAAAAGGATAGACCTTGGTCATGGATGTGGATGTGGCCCAGTTATCACTTGGTAAAATGGTCCAGATATGGGCCTGGTCTTAAGGCTTAGATGTGGTGACCATAACTGGCCACATCCACATGCTGCCCAAGATGTGGCCTTGTCATGGTGATAATTAGGCTTAGGTACAGCCACCAGAGCCGGTCCACTTCTGGCCAATCCTGGAGACGGTACTGTATATGACCTTATCAAATCCTTTGCCAACAGTGAGTCAACCTTTTACCATGGGGATCATCACAGGTTCTTAGAAGTACAGTAGGCCCCACAGCGCTTCTATTTATACTTCCTGTGATAAGCTCCCCTGTGTCTAGAGTGCAAAAACAGCACCTCTCTCTATCCTGTTGGACTGCTTATAGTGACCCAGCAATCTAACTGGGATGTCATGGCAGCGCAAGCAGGCCCGTGTAGCCTGGGTCTGTAGTCTGACAGAAGCAACCAAAGACTCTTGCCTTGTGCAAAACCAGAAAAACAAATACAAAATTGGTAACAAAAGCAACAGAATACATGTCGTCTTTACAGTAGTCCCCACATCCACTTAGCAGACTGGTTCGATAGGGGAGAGAGCGGGAAAGAGAGAAATACTGATAGCTGTGTGGGTGGCTTATGAACATGTTGCTTTTATTACTATCATTAAATCAATAAGAAACTGTAAGTGAATGCTGGCTTGTTTGGAATGCTGGCTTTGGCCAAGGACAGCCGTCCAGTGATCTAAGGGATCCTCCTGCACCATATGACCAGCTAATCATTCTAAAGATGGCAACAGGCAAAGGCTATTTAGGGAGTGTCCTACTGTACAGACAGAGTAGGCTTAGCCCGTCACCTCCCCTCCCCTCCTTGCCCTGAGCTAATCACTGTTCCTCTTCCTCATTCTCCAGGATGTCAGGTCAAGGGTTGGATGACTTTGCAGTTTCCCTTTTGTTTGTCCTCCTCCTCCACCCTCTTTTAGACTGAAGGGATGTGTTTGATCTTTGCGGTCTTATGTCATTTTTTACCTCAGCGATGGTATGCTCAGGTACGCTCTGACAAACGTCTTGCAACCGAAAGCTAAGACTATCCGTGAGATCTATTTGATATTGTTTACAATTACATTGTTTACAAACAAACAATGGAGTAAAACAAGCTTATATTTTGGGGTCTGATCAGAATAGACAGTTAAAATAAGTTCATGAGGCATTGAGGGAAGTTATTTTCTTCAACAATGCCTCTTTAAAGATATCATACTCTCAGTACTCTGCTCTGAGATAAATATCAAGGAAGATGTCCATGTGAGATCTTGGGATATAATAACACGTGTAGCGACATCTGACATCTGTGACCAGCTGAAGCAGTGAAAGACACCTCTAGGCCAACCATCACATGTCTGATTCAATGTGTGTGTGTGTGTGTGTGTGTGTGTGTGTGTGTGTGTGTGTGTGTGTGTGTGTGTGTGTGTGTGTGTGTGTGTGTGTGTGTGTGTGTGCGTATTTTCCTAGAATTTCCTAGAATACAAGTCCTCTATGGCTGTTTCTCCTCGTGGGATGTCTAGCTGATCCCAGGAAAGCCATGTTCCTCGTCAGACACAAAATGTGGCCCTAACTTTCTAGAAACTTTATTATTTTATATTCTGTTTTTATAATGTCATTTTTTTTCATTTCATTTCTGTTTCTACATTTGTAGATTTGTAATGCTGTAATGAACATTACACTCCCTTTCTCCACAGATGTACTCATCTTAATGGTGAGTCAAATGAAGAATGACTTGTTAAAGAAAGTAAGGCAACCCTTTTCACCCCTCTGCTTTTCTGCTCTAGATAACATGCAAATCCTCCCAGTCAAACTAGCTTGACACACTTTCTCTCTTTGTCTGTCTTTTTTATGTTTAGCTTTTAAGCTGTTCTGCCAACAAATCAGTTATTAGTTATCAAGCTCCATGGTATCTGCCAGTATTTATTTTTACTTCCCCTGTGAAGTGTTTGCTTAGAATTGTTCAGTGCCATGAGAAGACACCAATAGATATGTATTTGTTGGAGCAGTCTTTTTATTTCAACATCAGGCTCCAGTTCTAAAATGACTCAGCAAACATTGTAACCTATTTCGATATAACGACACACAGTTGAAGATACTGTGGTAAAAACCTAGCCTCTGTAAAATGTCAAACTGTATCTGAACTCCCAAGTATCTGCATTCAAATAGTGAACATACATTCTAAAGGCTTGTGGGAGTTGTTGTTTGTTCAAATCCCAGGGTTCAACACCAGGGCAAGGGAGCTCTATTGCGACAACAACTGCAATACACTTTTGCTCTAATATCAATACAGCAGGATGAATGGGCTGCGGAATGCGTCAAGGCATAAATATGTAAGTGGCCTCGGACAGAAGCATCGGAAAATGTGGATATAAAAGCACGTCGAGTTTATTGGATTATCCTCTGATTCATTAAGCAGGCCCCTTTTTTTTATGACCGAGCGGCCATGATTTTTCTGCATGGCATAGCACATCTCATCTCCAAACTGTGTATAGGGTTAGAATGGACTCCATTAGCGCAAGACCATTAAAATAAAACAATTTCCCTGGGAAATAAAATGCTTTCTCTTTCAGGGTTATAGTAATATGCATTTTGATTTTCTTTCATGAAGTGGATGTGTAATCTATACAAATTACCAATGGTGGGTTGTCTTATTATTCTCATTTGCAAAGTGGAAGGCAAATAGCACACACAGAAGTCCGAAGGGACAAAGACGTACCATTTCAACACAGGATAGTCATATTGGTGCACACTGGAGAATGAAAAGTCATCCATATCCATTTGATGTAATGTGATTGTCTACCCCGCCCTGATTGGCTTCACCTGTCCCTCATCATCTTTCCCTGTGTATTTAGTCTGTGTGTTCCCCAGTCTCTGTGCCAGTTCATCTTTGTACTTTTGTCAATACATTCCAGTGTTTATTCCTAGTGTTTAGCTTTCCTGGTTTACGATCCGATAGTTTATTCTGACTTAGCTTTTGCCTACACCTTATCAGACTATCTGCCTACCCATTGACTGCCTACCTGTGTACCGACCCCTGGTTTTTGGAATGAAAGACTATTCTTTTGGATTTTAGTTGTAGTCCCTGAGTCGTGCATTTGAGTCCTTTGCCTGCATACTACAGCCATTACATTTGAATGGCTTAGCTATTCTTGTCTACCTATACCAGGGTTTTGTGTTGGAGGTGATATAACAATGGAACAATAGTCCTTCATAGTAATCTAAACTACTGTCTGCATAGTATACACACAAGAGAATGTAAACACTAGGTAGTGTCAACACATACTAATGTCTGTCAGGTTTGAAAAGTTGTTTACACTGGTTCCACATTTTTAGGAGGCCCGTGGCAGAGCGAGCTTCGGATAATGGCTCTGAGAGAGAAAGAGACATCCTCACTGCTGGGGGTTGGCTCATTGAATAGGGTCTGGCCTCATCAATGACCCGGTTGTCTCTCCAATAGGACGACAGTGAATTACCCAACCGGCCCCACAGACCTAGTTCCTGTCCAGCAGCTCCCATTGTCCCCACTGGCCTACAACCCTGGGCAGGCAGGCAGTCAGAGCACTCAGACCTGTCAGTGTTCCTAACACATCATTGTACTTCCATCAGTTCTTCAGAGACCGTAAATGGAGTAGTCGAGGGAGCTTGGGGGCAGCGGGTACATCATTAAAAAGAACATCACCCAATTAAAGGTGGATTCAAAAACCTGTCGTCTGCCTCCCATGGTGCTCAGGTGACTCCTGTATCATAGAGACCGGTTTCCCCCAGGCGGGACTCCCGTGCTCACGAGAACGGTAACCTAACACCTGCTTTTGTCTTGTTTGTGGCTCACAGGTAGATAAAGGAACAGGTGAGATGTGTGTGTGTGGGGGGGGGGGGGGTTGAAAGGGGGTGGGCAGGTGCGTCACTGCTCTTTGGTTTCAGCTCTATGGTTTCATCATTTCAGGGCTGCGATAGAGGAGGAAGAAACAGAGAGAGAGAGAGAGAGAGAGAGAGAGACAGAGATAGAGAGGAGCAAGAGGGAAGTGCGATGAGGGAAATGATTTGCCGGTCTGGTGAATTGTAGAGTCTGCTTCAAGCGGTGCTGCAGTGAGAAAGGAGCATATTACGGAAGGAGAGGAGCCGGAGACAATCTTACTTACACACAAAGCAGTTAAGATATCTTACTTCAGACACACACACACACACACACACGCACTGTACAAACGGCAAACAGGTGCAAGAGGACATGAAGACCGGCAAGAAATCCTTCATAGGTAGGAATTTCAATTTCTTGTGTGTGAGATGTACTGTAACAAGGTTACCTAGCTATGCATATCCCAAGTAGGGTCCACTCTTGTTTGTGGTCCAGCTCAGTCTATTACTACTTTGCATGTTTTGTATTCAAGAGATCTTCCTATTTTCTCCCTTTTCTCAGTCTCTTTCTCTTTCATCTCTCTGCTTCTGTTTCTCTTCCTCGCACACTCTCTCAATAAGCACATATTCCTCCCCTCTGACTTCATATTGTCTCTCTCTCTCACTTCTTTTCCATCTCTAGCTGCTTGAATGTTTGTTTCCATATTGCCTACTCACCTCTTTCTTTCCCTCTCTTTGCTATTATCTCTTTGCTTCTCTTTTTCATTGCACACAACTATTTGATGATTGGATCAGAGGCAAAATGTCATATCACCTATCGTCTATCCCAGCTTTACCTATCACACCTGACATAATCCAGTTTATTCTGTAATATCCGACCCATAAGCCTCCATCTTCATCTTGTAGTTCTCTCTGTGTTTTATCTTTCCCCTGAGTGGGCGGCAGCAATCACTTCACTCTGACACTATGACCTCTGCACGCTGATCTCAGACAGGCGATACGTACAGCTATGGTTACATCAAGACCTAAACATACGGTACCAGCTCCATGTATGGAGACACAGGAAGGAATTCAAGCATAACATGAACTATCTCAAGTCACAACACTACCCCATTGACTCAGTGATGGTTGTAAACATGAGCAGTGTAGAGGTTTGAACAGGAAAGGTTGTTCTGTGTTATAATCCTCACTGTGTCTCCTGTGAGTTTCACTGAACCGTGATGAGATCAGTAATGCTGAAGCAGGAACCCACTGGAGCATGAAAAGCCTTTTATAGAGTCACCTGGCTGCAGCTCTGGAGCCGTATCTAAGAGAACAGACTCTACAGGGAATGGAGATGTTCCCATTACACAAAGGTTATCATTATTAATCAAAGTCTAACCCTACCAAGATTAAAGATGATCTTAACTGGTTATGTTGTCAGTAGTCAAGTCGAAACAGCATAACGTAGGAGTATTCATATTCAAGTAAGAAGTACTTGTAGCATTTTCAGTTTGCTTGGACACAAAGTAACAGTTCAGATGGCGCTGCTAATACAATATGTATAGAGGTGCCAGAACCATTACAGAAACTCTTTTCCAGAGTGAGATCACAAAGCTTTTATTCAATTGGCGCAGCTGACTCAAGGCCATACATCCATATCCCAGCTGAGGTTGTAGTCATCTCTTTATTGGATATTGGAGTAGGAAATAAGGAGGCTAACACTACTGTGTGTGTGTGTGTGTGTGTGCGTGTGTGTGTGTATGTGTATTTGATGAGCTAAGCCCTCCTACTCACCGAGGCCTAAAGCAGCACTGCAGTGTGTCATGGACCCCACCTCCAGTCCTCCTGTCTCAATAGGTCTCTGACTAAGGCCAACGTGCCTTGAGCAAGGACAGAATGAGCATAGATAGATGGGTACTGACGGGGGAAGAAGAGGGTATGGAAAGGAGGGCTAGAGGACAAGGCTCCCTAAGAAAATGGGGAAGAAAAGCAACTGAGAAACTGAAGGGAGAGATGATGAGATGGGGGAGGGGGAGGGGGAGGGGGAGGGAATGGAGCTGAGGTGGCTGTGTGGGCGGGAAGTCAATGCTGTGAACACCTCTCTGAGTCAGTCAGAATGACAGCTCACCCCCACCCCCACCCCACACCCCACACGCATACACACGCACACACACGCACACTCCCACGCATGCACGCGCACGCACACACGCACGCACACACACACACACACGCACACACACTTCCTTGGAGCCCCAACCCCCCCCCGGTGCATGACGCCCACCACCAGCACCACCAGCTGCAGCAGCAGCAGGTTAGTCAGGTGGGGGCCTGGGCCAGGGTAAGTCATCTCTCCACTGCCTTCCCAACCAAGCAAGGCAGATGGGGACCTGACCCAGCGACACACTGCCTTCCAATGCAAATACTCAACCCCGGCACCCATATTAGCTCAGCGGCGATAACCATAGCCAAGGCAACGCACAGTAATAACAAGACAGGCAGGATAATAATAGATGGCACCATATCAGAGACATTTAGAAGCACTGCTCTGCTTGCAGGGGTCCCTCAGTGACTCATGGGTACTTTTCACCAACGGAAGTGCCGTCTGTACCACCTGTCTGTTTGGCATCGATCAGACAATCAGAGGCACGGGACTTTTTGTAAGGCTAATTATACCCGTTAACACTGTAATGTGGTAACTCTGGCACGGAGGTGCAGTTTTGAAGACAGAGCATCTGTCACTGTGTGAAACACAGGAAGGCGCGTTGTTACGAGCGGTAGATTCAGTGCTACTGATTTACCACAGGCCTTGTCGAATAAAAGAGGAGATGAAGGTAGTGAATATTTTATTCATCACAAAGGGTGAAGGAATAGGATCGGGTTTCTGCTACACTTGGATAGGAGTTCCCTTGTACATGCTATTTGTGTTGTTCTGATGGTTTGTGTGTAAGCTACACTCTAGGGACCATTATTCTGGCAATATGATTTATGACAGAAGGGCAGGGTCTACAAATATTTTTGATTACACGTCACACACATACTGAGGGGGATATTCCGGTTCTGCTGGAGTTTCTGCTTGAGCAAACCTCATAATAAACCATGCTAAATAATAAAGATAAAGATAGATGCCACTGTACAAGGGGAATTCCCTCGTGATTCTAAGCGTGTTGCAGTAATAAATGCTCTGATATAACGTTTTAATGATATCAAACAGTAGCACATGATATAAAAGGGTGACGTGTACTAGTGTATGAGGTCAGGGTATATTCTCCCATATTCTACCTCTCCTAACGGGTGTCAGTGTCATGCAACCCGATCAGGTCGTGTAAATAGATCTTGCCAAGGGCTGTATGCTATGATAGCCTGACAGAGCACGGTGAGCCATTGGCTCTCTTTACCAATGCCAATACGTTTCCTCTGTCCTTGCCTCCCTCTGGCCTGCCAACATACTTCCTCTTGGTAAAAACTACCTTTCTGTCACACTCAGTGACATTCAGCGTGGGATTCTTCTTCGAAGTTTGCATGACTGTCACATGCCACTGAGCAAGCAGAACATTGGGAGTTCCCGTGACAGTTCTCTGTTTTGTTTTTGCTGTTTGTTTTCAGTTTGTTTGTCCGGTTTGTCAAGTACCTGCTGTTTCCCTTTACCAGGGAGGGACAAGCCATATGATCAGTGCAGCACATATAAGGAAAGTAAGGGAAGCACTTAATCTAAATGGCTTCCTAACCCATAAATCAAAAAATACATCAAAGTGTTAAAGATGTCGGCCTACTCTTTTCTGGGAAGCAGCCAAGTGACTAGATAATGGAAACTATTCCCTTTGCGACTCTCTTTGTCTCTCTCTCTCTCTTTCTCTCTCTCTCTCTCTCTCTCTCTCTCTCTCTCTCTCTCTGTACCCCCTCTTCCCATCGTAGTCCCATATCTATACCAACTATCATTAACCCTATGGGTGTTAAGCTGTCGTGCCGTAGAGATAGCGACGTTATGACACACTTATATAACTGACAGGGTTAGTGGAACACATATGTGGCGGCTGCCTTCTGGATAGATCATTGGGCTTAAGGGAGCATGATGTCATTTATAACATGAGATTGCATAATGGCAACCACGCCAAGCGAGCCACATCATAACCTTGACCTGTCACAGGCTTCTGTGCAGGGGCCCAGGAACAGGGCCTTGTGTCACAAAGATGGACGATGAACATTTTGTATGCATCATTTCTTCTATGCTGCGCATGCATGCATGGCAGAAATAGTGGAAGATAAAGCATCATTTTGTTGGCTTACGTTTTCCTCGCAATGTACATTTCACGGCAATGACTTGCTGATGTATAATGCATACAAGAAGCTGAAATGTTTTAATCATGAAATGCATTTCCTCATCCTCATAAAAGAATCAGAAAGTCATTGGTGAAAGTGGCCTGTATTGAGTGTATTTATTTATGTGGCCAATAGCAGAAGCATGAATGAATACCTGTGATTATACCCATGGCATTGTCGTTATGAATGATCAATGAGGGCCATTACTCTGTTTGGTCCTGAGGAGAAAACCGGCAGCTGTATCTTTCCATTGATAAGGAGGGAGGGGAAGTGGGGGAGTGGTTCCGAGCAATCTTTTCCACCTATGCGGTGAACTCTACTCGTCATCCCCCGCCTCCTGCAGGCAGGATGGAGAGCTGCGGAATCCCGTGACATCACTCCTCCTCCCATAGTTGCCTTGGTAACACAAGTGATGTCAGTGTTTTGCCTCCTGAACCACGTGCTCCGTATATAATAACTGGCTGCGTCGCGCAGGGGACAGCAGCAGTTAGAGCCGAGCGTTTCCTATGCGCTCTCTGCTCACGCGAAGTGGGGCAAATTGGAATTAGAACAACCAGCGTATGTTATATAAAAGCTTTTTGTTTTTAGATACTTTTTTGGTGCTTGTTGGATACTATATTTTATTTCCTCACAATGGCTGTGACCGAGGCTGGATGTGATTTGAGTTATTGCAAGATGCGGGGAATTGTATCCGTTCTCACTGGTAAGCATCTTATCATTTTAGTTAAGAGTTCAGTCCTTATACTAAGGAGTGAGCATAGGCATGGTGTTGTTGTTATTACTGTAATATAAAATGCGCTGTACTTTGGTATGAATGGAAATGAATGGAAATTCATAGTCCATGGTTCCGACAGAGACTGAAAACCTGCGCTAATTTTCTTATTGATTAAATCAAGTGGTTCTCTCATCTTATCTTATGTTGTGATGACTGTCAATAGTAATCATTTCACGTTGTTCATGACTGAATGCGGAGCGGGTTTAAAAAAAAAAGAGTAGGCTATGATATATAGGCCTATAGGTTTCGTAACGCATGAGCTTGTGTACATTACGCACAAAGCGGTTTAGCGGAATCCTATCCAACAGCATATGTTGGGGCACTTAAAAAATTCCAATGCAGCTGTATTTTTTTCACAGTTGTAGGTTATAATGGGTCGGTTATTGCTGATATTGTATATTGTATTGTTCTGTTCACCTGTGAAATGCATGTCTACCAGGTATCCTTCGCCCCTGTGCCGCACTTGTAGTCCAGTGCAGTGTTTACTATCGGTGACAATTGGCTCTCTGCTGACGTAAATGCCTGTTTTCGAATTGCAGCTTTCATCAAGGAGAGGAAAATGGGACTGAACGACTTCATCCAGAGGCTGGTGTCAAACCCTCAAATCTGTCAACAGTAAGTAAACAGCACATATGTGGCCAAAGAAAGAAAGGCTACGAATATACCCACTTTACATTAATTGTCATTCGCAAATATGACAGTTTGGATTTAAATTACCTGCATACACATATATATATATGTATTGACTATTGCGCACAAGGCCTACTTGACTATTTTTGTGCGTCAATGCATCTACGTCCATTGAGTGCAATCCAATCAGCCCCGCGTAACTGTCCCTGGGTTTGGCCGTACATTCAGTGTACCGTGTAATCTGGTGTAATCAACTCAAGAATAGGTATTTCATGTCAAGCGCGTTCCCGTCACAGGCTGTCCAGTGGATAAGCACCTTTTCTACAAATCCCCTCTGTCCCCTAGTCGGGGACGGGGATAACGCGATAATTCAATTAAGCGCGCACCACACGATATTGTGTGTTCTCTCTAAATTCCCCAGCATTCAGGTCGGGGTCTGGTGGTAGATTCCTTAGCCCCTCGTCTGTCCTCTCCAGATGCTATTGCCGTCTTAAGGGGGCTGCTCGTAGAAGACTGTCCCAGACATGTCTGAGTCACCTGCTTAGAAACTCCTGTCCATCTGGCAGGTGCTTTAGGCTACCTACAGAGGGTCAACAGCCTATTTGTCTTAATTAAAACAGTAAGAAAATAGCTTTTTTTATGCTGTTCTCAGACCCATATGAACCTGTCTGCATCTCTTACAGGGCCACTCACACAGCATAATGATGACGTGTTACATTGTGTTACTAAACACTGTTCACCTCAATCAACAACCCACACACATTGCAATGTCAAACCTTCGAAATATATAAATAGCAAATAATGTCATGTAGGCTACATTAATAATCACAATACTAGCAACCCAAATATTACTGTTGTAATGAATCCGGTCTGGGAATTATGATGTTGTTTTATATTGGAGTCACTTATTCCCATGGAGTGGGATGACATGAAGTATCAGTCAAAATGACCCAAGAGAATAATCATCCAATCTAATGCTCTCTCTGTTTATTTCTCAGCTCTGGCTCATTCCTGAAGATTGATGAGAACCTGAACGAGGAGATGGATGATGATGACTTTGGAACGGTAAGCATGCTTGGCTAGTGTAGCAGGCGGACACACTAACTGTAGCCTACCTGTTTGATGTAAGATATTTCATCTGGAGCCTTGATAATTGGGTTCATATCTGACCTCTCTCCTCCTCTTCCTCTCTCAGATGTGCCTGGATATGCCCAGAAGTTCCCTGGCTGAGGAGACTCAGTAAGTAGTCTTAACATCTCTCCTCATATGACTCTGCTTTTCACTCCTCTTTCTCTCTTCGTCAATCTTTTCTCTTTCTATCAATCTCTAACCCCTTTTTTGTGTCTTTCCCCCAGGATCAAACCATGTGATTTTGACTACCTGAAAATCATCGGCAAAGGAAGCTTTGGGAAGGTGAGTGTCTGGCTGATTGTGTGGCTGGTCTCCTGCCTGCTATTAAACCACTCTCACAGTCTTATAGAAAACTCACCGGATGATTCAGAGGTTCATCTGTTGTCTATTTGGTCATAGGTTCTGCTGGCCCGACACAGGGAGAGCAGCAAGTATTACGCTGTCAAGGTTCTACAGAAGAAAATCATCATTAAAAAGAAAGAGGTGAGGCTCACTCCTCTGGTTTTCACTTCATGAATACAATTCAATCATAACCCCAAGCAAATAGCAAGTGTCACACACACACACACACACACACACACACACACACACACACACACACACACACACACACACACACACACACACACACAGACAACAGCAACAACTTAATCAAAACAACCTTTAACCCCTTCAACATTTTTCTTCGTATTGTGTTGATTATGTGATTTTGAGTGGTATGGTCATCTTTCTTTTCCTTCCCCATCCAGCAAAAGCATATCATGGCGGAGCGAAGTGTGTTAATGAAGAATATCAAACACCCTTTCCTGGTGGGACTTCACTATTCCTTCCAGACCACTGACAAGCTCTACTTTGTGCTTGATTATGTCAATGGTGGAGAGGTAAGCCACTACCATACCCTCAAAAAATCACTCACCCTATATATGTTAGATTACGTTTTAGAATATCTTTTTATTTTTCCTGAAGGAACTTTATTTGTAATGTCAGGCACATTCAGTAATATTGAAACAGGATATTTGTACAGTGACACCATATAATCATTTGGTGTTTACAAAATATAGACACTATTTTAAACAAAAAATAACACTCAGGTGGTCTTTTCCCCAGCTGTTCTACCATCTTCAGCGAGAGAGGGTCTTCCTGGAGCCAAGAGCCAGGTTCTATGCTGCAGAGATCGCCAGTGCACTCGGCTACCTCCACTCCCTGCATATTGTTTACAGGTATGAACTAGCATCTTACACTGCCCCCTGGTGGACATTTACAAATAAGACATGTTGAGTTTTAGAGGGAAACATTTCTTTAGACGGGAATATGCACAAAAGGCATAATAAATGCAAGTAGTGAGTACATGTGAGATAGAGTGTGGGGTCACTGTGTTTATTTGGCTTCTAATTCCCCCCCTCTTCTCCTCCCTCACAGAGACCTTAAGCCTGAGAATATCCTGTTAGACTCTACAGGCCACATTGTCCTGACAGACTTTGGCCTCTGCAAAGAGGGCCTGGAGCCCTCTGGAACCACCACAACCTTCTGTGGGACCCCAGAGGTACAGAACACGCACCTTCTGACCCAGTATTTTCCTCATCGCCACTGTGCATGATACACTTAATCACGGAACCCAGAGTCAGACTTTGTGAGACTACACACAGCTGATTGTGGATTTTCCCAGTTTTGAACGTGGGTTTAATGGTGTTTGTCTCCTCCTCCACAGTACTTGGCGCCTGAGGTGCTGCAGAAGCAGGCGTATGACCGCACCGTCGATTGGTGGTGCCTGGGATCGGTACTCTATGAGATGCTCTATGGCCTGGTGAGTAGAAAGGGCTTTCTTCAGCATCTCTTTCTTTGATGATACATATTGAGCAAAACAGCTGGCATCAGTACGTCAATAAGTGCCAGACACAGTACCGGTTTGAGTTACAAGGCAATTCCTGCGGTGTGTCCAAAGTGTGGTGGAGCAGCCTGAACTGATTTTTGCTGTCTCTCTGTCTCCCCCTACAGCCCCCCTTCTATAGTCGCAACACAGCTGAGATGTACAACAACATCCTGCACAAGGCCCTGATATTGAAGCCCAACGTGTCCAACGCAGGCAGGGAACTGTTGGAGGGGCTTCTGCAAAAGGACCGCACCAAGAGGCTGGGAGTGAAAGATGATTTTGTAAGTATACATTGCTAGCACACACACACACACATGCACACAGAATGCTTTCTGCACAACAGAGAGAAATATTTTGGGTTTTATTGGTTCTCCACCAGTGGACTGATGTGGTGTTTTCATTTGACTACAGATGGAGCTCAAGTGCCATGCCTTCTTCTCACCCATCAACTGGGATGACCTGATGGCCAGGAAGATCATACCACCCTTCATTCCCTCAGTGGTACGTACAGTATGTTTACACATCAGAACGATCAGTGTGTGTATGTATCGATTCATACAGTATAGCATAAGTGTATAGTGTGCATGTGAGCTTTGGAGCACCCCTGTAATAACTCTCTCTGGTTGGTTCCACAGAGTGGGCCCACAGACCTCCGCCATTTCGACCCAGAGTTCACCCACCTCCCTGTGACCTCATCCCTGTGCAACACGGACCACCTGTATCTGACCAGCAGCATCAGAGAGGCAGCTGGAGCCTTCCCAGGCTTCTCCTACGGCCCACCCGCTGACCACGCCTTCATGTGAAGGCGCCCACCTCCATCCTCATCAGCTCCGTAGACAAGAGGAGAACAGACAGAGACAGAGACACTGACTGTCTCCGCTTCTGAGAGGGACCACAGAGGAGCAGCCTTGGGGGAGGTTCGCATGGCCTCCTGACAGGATTTCTGACATGCAGCTGATAGACATGAAAAAGGGTTTCCGGATCTTGTGGGATTGCATGAGGTGGGTGTAGATTGCATGGGACTCTAGTCTTCAACACCAATGACCCCCACTACCCCTCTCCAATCCTGAGACGGATGCAAGTTTGGAAACGGGGACAACCGTTTGTACTGGAGGGACATGGGAACATTGCTCTCTAATCGCTGTGGACCGCGGCCACTGCCAGAGAGACGAGTGAAGTGCCTAAAGTTTAAAGGCAGTGTGCGTGAACAGTAGCAACAGAGCTGAGCAAGAGCCAGCTGCATCAAAACAGACTTTTCCCTCTGTTTAGACTTTCGACCATGGCACTAGCTGTAGAGGGCGATGCCTTCATGATATACTGTATCTGCATATGTTAAAGATGTATATGTCTGAGTCACATGGCATTTATTGTTGTTGTTTTTTTTATGTGTGAATGCTCAATTGCACATGAGGAAACAAGGGTCAAGAAAATTAATGCATTGTTTGAAAATCCACTCTCATTGCCCATTGGTCAGACAGCTGCGTATCTGTTCACCCTCAAATCATATCAGAAATAAGTAGGACAAATAGTGAACATGAAATTTCAATGTAATGTAACGGGTCATTTTAAACTACTGGACCAAGTAATGAACCATGGTACTAGATATAACCAGATGCCACTGTTGACCAATTTGTCTTCAAGAACTGAAGATTTTCAAGCAAAGAATGACAATGCATAGAAAACACACAAAATATATTCTATTTTAAAAGCAGTATTGAATGTTATAATCTGACCAAAGCCTGTCGGGTTTCCATGTTCTGGCATTCTTGCCATGCCATTTAGATTAGTCATTACAAACAACAAAATCATATATATTAGCCAGCTCTAAATGTTTAAAACTATTTATACCTCTAATATGAAATGAAGTCCCTGTGTGGAAAAATCATGTCTTTATTTTCTTACCCTTGTTTTTCTTCTAATTCTGTACTATACCTGCACTTTTACACATTTACCCGCCAGAGATTGTGTCGATTTAGAGCCACATCTGCTGTATGTAGATTATATTTTTTATCATAAATCCAGAAAATAAGATATACGGTTTTACCAGCAATAATAGGCCTGCAGTCAAAATAACACATATTATATCAATCATTGTTATTCTTGAGAGTGAATGTGATTGCTGTTTTATGGCAAACACTGAAGAATCCACTAGATTGTTGTTGAACATATATGCATCATGTACAAAGGTCCTACCTAGATGATAGAAAAGAACTGTGAATGTCTTTCATTTTGTAAGGTGTGCCTATCCGGCCATGGAAAGCATGTGAAGAAGATCTGATCCATATGTGTTTGTATTTCTTCCCTGTAATCTTCATGGTCTAGACAAGGACCTAAAAAGCTGTGCTGCAGTAACATCTAAGCTGTGTTGCAGTAACAGCTTAGACAGAAAGTAACCACTGGTGCAGGACTTGAGTTTTGAGACAGTACTACAGCCATTGATGGTCATGGCTCTAAAAAGTAATATCCCTGGCTCTGCAGTAATATCCCTGGTTTGGCAAGAAAGAGTAATGATATTCAATATTACATGGAGAAAAATGCCCTGAATTAGTATCCTGCCAAATTAATGAAATGATTCAATAAGCATGGTCAAAATAAACATTTTAAACATGTTTACAGAGACTAATTGAATTCTAGTTGGCCTTATTAATGCCTTGCATAACAATTTCTGCTCTAAAAGTAATATCACTTTGGTTAATGCTTTGTAAATTGATAAAGGTAGGGCACCCATAAATACTCAAACATACTTATTCCTGCTGAGTTTGTCTGTTCGTCTGAGAGTTTGGTCTGAAAGTTGAATGAGGGAATGTGACATAACACTCTCTCTGGGACGTATTTAACAATCTTTTATCCTAACCTTGTCAAATAATTGTTGTCCTTCCCAATAAAATATAGGCACAAGGCACAAATATAGACACAATGTGTCCATTGATTACAAGGTCTACTGCCTGTCTGCAATACACAAGAGATGACTTTGGCATCATAAACTGAAGGGAAACTTTTGAATGCTGTTAGATCACAATAGTGTTTCATGGTTATTGAGGGTCAATAATCTATATCAAGTATGTCTCCTTGAGATTTGCAGTAAAAAAATAAATAAAAAAAACTACCATCAGAAGCAACACATAACTTGAAGTGCGCTACTTTACATTCAGACACCGTTCCAAGTGGCTTCCAGTAACACTTGCCCTCAACCGACCTTTCATTTCCCACAAATACTGCCAGTGAGCCATTACACAATTAAGCATCTGAACTCAGTCATGTAAAAGTTCTTTTAAATGTGTATTTAACCTTGTGAAGCCTAATGCAAAGACGTAATCATATTGTAGAAGAACTGCCTATGGTCAAAGCCCCGTTATGATATATTTATCTCCTCGCTCACTCTTGAACGTTCAACGCGTGCGTAGAAGAAATACTTCCTGCAAAATAGTGGTCCTTAACAACAGACAAAGCTAAGCAGTGTGGATTCAGTACGAAGACATTTCAATAAAATAAAACACATTTGGTACACATATGGTAAGGTTAATCATTATATTTTTTTGGGAATTGTAATTACATACATATGGTTTACATCGATGCTGATGCATTTTCGAAAGGGAATATGATTTTAGATATACATCCCGTTTGCAATGCTAGCGAAGTTAGCTCGCTAGCCTTTTGCTTGAACAAGGCAAGGCGAGCAAGCCTGTATGTCTGCCAAACAGCTACCTATTAGCTAACTAGCCATCCTTAATGCTTATTAGCTCACTACTACTAGTAGCATTTTGACGAGGCTGACAGCAAGAACGGCGGTTAGCAGTTTATTTCACCACAAACTGTTAGGTAGTTAATCAATCTGTTGTTGTTGTTTGCGTGAGACGGCTACACTAGCTAGCCATTACTTTTTAGCTAGCCGCTTTTCACCTTCAGAAGCCGTCCTTGACTTGGGAAATGCAGTATCTTCCTGTAAACGAGCCATCGCAAACATCAAAATGATGTATGTCAACCATTCAGTGTACAGCGTTTGGATCAGTGGCTCATTATCAGTTGCCAAGTGGAAGTAAACAATCAGCTTCTGGTCAGCTACATTTTGCATGCTCAGGCAGTTTGAGTTTGTCCCCCACATATAATGTTACTTTGTTTCTCCTTACCTTCAAGCCCCTCAGTGTAATCAACCACAGCGTGCCTTGCCAAACGAGTTTAAATATACATATCAAATACACATAATTGATTGTCATTTCAACTTGAATGTTGAAAAGGCTGACATGGCTGATGTTGCAGTGTTACTAGGGCAATTTGTCTTTCGGATGCTATTGAAAGCTAGTTATATGTTTTAAAGAACAATGATGAAACATGATTCTACAGAGGGAACAAACGTGACTGTATACATTATTTCCGGATGCACACTTTTGTTCAGCCTCTATAGTTGAGGGTATTATAGAGAAAGACGTTCTCTCTCTTCTTTGATCGTAGGCTTCATGAAATTGTGCGGTGCAGCTGTTATTCTGAGAGAGAGGTAGACGTGTGTGGTGACTGAGTGTTTCTCAGATGGCTACTTACACACCAAAGGGAAACATCAGCTGAGTTTCCAGGCAGCAGCAGCAGGTGGTGGTAGGTTGAGAATGGTTGTCGTGGTAACGGAGATGTCACTATTTGCCAGTGTCAGCAATACACAGCACCTTCCTCACCAACGCAGTTGTTAGTGGAGCAACAAATGCAATCATTTGGATTTGGATTAGTTTATTGTCTTAACAATGTATGGGCAATGCCATTATGGTTGGTTCATGTATGGCCACAAGAGATACTTTTATCTGAGCTCATGCCAATTCTCGATTGTTTACCAGCTGTGTGTTTACCAGCTGTGTGCCCCTTGAATAAAAAAAACAATAGCTTATCAGCTTTTACAAAAATGTACTTGGTGTTGGTTGGCTTAGCAGAAGTTGACACACATGGGTACACTGTAGCAACAGTGTCTATATGGACGTCGTCTTAAGAAAATAGAAGCAGCGAATCATCACTGAATATGTTTCTCTTTGATGTAGGTCAGGAAAACTGGGCAGGTCAATCATGTGAAGTGTTGAAAGTGTTCCTCTGACATGTGCCTTCATTTAGCCTGTAATGCAGGTGGCATCCTGGTCATGTGCACGACTGGTTAACATGTCTCTCATACATCGGGATGTTTTTTGACCTATTTTCCCTCCTTCTCCTCTGGACCCATGACTGGTCCAGAGGAAAGGGGTTAGGCGTCCAGTGGTTGAAAGGAGGTTAGATCTTATCCCCCAGACCATCTATTGATACGACAGCTTGTACCTAAACACTTAATGCCTCTGATATAATCCGCAGGACTACATTTCCCTAAATGTAGGTTAGGTCAGACATGTAACGAGGCACGCTCGGCTAATCCCACTGTAAACACAAGCATTGTGGGGACATGGAGCAATGTCAGCCCCACGCAAGCCTCACCTGCCGCTCTCGTGCGGTAGATTAGACCAGGGGGCCCGCACTTCCTGCCCTGTATGCAACATCACGCTTCTCTGCTGATCACCCCTATGATGGGGGTGCAGAGCAGGGGGCGGAGCAGGGGGCATCGGAGAAGGGGCAGGGTAATAGGGGAGGGGATGGCAGCCGAAGGGGAGACTACTTAAAGCGTGTTTGTGTGTGATTGTGTGATTGTGTGAAGCAGGGTCCCGACAGCCTCCCCACACGTAGAGAGTAAGAGACTCTAGATTAGAGATGTCCAGAGGACGAGCAGCAGACATGGACGACTTGCAGGAGCTGCCGGTGAGTTCACACACCGCTTACCGCACACACACACACACACACACTGCCTGTCACACTTCTAGATTAGCAGACCCAATCATTATTTTTTATTATTGTTTTATTAATTATTTGTAATTTTAGTATACGTTTTTCAATTAAGAGTGTGTTTTGTTTTCCCTCTACAGACCAAAAAGGCCAGGCATGAGCTAGACGTCGGACTGGAGAAAGGGCCACGGTCAGTTTTGATTATGTGTGTTTTTGAACCTTTAGTGTTTCTAAGTGGCCACTTATGTCTCCTCTGGAAAACCACTCAGACTACAGTACCTGAGATCTAAATTCTGAATGTTCAACTGGAAGAGCGGAAATTTAAGAGGGACTGTCTGTCTGCATCAGTTGAACCCCACTCCAGACTCCAAAAAGGAAAACATGTCACCTAATGTGTGCCTAGATGCTGTGTGTTTTATTGTTGTATATTTTTACTGGTGCCATTTTATTTTGTGCCATATTTTTCTGTATTGCTTTAAAATTAATACTATAGATGGAAGTCTGCACAGATAAATGCATTACTGGATAGTTGGACAATGAAGATGGATAGCCCTACTCATTGCCACAGGTTGAACCTTCTGTGGGGCAGTAGGTGATGATTAGTAATGGCTGGTATTGGATGTGTTGTCTAGGGGACTGGGTGATGATGGCAGTCCCCCTGGCCTCCTGCACTCAGCAGAGCAGGACAGCTCCTACACTGACTTGTCTAGAGCCCAGCTCGATGGAGGTGAGTCCTCTGTGGCTCAGTTGGTAGAGCATGGCGTTAACAACGCTGGGACCATATATACTGAAAAATGTATGCACTCACTGCAAGGTAAGTCGCTTTGGATAAAAGCGTCAGCTTAAATGACATATCCATACATATATGTGAGTGGAGGACGAGAAAAGGACGACAGAGAGAGTTTCTAAGTGGAAGATGCTCCACTCATCCATTGGTGTGTGCATGGAGAAAAACAGATGGGATTTGTGGATGGGATGGACAACTTGAGTGAAGTGTTCATTTGGAACAGATGGTTGACTGTGAGTGTTTTGATTTCAGTGAACAGGGAGCAGTCTGGTCCAGAGAGAGGGTCAGGCGCTCAGGCATGCGACGAATCCATGAACTCCTACGCGCACGTCGGTACGAGCGAAGCACTCCTCCCCCCCCCCCCGTCATCCTGCGCTTTTTTTTTTCTCAAATCTTATCCTGAGACCTACTTTTTAAACAACGTACTCGTGTTGGTTCATTCATTCATTGTTCATTCATTCCAGCTGTGACAACGACAACGACTGCCTCTGAATATACCTCACAGATCTACCAAGGAAGCAAGTAAGTGTCCTTCGCTGTGAGAAAAGCCGCCGTGTATGTTTGGACCTGATCGATCTGTAATGATATTATCTCTGCTAGAACTATAACTGAAGATTCTGTATGTCAGTGGAAGATACGATTCTGTTGAGATAGCTGACTAATTCCATTGATTTGCTCCAGTGGTTCTTACAAACCCGTTCTCCCTGTCCCACAGCCCAGCGGTCACATCCTATGCTAGCCAGGTGGGGTTCCCGCCGCTGGCCCAGTCCACTGTGTACACCTCCTTTCCCCAGGCTGGCCAGACCTATGGCCTCCCACCCTTCGGTTAGTCCCTCCTCTCCTCTCCTCTCCTCTCCTCTCCTCTCCTCTCCTCTCCTCTCCTCTCCGGGCCTCTGCTTCATTTAACATCATCTGCTAACTAAAACCAGCACCATGCCTCTGTTTGTTACAATGACTAAGCTTAAAAACATGCTTTTGCGCTGTTAATTCAATGCCCTACGATTTCTCCTGACAAATAAAGCACTTTTCCTGACTACGAAACGGTCTCTCTTTTTAACTCTCCCTTTCCCCCTCCTCCTCCCTCCTCTATCTGTCATCCTTTCTTTTTTTCCCTCTCTTTTTGCTGTCTCTACCCTCAGGTTCTATGTGGCCAGGCATTAAGACAGAGGTGCAAGAAGTGCCCTCTGTTGGCCAGCCTGGGTTTCTCAGCTTCAGCACTGCATATACCTCAACCCAGCCAGGCCAGGTGCACTACTCATACCCCAGCCAAGGCAAGCCATGACCTCACCCTGTCTCACATACGTCATAGCATCTCCAGTTAGCATCTCAAGTTTAACGGACAAGAAAAGTTAGGGGGTTATGGTTAAGTAGAAACCTACTCCTAGCCTGCATCCCAATGTTCCAGCCTTATGCCCTGAAGTGTACACTACATTACATTGGATTTAATAGCATAGGATGGTGTAGTGGACAAATGTACACTTAAGGGAAAAGGGTGGAGAATTGGGACGCAGGGCTAGACTTCCCCCCGTTGCTGCGATTGTAGAGTAGAGTAAAGGATTTGTCACACTGAGGTAAAGTATTGATGTTTTGCCATGTCAGCTCCAGTGTTATGAAGTGTGGTTTCTGTCTTTCAGGCTCCAGTTTCACAACATCCAGTGTGTACACTAATCTCCCCTCTGCTACTGCCGCAACCACAGCCACTGGGGCTCACCAGGTAAGCAGGGATGGGATACTTCCTGACTTTTTGCCTTTTTCTGACATTCATCCTCTATTAACACCATTGAATTTGATCGAGCCCTATGTCAATATCCCGTTTTTCCAAATGTTCTATGCTGTAGTCATGATCACCTCCCTGGTCAGGGGCTACGGGTTGGGTTTGAAAAGGAAACTAGAGGCTCACAAACAAAAAACCTCTTGTCCTTCCACACTAATCCTCGGTTCTACTCTTTTTTCTTTTTTTTTTCTGTTGGTTCAGGAATACAGCAGCTATAACTCGCTGGGCCAGAATCAGTTCCCTCAGTACTACGCCCCGCCCCCCAACTATGTGCCTGCTGGGCTGCCCAATAGCGACGGAGATGGAGTCGGAGTGGGCGTGGCTGGGTATCCAGCCATAAAGACTGAGGGCAGTGCCTCAGCTGGACTGCCCAGCACTACAGGTACATCTTCTGACACATGACACAATAGCTACCACTCTCTCATGCTATCTGTGTCAGCTCCTTATTAGGAGGGCTTGCTTGAGCAAATCCAACTATTGTTCTTCAACATACTACTTATTATTATTATTATTATTATTATTATTATTCCAATTCTTCCCCCTGCTACTCACCTGCTACCTACTACAACTTTTAAGCTATTTACACCAATCCAACTTTAAAAATGGAAGGGGTCTAATTCACATTGCTATGACTTTTGGTTTTGAAAAAGTCAACCAACCAACCAAAACCATCTTTATACTATCTCTTATCTATCGAAACATCTTTTCCACTGCCAAAATAAGTCTTTGCAAGCCCACAAAGTTTCTTCTGTAACTTGTTTTTCTAGTTCATTCTTAGATTCATTTTCTTATACAGCTGGATGGATGACACTGTGGGGTCAAATTAGAATTCCACCTTGTTTTGTTATATCAACATTGTTTTGATATGCAGAGGGTTGTGTAGCCAGTTCAACATTCAGAAACACAGCCAATTAAGGGTTTTTATATGTGGAGGTGTTAGTACTCAAGATGTCTGTGCTGTCCCTCAGATGCGTCCCCACGTGAGAACCTCCCAACAGGGGTGGCCCTGCCCACAGGGGTGGCTCTTCCCACCGGGGCAAGAGACCAGGATGAGAATGGACGCGGGAATCCTTCTGGGAAAGCTAAGGGGAAGGCCAAGAAGTCCGACAGCTCCCAGCCTGCTGACAGTGATCTGGAGGTAACTATTATGGGCCCCACTCAGACACAGGCAGATGTACCCAGTCAGGGCCCCACTCAGACACAGACAGCCTCTCACTGACATACAAATTCTTGCCAACTACTTGTGTAAGTGGAGGCTGGTGGAGGTAGAAATCGTAGGACGGGCTCGTTGTAATGCATGGAATGGAATGAGGAATGGTATCAAAAATGCGTGCTTGATACCCTTCCTCATTCCATTCTATGCATTACAATGAGTCCGTCCTCCGATTTCTGCCTCCACTAGGTGATTGGTTCTCTGTGTATTAGGGGATTGATCCGCTCCACTCAAATGTTTAATGGAAAGTTTATAACACAAGCTCAATTGTTTTCAATCATTAATGTAGCACAATATCATCAAAACATATATTTCTGATGACTCCACAGATACTAATAACAACATTTCCTCCCCACATTCAGCGAATCTTTCTGTGGGATCTGGATGAGACCATCATCATTTTTCACTCTCTGCTCACTGGATCCTTTGCTCAGAAGTTTATGAAGGTGTGTCTTTCGGGGGAAAAAATCTAATATTTTGATCTAATTAGAGATTAATCTATGGATTAAAATGTCATCCGTTTTTTTTAATTGATGTTAATACAGTACAACCCTCCACCCCCCCACCCCCTCTCCTCCATTCCTCTTGGTGTTACACAGGACCCGGCCACTGTACTGAATCTGGGCCTTCAGATGGAGGAGCTGATCTTCGAGCTGGCAGACACTCACCTGTTCTTCAATGACCTGGAGGTACTGTAGCTAAACCTCACCTTTGGCTCAGGTGACTCACTGTACTGTCTTTTCTCAACGAGCTCACCGTCATAGGAGCCCATGCATGTGTACCAGGGGAGGCAGAAATCGGAGGACGGGTTTGATACCATTCTTCATTCCATTCCTTGCGTTACAATGAGCCCGTCCTCGATTTCTACCTCCCCCAGCCTCCCCTGGCGCGTACTCTCATGACAGCCATCATGGGGAGGTGGGTGATGCACAAAGTCGTGAAAAACATGCAGTGGTTAGGTGAACTTATGATTGATTAGTGGGTGTTAATGAGAGACTGTTTCATTAGTGGTACAGCATTACTTTATCTCTCCCTGCTCTTCCCTCTGTAGGAATGTGATCAGGTCCATGTTGAAGACGTGGCTTCCGATGACAATGGACAGGATCTGACGTAAGTCTTCAATTAGGATGCTGCTATGTCTGCTGCTATGTCCAGGATACATTTGAGTCACATTTTTGCTCAGTAGTCATGTAGAAATCTCTCTCTCTCTCTCCCCCCCTCTTTTTCCCTCTCCTACCTTCCCTCAGTACCTACAACTTCTTGGCGGACGGCTTTAACGGCCCCAGCGGGGGAGGGGTCCCAGGGGCCAACACGGGAGTCCAGGGGGGAGTGGAGTGGATGCGCAAACTGGCCTTCCGCTACCGTCGTCTAAAGGAGATCTACAATGGCTACAAAGGGAATGTGGGAGGTAAGATGCTTGTAAAAATATGTTTGAGTATTCTTGTAAATGTTAAAATAAGGAAGTTGTCATGTTGTCATGTCATGCCATTGACAATCTGGACCTGTTAAAGCCAGTCAGGATATTAAAGATTGGCAATAACAAGTTATATTGTAACTGTGCTCTCCTGCGCCATCTCCTGGCTGCTGTGGTGATGTACCCCTGTAACTGCTTCCCTCCAGCCCTGCTGAGTCCTATGAAAAGGGACCTTCTCCTGCGGCTCCAGGCTGAGATAGAGAATGTGACGGACGCGTGGCTCAGCACTGCACTCAAGTCCCTGCTGCTCATACAGTCCAGGTCAGAAGGGCGATTGGTCCACATCAATCAATAAAATGTATTTGTCTAGCACTCTCTACAAATACTGTTTGTCACAAAGTGCTTTACAGGGCTCTCTTGTAAAAGCTGTGTCTCTCTAATAAAATAGATTGTTAATCTCAATGAGATTAATCTGGTAAAATAAAGGTAAAATAAAAATAAAATGAACAAGTATACAGTGAACATGTTGTCCCCCACAGATGTAGCACCTCTCTATAAAAGGAGAGTGATGGAGAAACATGTGAATGAAGCAAGACGTTTATTCCTAAACTTTTTACTATGACACTCTGGTTGTCTGTGTTTTACAGTGTTGTGTCCCTGTTGCGCACAGGGAGGGCTTTTCTCTTGGTGTGATCACCTATTGTGACCAAATAGAGAAATAATTTGGGCGCCTTTAGGCTACTGTCGTACTAACTCTTATTTATATATGACGCCTTTACTTCAAACACAAATTGCACCAATAGGCTAAGACAAAACATTTGCACAGCCAATATTTTCATCAGTCTTGCTTCTTACAGCTTTGCGTTGATTCCTCAAAATATCATTCCCAAATTAAAAAAATATTTGCACAGGCAAATTATGTGGTTACAAATGCACCTGACCCTAGACCCCCAAAAAGCAAGCCAGGGAAAAACTGGTGTAAATTTGCTTTAATTTGCCACCTCAACACAAAGGAACTTGAGACATTTTAGATTAAACAATTACATTCTAAACATTCCTGTGCTGTTTGTTTTCCACTATAGTTTAATAGGTTTAATTATGAGTTAACTGCATGTAAACAATATACAGCAGAGGTCCCTCCAGCATGGCTCTTACTTCTTTGTGTGTTTGTGTGTGGTTACAGGGGCAAGTGTATGAATATTTTGGTCACCACCACCCAGCTCGTTCCTGCTCTGGCCAAGGTGCTGCTCTACGGCCTGGGAGATGTGTTCCCCATAGAGAACATCTACAGCGCTACCAAGATAGGTAAACCTGATGCACACTGACCTGTCAACATTTGCTCAATTTAGGCAACTGACTAAAAAGACACTGAATTCAATTCAATTTGAAGGTTGGTACACTGTATCTTCAATCTAGAGTTAAGTGACTGTGTGTGTGTGTGTGTGTGTGTGTGTGTGTGTGTGTGTGTACAGTGCATTTGGAAAGTAATACCCCATAATGACGAAGCCAAAACAGGTTTTTAGAAATGTTTAATTAAAAATTAAAAACAAACATACTTTGTTGAAGCACCTTTGGCAGCGATTACAGCCTCAAGTCTTCTTGGGTATGACTCTACAAGCTTTGCACACCTGTATTTGGGGAGTTTCTCCTATTCTTCTCTGCAGATCCTCTCAAGCTCTGTCAGGTTGGATGGGGAGCATCGGTGCACAGCTATTTTCAGGTCTCTCCAGATGTTCGATCGAGTTCAAGACCGGGCTCTGGCTGGGCCACTCACGGACATTCACAGAGACTTGTCCCCTCAGTTTGGCTGGGCGGCCAGCTCTAGGAAGAGTCTAGGAAGAGTGGTTCCAAACTTCTTTCATTTAAGAATAATGGAGGCTACTGTGTTCTTAGGGACCTTCAATACTGCAGAAATTTGTTTGTACCCTTCCCCAGATCTGTGCATCGACACAATCCTGTCTCAGAGGTCTACGGACAATTCCTTCGACCTCATGGCCTGGTTTTTGCTCTGACATGCACTGTCAACTGTGGGACCTTATATAGACAGGGTATTGTGTGTAGATTGACAAGGGAAAAAATGAATTGAATCCATTTAGAATAAGGCTGTAACATAACAAAATGTGGAAAAAGTGAAGGGGTCTGAATACTTTCCGAATGCACTGTAAGTGTTTTGGTTGTCCTCTGTGTGACAGTTTGTTGATGTTCCCTATAGGGAAGGAGAGCTGCTTTGAGCGTATCGTCTCTCGTTTTGGGAAGAAGGTCACCTATGTGGTGATAGGGGACGGCCGTGATGAGGAATTTGCGGCAAAACAGGTACCATGTGCTCTTCAGAAAAAGACACACACACACATGTTTAGTCAAACAAATACCACAACATTTGAACTCTAAATAAACAAGTCTCTGCAGAGTGTTTGATAGAAGTCAAGTCACTGGTGCCAGTGTGACATCTTTTGGTTTCTCATGCTGTGTCTCTGCTCTGTCTTTTGCAGCACAACATGCCCTTCTGGCGCATCTCCACCCACGGGGACCTGGTGTCCCTGAACCAAGCCTTGGAGCTGGACTTCTTGTAGAGAGGAAGGGGTGGAGGTCAGCTACTAAAAGGGAAATGCAGTTACCTCTCTGCTGGCTTGTGGAGTGAGGTCCTCAGCTCCACCCCAACACTCTGATACACATACAATATAGATACAAGCACACACACACACACACACACACACACACACACACACACACACACACACTGAGTTCTTGCCCCCGTTTGAAGGCTGTGGACTGAGGTAGACGTTAGGATGGTAGTGATTGGGAAGCAGACTGGATGTGACCTGAAGCAGACAGGACTCCCACTGCCCAGCACTCTCCCTATGGCAGCTAACCTCTCTAAGGCCGAGCCTGGCTCTGGGGCACAGCAGTCAGACAGTGAGACAGACAGGAAATGACACGAGGGGAGGACATATCTCATATCTCTCCCACACTTGCTGATGTTTCTAACTCCACATCCACAGAGGCTGGCTGTTGTTACGATTTCTCTCTGTTTCTCATTAGTAAAATTGACGACCAAAGAACTGACCAAAGGTCTGCACTGGCATGGACAGTTTGGGTCGCTGTTTAGAGCTTTTCTTGTTCTACTCTTTCTGGAGGGTATTCATGGAAGGATAACCATCACTTCAGATTGAAAATATTTTAGTTTTAGGTTGTTTTGCACTCATTCCAAAGCTTGAAAGCGTTGATATATCATTTTGCAGTCTTGAATGCAAATCAGAGTTACTGAGGGGGGGTAGCATTGTTATAGTTTTTCAAAATGAGATATTTGGCATCTGGATGTAAACCTTTCTGCTTTTCTTCTATGGTACTGACAGTGTTCTCATGACAAACAACACGTCTCTCCCTACCTGCCGATCTGTCCCCTGTCCAGACCTCTCCACTGTGTTCAACAGTCTATCAGACTTCTGTGGTCTTTTGTTTTTTATTTTGTACACAAAACTGATCTGTGGTCAGAGACTCAGTGAAGAACCAAACCTGAACTCCACTCACTGCATGATGAAGGCCCATGGGTGCTGTATAGTATTAGATGAAGCCAAAACAGGCCTTTCTGTAAATTAACACATTGCTTAAAAGGGCACTGAGGTAGGGCCTTCAAAGCAATGCATATTATTTTCTTGGAGCATAATAGAAGTTCAACATGTGTGTGTATATATATATATTATACCTTATTCCTTGGGTTATCTGTTAACCACAGGCCTAAGTGTCCTTGAGTTCCTGTAAGGAGACTTCTATTGATGAATCATTTGAAATCAATTGGTTCAAAGTGTAAACAATTCACATGATGCGTCCTCAATATTGTATTGGATACACTTAATTGTCGTTTTTGTTAAATACTGGAAAAACATTATCGGAGACTTGTCTAAGCGGTGTGATCCTCATTTCCTATCCAGATGTCTGCTACTTCATTACTTGTTTAAACTCATAATAGAATGGGTTACTTCTTCCTAAACTGTTTTAATCTCTTCAGTTTGCATTCAAATACTATAGTGTTAGATGTGGTGCAGGTCACACCAAAACACCAAATCTGTTTTTGATGCCCTTGTTTAAATGTGATGTTCAGTTTACCAAACATTCTATTGTGTATCCATATTCCCAAAGAGTAATGGTTTCTGGTACCACAGAAATTGGTTTTGAATAGCACATTTACTACGGTGTGTCATCATGTCAGGAATTGTTGTTAACTTTCTGGGTGTCTGTCTGCATGAGGTCAGCACTTTGTGCAGAGTGTGCAGGTCAATGTCTGAAAAGACAGTTGTAAACAGTTGCTTTTCTGTGCATATCACCTTGTGTTGTCAGTCTGCTCCAAAGCATTGCAACCCCTCCCTTGTTATTATACATATTGGGGGAAAACAAGGGATGATTGTGCAATACATTTGTGGTGAGTGGTTTGCCTGTTAACTGTATTTCAAGGGATTTTTCATTGCTGGATGTAGCTGGTCAAGTGAGATGAAGGGTCGACAATCTCTAATCAGTGTGAGATTACGACTGAACAATACTGAGCCTGAAGAAGATTACGCATTTTTACACACATGCAGCTTGACCATTAAGAATGTGTTCTCTGTGTATTTGTTTGCGTCTTGAGTGTCTGTACATATTTATATTGTGCCTTTTAACCGACATCTATATATGAATATATCATCTAAGGGAAATACTGTGTTTAACGCATTATCAAACATGGTTGTTGTTGTTGTTGCTGTTTTTGTTGTTACATACTTTAGTTGACGTGTTGTTTTCTCGCCCCATTTTTTTTTCTCCTTTTTAATAATTTTCTTTTTTACTGTCATGTATACTATTCATCGTTGCTGAAACCTTTCTTTTGAGCTTCAGTAACACTGAAACAGTCACTGAATGTGATGAATGTGTTTTCTTTTCTTGTTTTATTGATCATTATGGCTACACACAGCTGGAGTCACAGGCTTTGTTCACTTCGTCATAGCATCCTTCTTTCCTTCTGGGAAACTAAAACCCATTTCTGTCATCGCTGTGAATGGCTTTTATCGCTGAGACAATCAGTCTGTATGTATCCTATGGTACTATGAATGCTGTCCAGACCCATCCTATATAGTGAAGCAGGTTTATAGTTGCCTTATGTTAGGTGTGTGTATGTCCAAAACAGTGCTACCTAATGAGTCTAGAAAAAAATGCCTACATTGCAAGGTACTGGATTCAATCCTTTGGAAGGATGTCAAGTTATTGGGTCATGGAATTTCTGAATGTTGGCAGAAGGATGGACTGAGCTTGTCCTTGATACAGCAACATGGAGCATTAATCTGTCTTAGTTTTTTAGAATTATCACTGACTCTGGCCAATCATATAACTGATTTGTTGTCCAGAGATTTTCCTGATGAATCAGGATATCAAGATTGACTTAATTTTCATCTATTTCATCATTGAAAATAACCTCCCCCAAACCATTTCATTTTGTACACATTTTCTTTATCACATCACTAGCTTGCTTTTCTCCTGGAATTGGGGTGGTCTAAATATGCGTTACGGTGCATGTATTTCTAGCAGTGGTTGTTTCTTTGATCCTCTAATGTATTTTTTTTCATTTTTGGGGATGGGTCTGTTTTTGCTTTTCCCTTGGATTTGTGTTCATGGAAGAAAAACATAAATTTACCATTTATATTATCTAAAAAAACCTTGTTTCATTGAAGTTCATTTGATCAGTCTGTGTTGACTTTCATGTAGATGTTTTTTTTTTTATATTTCAACTCAATGCAAGGAGCTATGAAGGCACATACTGTAGCTTTGTATGAACATTAACTGGCTCAACATGATCATGTTATCTGAGTACTAAGCCAGTGATTATCCTACGTAAGGAAAAGGCCTCCAATATGTTTGTTTATTCCACTTTTTTTTTTTTTTTAATGGGACCGGAACACTGTTATACATGCATATATGAACACATGTCCCTATGTTTTTCCTGTGTACTATAAGAACACTCATGGCAGTGTAAATAAAAAACTAAAAAAACTTTGAAAGTGTCTTATTTCATTCATTCATTCATTCAGTCAGTCACTCATTTGTTCATTAATTCAACTGATCATCCATTCATTCAGTCATTTCATTGCAATGTTACAATCTTTGTTTGATTATTTGCTTTCATACATTTAGTGCAAACAATAAATAAGACACACATACCTCATTTAACAAAGCACCACACAACCTCTCCAGCAACTGAATAAAACTTTGTAGTTCTTGTTGAAGAGGTGAGAAAGAGAGAAGTATCCTTCCTCTAGTGTTTGAACTTTTCCTAAATCATAAATATTGTGTTTTTCATATGATAGCCTCAAGACCTTATGTTTTCCTCCACACTAGGCATTTGAACATATACAATTGCTGATCACCACTTTCATTGAATTTTGAGTGGTTTAGTCAACTTTGTTACACCTGTGGGGTTCCGGGTCTAAAATGACTGCCATAGGAAATGAATAGGTAATGGAATGTAAAAATACATACATACAATAGGAAAAAATACATAGCAATGTAGAAATACATTTTCAGTATCTGTTCTTTGTATATTCACTGCAGTTACTCATGTTAGTCACAAGCTGAAGACATATTTCACAGCTTTAAAAAGGTGTTAAACAAAATTTGGTGATGATTTATGGTTTTTGTGTAAATATAAGAGCAGTTAAAACAGACCAGCGAAATTTGGCCGCAAACACTATAATAAGGGGGGGAGCAATGCACACAAGAGAAAGGCTAGATAGGGATAAAGAACTGTACATGTATTCCCTATTAGACTTCAGACGGGTATAGGCACGACAAAGCAGACTACATAATAGTGGTCACATGACCTACTGACTCCAAAATACATAGTGATTAATGATTATGATTGATAATGATTTGTCATCCCTTCGCGACAGAGACTTATACCTGAGTCTAGGCTACAGACCAGAATCACAATATGCTTTTGCTGTGCAAGAGTTGCAAGAAATCGTGAAGCTTACGGTACTCAGGGGCAACACCAAAACTTCAAGAATGCATCTCTGTTTTCTCCTTAAATACCTTTCTCAACAAACAACACCAGAGATCAATATCCTCAGATGTCCACCAGGAATGCCCAATCAACTGTAAATAAGTGCTCCGGGCTGAGAGAAGGAAGCATTGATTACCATTCACAATAAAAATTCAAACAGCACTGTCATTGTAGCAGCCACATGTAAATTGTAAGATAGTGGTCAAAAGTGTGATTCCCACACACACAAGCATGTCTCCTAGTCTACAGTCCGGTAATTACAAAATCCACAGAGTTCCACCGTCCTGTCCAGTGATGCTCAACTGCTTAGTAAGGTCATTTCCTAAGGCCTGTCAGACCTTTCAGGAAGTAACCTTGTCCCCAGCCTATTGTGCTCAGCATGGAACCTGGCCTTAACCTGGCCTTAATGGGAGTGAATTTACTGAGTAAAGTATTTGTTATTATTTCAGCAAATCACACGGCTGTGAGGTGTAGCTCCGAATCAGAAACGTGTGGTGTGCAAGCGCTGGAGGGGAAGTGCTGTGGGAGATGATTGATGTGAAGTAAAGCCAATCCATGCCTTCCGTTTTTCGATAGTCTAGTCTTCTATTGGCTTAATGAAGGCCAAGTTTGACCCCTTGGTCCACCAGACCTTTCGCGCATTTGGGCAGAAGTCTCTGCGAACGAGACTATTTAGGAAGTGGTCATCGGTCATCAGTGGAAGTCATAGTAACCCAGCATTAGCCTCATGAGACGCTCATGACAGTGTTACACATCAGAGTAATGCATTCCAAACGGGCATTTAACTCTTTGAAAACTATTTTCTAGTGTATAACATTTACATTAAACATTTTTTACATTTTTTACATTTAGCAGATGCTTTTATCAAAAGCAACTTACAACAATTATATTTGTCTAAAGTAAGTGAATAATCTATACATCAGTCATCATCTGCTTGGACCAGGGGCCATTGGCAGTCACAATGCTAGAAGTCCACCCTTCATATAGTCATTGCCTCATAGCTATTGTAATGGAAAGCCAGAACTACCTCCTTGGAAGATCTATGTTTTGGAATAAAATGCTTATAAATTGATTGTATAGGGGTACTTAATGGCGTAGCACACTAACGCGCATATCACACAATCTCAAGGTTCCTGGTTCGACTCCGACCACCAATGAGACCATCTAGTGTAATTTCTGTCCTGTTAGAAAAATGTTATTCAATGAAAGACTCATTCTTTCCATGTTTAGCCTCAAGTTCCTCAAGAGGTCATAGAGATGATTGTAAATAACTGTGGGTTTTCCCCATGGTATAACACCCCTGCACAGTGTGTGTGTGTGTGTGTGTGTGTGTGTGTGTGTGTGTGTGTGTGTGTGTGTGTCTAAGTGCATCGATGCAGACCAGTGGGCAACATGATTTCTAATGTCTTTCCTAATGACGCAGAGAGGTGACACAACACCTGACACTTATTATTAGGGTGTGACTGTTAGTCATGCACTCCTCGTGTTTAGGATCCTGGGATACATCTGCCAATGGAGATCAGGAGTAAAAGTTAACAGCCAAAGACCTCATCCTGTTATTAACCTTGGTCTCAGGTTTTGGGAGGACAGACATCATTCGACTCTGAGGAAAGTCCACCTCGTCGTACTGGCTACACGGGGCTTCCTCCTGTTCAACCTCAGGCTCTGCTTTCATCGTAGGATGGCCGAACTTATAGTATATCACTTTAAGTAGGAGCCCGGCAACGTACATTGTGATTAAGGTGCTGGGTAGAACATAGGGAGGTAAAGGCAGTTCAAAATATGGCGGCTCCCTCACAATCTGCCACCACCAAAGACCACAAAGCATACTGATATCCAATACTATGAAAGTGTGGTAGACAATGCTCTTCTGCCTGGTAGCCCCCTTTGCCACATTGAACCAGCTGAAGTACCAGATGAGGCCTACAGTGGCCCTGAAGAGCCACTCTCCGCCGGGGCTGTCCATGAATTTGGTCTTCAGACGCCATGCGCAGAAGAACAGAATCATCCAGGAAGAGACAAAGTGGGCAACAATGAAGCAGGGAAGGACAGAGGCGAAGAGGGCGATTGCAGCCACACGTGGACCAATCAGCAGCAGGTTCCACAGAAAGTAGAGCGCAGAGGAGACCCAGCCCTGCTGGGCCTTGTCAGGGAGGAAGGAACGCAAGGAACGGTGGTACATGGTCACACTGCAGGCGACAGCAGATGCTGATCCAGCTGCCTTCAAGACTGACAGAGACAAAAAAAAACAAAAAAACACCACTGAGAATGTGAATATCAACTCATCAACTATCTGACCATTAATGGAATGGCTAAGGTGTATCTTTATTATTGTAGATGCCTCTTCTGTTTGAGGATGGACTGGCACCCACACAGCCTGGTTGCCCCAGATCAGGTTACTCCTTTTATTGACGTTGTCATGCAATAATGCCATGTTTGGCATGACAACATAGGAGTTGGCTAATAGCACAAACAGATTTGGGGAGACCATGCTGCTAGGTCTGTCTATACCTTAGAGTCTATGGTCTATATCATACACGTACTTGTGAGAGCATCCATCTCCCCCCTCTGCAGGATGATAGCGATCATGAGGACCAGCTGTGGGGCGCTCTCAGAGAACGTCTCAATCAGACGCAGCATACTGAGGTCCGTGGCCAGGTACAATGTAACGCCGCTTGGGTACTGCTTCCCAGTACAGAAGCTGCGTATCGACATCTCCACGACACCAGCATATCTAGGGTGACATCCCAAAAAACAAGGGTTTATTTACAAACTCTATAAAAATGGTTTTATACTAATCAATAACACTGATTGAATAAATTCTAGCATTGTGTTAGGAAACATTGTAACCTATACAATGCATTTAGAAACCACAATATTTTGTGTACAATATTCACAACAAAAACAAGACATTTTACTGAGATAGCAGAGATAAAGAGCCCAAAAAGAGTGTCCTAGTGATCATGCACTAACAAGCAGTCTGAGAGAGTATTTGTTTAGGGTTAGCATGTCCTGGAAATAGTTCTCTGCAAGGCAACCAGGGAAGAGCAAAGCAAACTATATGCAACTATAGTTATGCAAAAAGATAAGTTACGGAAGTCATCGATCACCCTTCATTTATAGTTAATTCATAGTTATATATTGAAGTTATACACATAGCATATGGCCGTTTAAACAAGTTAAGTTTTGTTTAAGTAACTTAATTAGTCAGCAAAGCTTACTCAACCTTAAGTACACTCCCATCTGGAATACATGGAGGATCTTGAGTAAACGAAGGCTTTTCATACATCTTTCAGTTACTGTGTTTGTCCTGTCCTCATCATATAAGTACCAGAGCCAGCTGAAGACCTGTACCAGGACAGAGGAGCCGAGGAGAAGGAACACCAGCATTCCCAGGCAGACATAGGCCTCGTCCTCATAAAAATAAACAACCGCCCACAAGTCCAGCACCACGTCGAACACGAAGAAGACCAGACCACAGAGAGTCACCAGAAAATCGCAGGCAGAGTACTTGAAGGGGTGCGGGAGTCCCTGCTCCTCTATGGTGGCTGTACTAGGCATGAATTCCACACGTTTGTGGTTGCTATAACTCTGAAGTACCCAAGCAGAGAGAGAGAGAGAGAGAGAGAGAAAAAAAAAAGAATGGCTCCCTCTGCGTCTCTTACTCCCTCTGAACCTTGTACGCTAAAACCGAAAGTAGGCAAACAAGTTCCTCAGCCTGTTACCCTTCCAATCGAATTCCCCGCCTCACTTTTTTTTTTTTATGTACAGTCACTAGTCATGACATGACCATGACTACCTCTTTCAGTGAGTCAGCACTGACAAATATGTTTTACTTTTAGGCTAGGGATCTGAAATAATGAGACTATAGCTTTAATTACCACCCGATCTTGAGGCTTTTTTATTTAGCCAAAATATTGGAGTCCCTGATCAAGTCTCCTTATTAACAATAAATTGCATTTTATATGCGCACCAGTTAGGTTTTAGGTTTTAGATGCTTCCCTTGTGATTACATTGTGATCTATCTGGATAAGTGACAGCATTGTGCTGTATAGTTCATAGGATAGATCCACTGCTGTTTACCATTTACATAAATAATGTTGGTTTATCCTTGAACAATTGTGAATGACATCATTATGCTGATGATACTGTTGTCTACTCCTGTGCCCCCTCAGCTCAGCAGGCTGTTCTTGACCTTCAGCATGAATGAAGACAAAACTAAGTTTATGTTTTTCTTTTAGATCCTGTAATATTGATCACAGAGATGTGCATATTTGTACCTTGGAGGGAGCCCAAATTGAAAGTCCCTCATTATAAGTACCTGGGTATCTGGATTGATAAAATGTCTTTTTAAACGCATGTTGAGAAACTGATCAAGAATATGAGAGTTAAAATAGTTTTTTTTGTATAGAAATAAGTCATGCTTAATCTTTGAAATAGGAGGGAGATTGTAAAGGCAACATGCCTCCCTGTCCTCGACTATGGTGACAATGTATATGCACACGCAGCCTCAGTTCTTAAACCACTAGTCTTATCACTCTGCGGTTCATTTCTAGGAATAGTTTCCGCAACCACCATTGTCTGTTGTATCAGCCTGGGGGTTGGGGGTTGGGGGGGACTTTGAGGAGGACTTATCATTGGATTGTATTTGTATATAAAACACTTCTTTTAAAACTCCCATTTTACCTCACATCATTGCTTTCATGGCGACTATGGAGGAAAATGTTCCTTTCTTCCTAATAAATTCGGTTGGGTATCGAACTCCAAAATTCAGTGAATGAAGACATGTACAAATCTAATAACAATGATTAATAATACGTTTTAATACAAGCTTGCAGGAGTACAATAGTGTCTCTCTCTAAGAGAGAACCAGAGTAAGTTGGGGGTACAAAGAAAAGGGCGCAGTACTTATAGGAGAGAAAGCTTCCTATACATTCCATTCCATAGTATGGCCAGGCCATATAAGTCTCTTTCTTGGTCTATTCTCCATATTTTCAATATTCCGATCCATGACTCAACTAGAAGGTACCTGTCTCTTAGCTCTCCCCCAAGCAATGTGTTCTTTAATATATGCAACTATAGTTATGCAAAATGATTAATAAATTCAAGTGTAGTTATACAAAATTATTAATAAATGCAATTATAGTGATACAAAATGTTTCGCTTTCCACACGATCCAGTGGTGATCAGACCCGCTCTTAGAGCTTGCTACTTTTTAATGTCCCACGGGTGTCCATAGAATTAGGAAAAACTGCTTTTAGCTACTGTGTTCCTCAAACTGGGAATGATCTTCAGGATAGACTGAGGTTGGAGCCCTCTGTGAGCTGGACGAACAGAGGTATGGTTATGTTTTGATTACTTTTTTCTGTTTTGGAATTGTATTGGGCAGGGCACACTGGCAAAAGATACCTTGTTTTCAGTGTGTTTTCCCTGGATAAATAAAGGTGACACAAAAAACATAAGACAGAAGCATAGTCTTTGTTTTTTCTTATTTTAATTGCCCAACATTAAAGGCCCTTAAGTAAAATATGAGGTAAGAGAAAGGTTGTTAAAGCATTGCCCCATGTTATACAGAATCATAGGGCCACAGGTACTGTATGATGACGTAATACATCAACAATACTGTATATTCTTTCTAGCACAATACTGGTACACAACGTAACACAGCCCTATCCTTATCCAGCCTTATATACATTGAAGGAACCAATGTAAATCCAGAACTACTGTAAGAATAAAGAGTTAACGGTACTGTTGTGTCTAATGCTTACTGTACATAGGTTTATCATAACAGACCTGTCACACTGACTCAGACTGGTAGTGGTGAGTGTCACATGATCAAATTACTTCGGTATAGCTCATTTCATCAGCCTGTTATTTTTAGTTTGGCATTGCTCAACTCTGGATGTGACCTTTAGTGGTTGCCCTACACAAATATATTGCCAAAGTATACAAAATAACAGTTATTAATAGTGTAGTGAGGAACTCTGTGGTAGGTCTACATTCATTGTACAAAGTCAAACAAGTTGAATAACTTGTATGTAACAATTTCCCAAATGATTAACAAAAACACTTTTCACACAATGTTAAAACCAGATAAAACTGGCCCATTGTTTCTTCATAATTTGCAAACACATTTTGCTCACAGTATAGAATGCAAAAATATTATTTTGTATGAAAGGTATCGTAAATTGCCTTGGCAGTATAAACTATAGCCACTATAATTTCCCAACAACTACAATATACAGTAGAAGAATGTAAACTGTTTAGAGAAAAGAGTTAATTGCACTGTCCATAAATACAACTCATGGAAATACCATATCAGTTTCACACAGCCTGGTTTACAATAAGTAGGGATGGGTCTGACTCACGTTTTTGAAAATCGATTTGTGCTAGAATCAATTAATTGATCCCACACGTGGGGCATAATTTCAACAACATTGTTGCTTGTATTTTGAAGCATGACTGTGACTGGCCAGCCAGGAGTGATCTGATACTGACAGTGAGTGAATGAAATGAAAGAGCAGGGTTTTCTGCTATAATAATAATGACCCATGCTGCCCACCATCTCACAGACTAGTGGCTTGCTTTTAGCTGTGCCACTGAAAGTGACAGAAAAGTGGTCTTTTAAAAAAAATAATATTAACGTTTATATATGTTTAAACTGGATTTGGGCCCCCTCGATCAACTAATCGATTAATCTGACTCATCCCTAACAATAAGGTTCACCTCCTTACAAAAATGTGGTCTACAAAAAGACAGCAGTGACGCATTCAATCCCACAAAAGTATTGCATGTTAATTACAGGTTAAACACATCCAGTCAGACAACACTGTTCGCCTCCCGCCCATTTGTCTTAGTCAAATTCCTAACTTCCACCTCGGTGTAAAAATTAGTAGCAAGACATGCCATTCTCTTGTTGAGAAACTGGAAGGAGGTGTCAGTGCCACCCTGGGGAGAGATGGCTCTGAATGACACCTGACCATCAGGTATCTCATCTCCTACTGCCCCTGCCTCCCTCACCGGGGGCCTCCACAGCTTGGGATGGAAGCAGCAGTAGTACAGGGTTTTGAACCCCAGGCCCAGGAGGTAGGTGATAGGCAGAGTGGTGAGCAGGATAGGGGCGTAGATCCTTGTCAGCACCGGGTCTCTGTACCACCACCATGTGATCAGAAGGATCCCTCCATCCGTGGCCATGAAGGCGTGGTAGATGATGCTCCTGCCCCTGGTCCTCCCCTCTGCCACGTTAAACCAGCTGAAGTACCAGATGAGGCCTACGGTGGCCCGGTAGAGCCACTCTCCGCCGTTGCTGTCCATGAAGTCTGTCTCCTGCCGCCAGACCCAGAACACCAGCACTGGCCAGAGGAGCAGGAAGTGGGCGGCGACGTAGCTGGGCAGGACAGAGGCAAAGAGGGCGACTGCTGCCACACGTGGGGCAATCAGCAGGAGGTTCCACAGGAAGTAGACCAAGGAGGAGCACCAGCCCTGCTTGGCCTTGTCAAGGAGGAAGGAACGCAGGGAGCGGTGGTAGTCCACCACCATCCACGCAATAGAAGTGGTTGAAGCAACAACGCTCACGCCTATAAAACAGAAGTTGAGCCATGAGAACACAGACAAATGAGGTTTTGAAATGGCCAAACTGAGGATATTATCACTATGTTTCCTCTAAATGGTTCCTCTTCGAAAAGCAATGAAGCAGTGAAGTGCTCACCAGTCCTCTGGAGACATACAGTACACAACCCAAGCCAAGCGTCACACATACAGTATGTGATTCCTTTTCATGTCTGATAGTGTGGTGTACTGAATAACAACTGTAGGTCCAGTAGGTGACAGTTACTCACACTGTACAGTCCTGGCTTTGTTGGTGTGCAGCATGATGTAGGTCATAAGGGTGAGCTGGGGGGCACTCTCACAGAAGGTCTCTATGAGTCGCAGCATGCTGAGGTCATGGATCAGGTACACTGCATACTCTGAGCCCTGCTCCCTCCGCCACCACACGCGGAAACCTTGCCATATGGCTGAGAGGTGCCTGTTGACATACACAGCAGAACTAAACAAGACACACCTGTAGACATACTGAACATTCTAAATGCACAGTACATTCTAAAGGTTGTTTTTTTTAGAAAGTACATACTGTACATTCTAAAGGTTGTTTTTTTTAGAAAGTACATACTGTACATTCTAAAAACATTCTTAAGTAATGTCCCTTGACCTGAGGGTGGGGAATGAAATTGTTGTGTTGCAGAGCCTGGCAATGATTTACTTGTTTTACTTGCTAACACACCTGGGAGTTTCTGCACAAGTCAAATGTTATTAACTGTGCATGGGCTGCTCTGTGAGTTTCAGGGAAATGATATAAATATTTGTCAAGAAGCCTGCAGCAAGCTAGTCTTGGGATCGCATAGCATTGGCCTACTTCTCAGGTATAGGGAGGTGACTTCAGAAATCTTGACTGTAAAATTGAGGAAATTGAACCTGCATGACAGGTTTGAACAAATATACAAACTTCATAACCATGTGTGTACATAATGTTTTATATATTGTCTAGCAATAAACGTGGCTACTACAGGCTACTCCCATCAATCATATCTCCATCAATGAGAACTAGTCAATAAAATATATTTCATAATATGTGTAGCTAGTTATAAGATATGTTGAGTGCACTGCCAATAGTTTAGTTCCATGATTGGCAATGTATGCAATGTTAACATAATACCTCTGTAAATCCAAATGAATCTAGCTACCTGCAAAAGAATCCGAGCTGAAGTACATGTATCAGGAACGAAACTTTTAAGCAGCTGCCAAAGATAACGGTCCTGGCGGATGTCCGCGCATCGAATCCCTCCAGCTCACGATCATATTTAAACCAGAACCAGCTGAACATCTGGACCACGACAGAAGACAGGACCATGAGGCCAATCAACACTCCGAACCAGAAGAAATCCCCACGCGAGTAGAACTCCGCGGCGACCCAGAGATCAGAGCCCACATCAAACAAGAAAGTGCACACACTGATTACCGAGAAGACAAAATCAAGCCATGAGTACTTAGAAAAAGAGGGGCACTCCATGGTTAGCTATCATAACCGCGCACACGTTTTCCGTTAACTTTCTTCATGCAATAGCACTATCTCCATCATCGCGAGCTAGCCGCTATCTCGTTATCGGTTGGAATTCACATGCCTGATCGCTAGAATCAGATCACACAGAATGCCCAATGCATCTGGCCGAAAATGTAAACACGGCACCCAATTTGAGCGAGAAAGGACTGCATTACTCGCGCCTACGTCCCCATTGTAGTTTTGCTATCTCAAGACTGTAGACAAAGTAGTTGAATCGTTGCAGTGACGTGATGAACCTCAACGAGAACAGAAGCCACACCCACAACAACAAGTAGGGGAGAGAACTTGACCAGTGGCTTAAAATGTGGGAAAGTGTAACACTACAATGAAAAACATTTTCTGTGTGTCTAATCTTTTATAAAGTATGGTGAAGCATTGAGTACTTATTTGAGTACTTATGTAGGCTATCTACATATAAGTCAGTGATCTACACGGTAGGCCTGGCACAGTAAGCTTTGTGAAGGGTACCAGATGAATGAATGATTTAAAGTGAAAATAAATGCCATGAATAATATATTAACAAAATAAACTACGAGGAGAACAAGAATATAACTGGGACAATTCAACTTGACCTTGCAAATTGCAGAGTTATTGCAGATGCATAGCAGTCACTCATTATTTTCTATTTTACTTGTATGTCAGTCAAGTAAAGATGTATGGGATTCATGGAAATCTGGTCGAGAGATAGTTTCGTATGATACGATCATTGTATGTGAATGAATTGCAGAGTTCAAGTTGAAGGGCAAATGAAGTGGTCTGTCTGGGTCATAGGCTATCAAAGGGGTTCGTGTTTGAATAACCTGAGTTTGGATAAAAGCACATCTTATATCAAATATTCGTTGGTAAAGGTTTGAATGGTCATACATCTATGTTTCGAATGTAACAGTAACACTATCACAAAACTTGATCAAAGGCTTTGTGTTTGCCAATGTCAACACTTTGTGTTTGTCAAGAAGGCACACCCACTTCTGCGCGCAACCTATGGTATCCAGGACAGAGGGGACGTACCACAGGGACGTACGCATAATTTATGTGCTTTTTCAGCCCTCGCGCCCAAGTGTATGTTCTTCTGCCTTTGGAGTGTGTGTGAGTTGCACACAATTTTATTACCGGGGCAATGTCAAGAGTTTACATTGGAAGATTGAGCTATCGGGCGAGGGAAAAGGACGTCGAGAAGTTCTTCAAGGGATATGGGAAGATACTTGAAGTTGACCTAAAAAACGGGTAACAAAATGAACGCCGATCTCTTGTAGCTAGCTGGTGGTAGATAGCTGGCTAGCCTGTTAGCGTAACCGCTTATGTTTGTGGCCTGTTCCGCACAGGCCCGTGTGATAGGCCGTACATGTTTTGAGGATTGTCTTGGATAATGTTCTAGCCATCTGGTTTCCGTTACTTATGCGTTATGTCGTTATTTTCGAAAAAAAAAGAAAAAGGAATGAAAAGTATATGTATATGGTTGGCTAGCTAACGTTTAAAGTAAATAAAGTTAGCCATAGCAGCGCATAGCAACCAGAAATGTGGCTGGTGTGCTGAGGCCATTTCATTGTGTCGCGCGTGTTTTAGCAGCTAGCTTAGCGCTCACTCACTCACTGGTTGGACAACTCTTCTTGAAAGACACCGTCATTTTAGCCACCAGACACTTTGGTTCATGTTTGTAGCTGTGTTGCTGATCATGCTTCGCAGCCATCTTCTGGTTAATTAGTGTCTTTCAGCTGCTGGCCATGTGGAATTGTTGCCTGTCGAAAACCTCTTTCATAAGCAAAAATGTGGTTACGTGTACACTCGGTCTATGGTCTGGAGCTGGCTTCCTACCTAGAAATACTGAAGTAGGCAGCGTGCTAGCTGCAGCAGAGGCCTTGTTCTCAGTGTGTTTCCCCAGTATATATAAAGGTTAAATTAAAAATGTACTTCACCAGCATCATGTAAGGCGCTGTACTACGGAGTATTTGAGGGTTCCAAGCTGTAGCATACACCAATCACAGGTGACGTTTGCTGTGTTGTTGACACGGGTGTGTTATGGGCGCCAAAACATGCTGATTGGGGGTTGCTCAATATCTATATGTTTCATCACTGTATAAATGGATATACACACATCACTGACTGGTCTAATCCGATGCATCGACTACCAACATGAGTCAGACCTACTCACATTTTCAGTTGATGTTTGTTTTTTTGTCACACCATTTGATCGCTCAATCAGCTGGTCTCGACTCTGTCCCTAACATGTATTTCCCTCTGTATAAAGGTATGGGTTTGTTGAATTTGATGACCCCCGTGATGCAGATGATGCGGTTTATGACCTGAATGGGAAAGACCTGTGTGGGGAGAGGGTTATTGTGGAGCACACCAAGGGGCCACGTCGGGATGGGAGCTACAGTTCTGGAGGAAGGAGTAAGTATTCAGTGGAGTGGTGCCTTTATGAGTGGGAAAATGTGATTGAGGAGGCTTACATTGCAGTGAATGGTACTTTACACACTACTGCATGACATCTCAACTTTGTCCTTGGTGGCTGTTGTGCATATAATATTGGGTCATTTTAGCTAGGCTCTGGATATTGTGGGCTTACTGCTGCCACAATTGTACACCAGATGTGCTGTCCATTTGTTACCTTTACCAACTGATTGTATTTGTTGAGAAGGCAAGTCTGGGCGGCCATCTGTTTCAAACTCTTGTTGCTTCCTGGGGGATAGAAATGGAAACTTGTAGTCAGAACAACAAGCACCTTTACCAAATTGTTTTTTATGCCCACAGCTGGCATGTGCACATCCTGAATGAATGAAAATGTACCATTAAATTGCACCATTAGAATAGCTTTTCGGTGAGATTTAGTGTATTTTTTAACACCTCTCCCATTACTGTAAATACATCAGGTGTCGGGACTTGCCATTGTTCTGTTGCCACCCTGCCTATTAGGCCACTGATGGTCTCCTTAGCATACAGGTGTGCCGCAGATTAGACAACTACGGTTTTATATTGTCTTGCAAATGTAGTCTGAGACAGTACTTCATTTCTACAGAACGCAGTATTCATGGTAATTAACAGCAATTGTTTTAACAGATTTTGCATTTGAGTTGATGAGGGATTTGGAATTATATGCACTCGAGCCACCAATGACAGGCTGTTGTCTTGGGAACCCATATGCTTGATTGAAAATGTTACAGGGAGACAATGCACTTGTAATTGAAATAGTCAGGAAAATGAGGGAAAAATAAGCTTATGAGATTCAGTATTATTGAATACTTGCTGATGGAAAATTCTGTGATTTGAATAGAATACATTGATTCATTTGTTTTTAATTATAAGTATCTTGTGTAATCAATTGTTGTTTTATTCAGGACTTTTTTTATTTTGTTTAAATGAATGTCAATATAGGTAAAGATTTAACAAAGAACCTCAATGTTTTAATTGAAAGAGTCCTTTGCTGACTGCCTGCCCCTATTGCTGGCCATGGTGTCCCCTATCCAAGAGTGTGGTTTGACCATTCTGGGCCCCTGGGCAGACCAAAAAAGGGAGCCATTGTGAATGAAGACCGCTTTGCCCATTAGGCCCAGGCCGGGTGGTGAGGATGCCATGGGGTTAGGAACAGATGTGGGTTGAGCTCTTATAGGTGCCTGAAAAAAATGTTTTGTTAAGTGAAAATGTATCTATTAGTTATGATAGTTAGAAACATACGTTAGTTAGTTCACCGTAAGTACTTCAGTGAGTTTTTATGTTGCTTTTGATTTAAGTTTGTATGTAGAGTTTTATATTCAGTTCTACCAAACTTCAATCTATTTTTTATTGATTTTTTTATGATTTTGTTTTTTTAGTGTTAAAGAGTAGGGACATGTCAGTGTTCTTGATGGAAAATATCATGAGTTTTCTAGGCCAGTGAAAAATATACACAAAGGTTTACATTTTCTTTCTTTTATTTAACTTTTTTGAATAGCTCATCTTGTTTTTGCTTCCCCCCCTTATTTAATTTCTCCCAGATTTATATTGACATTGTTTATAGACTGTAGCTTGGAGTTAAATAATGAGGCTGTCCTCTGTCTGTCCCCTACCCTAATTGTTACTGCCCTTTCCTTATTACCTTGAAGGCGGTGGCGGAGGCGGTGGTGGTGGTGGTGGTGGTGGCGGCGGCGGCGGAGGTGGTGGTGGTGGTGGGTATGGGCGCGGCGGAAGAGACCGATACGGCCCACCAGCCAGGACAGACTATCGTCTGATTGTCGAGAACCTCTCCAGCCGCTGCAGCTGGCAAGACTTGAAGGTATGCCTGGGTCAACAATATAAGAAAACAGCAACATTTTTGGCATGGCCATAACCTTCCGGGGTACAATGAATAGTGAGTATTTGTTGCTTCATTTGGATTTTTTTCCTTCTTCTCTGTTTCCCCTCCGTAGGACTACATGAGACAAGCAGGTGAGGTAACGTACGCCGACACCAACAAGGGGCGCAGGAACGAGGGGGTGATTGAGTTCAGGCTCTATTCTGACATGAAGAGAGCCCTGGAGAAGCTGGACGGCACGGAGGTGAACGGAAGGAAGATCCGGCTCATCGAAGACCGTCCTGGCGCCAGGCGCCGTCGCTCCTCCTCCCGCAGTCGCAGCCGCTCCAGGTAAAAAAAATAAAAAATATAAAGCATTCAATTTTCCCCTTCAGTGCTTTGCAATTAGTTCCTCCTAAGTCATTTTTTTTATTATTATTCATGTAGACTATACTTGGCATCACAACTTCTAATTGGTACCTGGTATTCCGTTGATGACGCTTTTTCCTCCTCGTCCCCAGGTCTCGCTCAAGGAGCCGCAGGTCCCGCAAGAGCCGCAGTCGTAGTGAGAGCAGCAGTCGGAGCCGCTCACGCTCCAGGTGAGAGACAGAGGCTGCATTTAGCTCTCACACTGCTGTCAGCGCGTAAACATTAACTGCTTTGGGTATACGCTGTCTTTATAAAGGTCAGAGTGACTTTTGACATTTTCAAAAGTAGGAGACGTATCCCAAATGCCTTGTGTGCCGTAAAATCGACTTACCCAGAGCTCTTGTCACAACCATGACATGGCCCCTTATCTAGCCACCCAGATGTCATGACACTAGCAAGTATAGGGGGGTTGGTGGTGGATATTTTTAGAATTACCCCTCAAAAAATTTTTCCTTGAAAATGCAGCTGATGGGTTGTTTCCTCTTTCCCCAGGGCGGCAGCTTCTCGCTCCCGCAGTCGCTCCCATAGCAAGAAGAACAAGAGCAAGGGCCGCAAAGAGGAGGAGGAGCGCAGTAATGGGGCCCACAAGCCCAAGGAGGGGCGCAGCCGCAGCAGGAGCCGCAGCCCCAAGAGCAAAAAGGGCAAGAAAGAAGGGAAGAGGACCAGGAAGGACGAGTCCCGCTCCAGATCCAGGTCTCACTCTCGCTCCAGGTCTCGTTCCAGGTCAGGGGTCAAAGATCGCTCCAGGAAAGCTGGCTCCAAGAGCCGGGAGCCGGTCAAGAGCGACGAGGAAGGAGGTGCAGTCGAGAGGGCCTCCCGTTCCCGTTCTCGCTCCCATACCCCTGAGGAACCCAAACCCAGGGCCAGATCCAAATCTAAGTCCAAGTCAAAGTCCAAATCTCCCTCACCTGCCAAAGCCCGGTCCCGCTCTCCTTCCGTCTCCCGATCCGAGTCCCGCTCCAAATCTCGCTCTCAATCTCGTTCTCGCTCCCGCTCTAGATCCCAATCCTGAGTCGATATGTCACGATGACCCCTTGTTCCCATGTCCCCCCTCTCCTCCCAATCCCCCCACCCCTGCGTCTGTCCCTTTTTTTTTTTTTTTGATAAATAGTTGTAGAAAACAGGCACTCATGCTCGATGTGTCTTTCACACATACACACTTCTCCATTTCTTTTTAATATTCTTATTCTACATATTTTTTTCCAGTAGTGTCGTCTCTTTATGGAGGTGTTTGTAAAATATGAAGTGTGAGAAATCTCAAAAGGTATCGCTTGGATAGATTTTTATAAGTTGAAATTAATAAAATGCTGTAGTAGGTGTCTTAACCTTTGTATCACATAATAAAGACATAGTGTGCTGTCTGTGTCCTGCAGGGTGGGGTTTGTTTTATTCCATTGCATCTTTTCACCTTTGTGGAAAATCCTTTTACCAGTTACTTTCAAATAAAAACAAAACATGCCTGATCTCAAATGATTCTGCCTTAATTTTCTAACGTTTGTCTTGTATTTGAAGTTAATCTGCTGCATCTCTTAAGAAACATAACAAATTATTGTAACTTTGTAGTTGGCACTTACACTACACATTATAGGGCGCAGGACGGATGTCCAAAGTGCCGGTTGAAACTGCTTGGATTGTGCTCCTTTTCAGCCACAAGATGGCATGGTACAAGTTTTGTCGTTTGTGCATTGCTGACAGAAATGAACTGTGTTGCTCATATGTAACCTTCGGGGAACGTCATTAAATTGAGACTGAATATTAATTTTGTGTTTTACATCTAGGCTAACAAAAAAAACGTGATCATTTCTGCGGTGTTAATTCAATAAGCTGCGTTGGTCATAAATATGACTGTTCAAACCGTGTACGTAGATATATAAATCCAGACGGCAATAGTTTGGTCAATATAACTCAACTTCGATATATCCATATGAATGGTTCTGAAATTGTTTGCAATAATTGTTTTATCTCTTAACATTACTGATCTGGCAGGGTATATTTTAGAACTGAAATTAGAGATGTCTAAACCCATCTCTAGCCTATCGCTCAAGGGAGATGGTCCGTATTGCGCACACAGAACTATCCAAATTGCGAGGGGTAGGCAATGCTCCATTTCCATGGATGGAGGGGTCTGTGACGGCCAGTGAAGGAGGCGCCAAGGAACGCGGCAGTGGATTGTTCAGCTAGTTTAGAGAGTGGGGAGAGGCCACATGCTGAGATTCCTTGGTTAATGATTAACAAATGCATCTTAATACGGCATGGTTAGACTGAAACTTCTTTGAATATGCGACGGAGCTCATCAGAGACGGCGGAACAGAACCTCATCCACCACCTCAAGCTCCTTGATTGCGTTTAGGATTTAAGGCCAACTGAATAGATCTAGAACTGTTTCATGGACATTGTAGGCTAAGCTCCTTACAGCAGTGGTATCGAGAACGAATACGATTTCTGTATCGATGTGTCGGGGGACGAATACCACAGATGACGGCAGCAAAGGCAAGTAACTTTCCTCATTAACCTTATCGAAAAGTAACATCCCGATGTGATACCGATTGGTTGTTACAGTCGAGCAGTATATTTTGAAGAGAACAAACTTCAGACAATTTACAGTGCAACATTGTAGCCTGTTCTAGAAGGTCATTGGAGATTTTCTTTTCTACTCACATCTGTTCAAGTTGAAGATTGACAGTGAAGCTGCCGTGGGCTATCTATGCACCTATCGACCAGACTATTTTCTACATTAATGTTTTTTAGACTTATAGCGGGAGAAAAAATAAATAAGACACAAATTCCCTCGTACACCTTGGTCATTGTAGCATATTCAATGTCTGTACGAACAGCTTCAAAGGAATGCATGCAGCACGTTCCATCGGTCTCTCGCGTCTCGACCGGCATAGAACCGTTATTTGGAATTTCTCCTCAATATTTAGCCTGCAATTGTTATCTTATTTTTTACAAGATGGTACCATGAAAGATAAACCATTCTCCATCTATACAGGTAAATGTAAAAAATGATAGGCTGCAGTTCATTTGGAATACGCAACAAGGCATAGGCTACATGAAATATGTATTAAGTTATTGATAATCGAATCGAATGGGGAACGCAGAAATCTGCTAAAAATCATGAGGCATACGTTTTTTCCCTCTAGACTAGTGTTTGGCGCTCTTTCGCATAGACAAACTGAGCGTGTTAATAATCGTAATTATTCCCCGCGCATCGTGCGCACAGATAGGACGGCTGTTGGGTGGAGGACAATTGCCAGAGTGTATTGTTCATTTCCATGGGGAAATAAGTTAAACATTAAAAACCAAAACCGTCACGTGCCTAGGATTTTTAGAGTACACTGTCAAGTTGAGATTGTCCATTTGAGGGACTCCTTCCCTTTCCTAAGTGGCTGCCTTGGGATATAAGGCACTTAGCTAATTATAACGAATATCGAATTCAACCCAAAGATTGATTTGATTCCCCATCAAGTACTGCTTGTGACTATGCAAGCATTTGGCCATTCTCCACTTTCCTCACTCATTAAAAGTATGAGTGGAAAAACAAGCTAATGAAACTAAGGTCTGGTTTGCATCATTCATTTATGATGACCATATCAGTGACCACATGAGTAAAGAGAATGTTCTTGCTCTAGGCAACTGTTTTCATAATAGCCTAATTTACACAGTACACACATAAATACTTTCCATCAGACTTTGTCTGGGGTAATTCAGCATTATCATCACCTTTCAACAGGCTGCAAAGGTTCTGAGGTTCAAACCTGCAACCCTAGCCAAGGATATCTTATCCCCACACTGCAAACTCCTTGAGCATTTAATGCTGAATGTGGATCAACATCTCTGATCTGAATTACCCTGTCTGGATAGACAAAACATCTTTCTTTGAGGTCAAGCAAGCCTAACCAAATCCCAGTCTGGGTTGTGAATTACAAGCCACAGAGTAGCTAAGAAACTCCTGCCAGCCACAGTATGGTTTGTTATTTAAGACCAGCTGAATTGGCCATATTTAGCTATTTCTCTTCTAGAAGACGTTTTGTTAGTTTTTCTCCACTGTTTGTTCAACTAGAAAATACTGTTGAGTGGCATAGTGGCCAGGCCTGTAGCTGTTGAGTTGTTTAACGCTGGGAAACTGTGTATGCATGCCTTTCAGAGCATTTCATCATGCCTATCTGTTTTAAGAAAAAACAACACTTGTGCTCTCTGAAAAAATGCCATCCATGAGCTGCAGTATATCAGTTTCTGTGAAACAAAAACTGGTTGGTGTTTGATGCTCAGAGAGCCCTATTGTTGTCTTTACTGCTAGTGTAAATCAATACAAAGAACAGATTCAGTTTTGCATGAGATTGCACTGCTCTCAATATGAATTAAAATCCACAGCATTTACATATTACTTCATGAGCAAAACGCAGTTTGCATATCCATTTCCAGCCTATGAAGTTGGGTTGTGGTTTACCATTCAAAGTGCTAAAACAACTAAACAGCTTTGATGAACTCGAGCCAAAGGATGTGGCCTAATGACACATCTGTATATGAATATATACCAAACTGTGAGAGGACATGCCTTTTCCATGTCCCATACATGTTTGTCTTTCTCAGTTATCTATTACCCAGAGACTCGATTTGTCAAAAGACAGGACATGTTACAAGGACAGCCAGGATTTTACATGTTAGCTGCCTTTCATGTGTCTGGATCAGGCGTGTTGTGTGTCGTTATCAGACTGTTCGGCAGGGACAGCATTTCAAAAGGCATTGTTGCATGAGTAGGACTGTACAGTAATCCCAGTTAAAGTGTTTGAAGCTGTTTTTCCATTTCACTGCACCTTGTTTATGGTCATGTGAGAACTCAAGGAGAACGGCACATGTGTGAATGTTTCCCTGTTTTTGTTTGTACTTTTACATTTATAAGCACACCACAGACATAAAAGGTTTGGAATGGTTTGTTGGAGGAGTTATCACTCTAATTATTTTTCTTTGGGGTGATTAACTTTGATAAAGGTTTCAGAATACAAAACATGAAGAAAATGTGATTGAGGTCAGCTCATCTGCAAAGCCAGGAACACATAATTAAAGACCTTTAGCATCTCCCTCTTAATTAAACAGTTGTTGCGTCACACATAAAAAGATCAAAGCTTATTAACTAAGTTCCAGCAGTATGAAAGAGAGAACACATGTTCATAATGTATAAGGCTAAGGAGCTCTATGTTTATAGGAAGCAGTGTAGCTTCAGCATTGTCTTCTATCATTAACCCTTTCCCTCCTCCCTCAGTCTTCCTATAGGGCGTGACCCACCCGCACCATGAAGACCCAGAAGGCTGGTGACCAATCGCCAGGCTCCCTCACCCGCCAACGGTTGTCTCGCTTCAGCCTCCGCGGCAGGAAGAAGAAGGAGGGCCTGATCCAGGGCAAGCTGCGCATCCGCTCCATGCCAGGAGCCTTCCTGGTGCTGGGGGTCATCGTGGTGGCTGTGGGCACAGCGCTGGCGGTGGCAGGGTACTGGCCCTACCGGACACACAGATCACCACTGCTTGGCCAAGGAGCTACAGAGAAGGGAGGCGTCTCGGAGCCCCAGCCCCCTTTCTTGACTTTCGGGGCCAAGGGCCTCCTCTCCACGGCCAGCCTGATCCACAGCGAGCGTATGAAGCTCCTGGGGCCCGTGATCATGGGCGTGGGACTGTTCATCCTCATCTGCGCCAACACAGTGCTGTACGAGAACCGCGACAGGGAGACCCAGATGCTGCTGGCCCAGATGCGCAGTGTCATTTGCTCCGTGTCGGCGGTCATACCCTCAGCCGAACTCCCCGAGATCGCGGCGGCCAACTCCATGGGCAAACACTACCCGTGGTTGAGCAATTTGCCTGCCACCCACCTCAACGTCCTGTGGCTGCAGCAGCTGGCCAGCTCTGAGCCCCTGCTGCAGACGAGGGACAGCGGGGAGGAGGACAGGGCAGATGGCACCTTCCGCCAGCAGGCCACCTTACGGACGGAGGCGCTCCACCACCAAGAGTCAGCCTCCACCCCCTCCCTCCACTCCTCCCACTCCAACTCCTGCAACTCCAGTAAGACAGACTTCAACATGCGGGCCGTTGCTGAGCCCGGGGGGAGCCCCGTCATGGACCCCCAGCCCGGTACTCTCTTTAAGCTCAACAACTGCCTGGTGTCAGCCAGCTCCATGTCCACCCTGGGAGGGGACGACTGGGAGGTCACTGCCGAGATGCCCAGGCGCTGCCACAGTATGAGCTACAGGACTAACCCTCACCCTCACCCTCACCCTCACCCTCACAGCCCCCAGACTGTAGTGTGTCTGGAGGAGGGGTCCATGCGACCAAGGGGAGAGGGACAGGTAGGGCTACCCATACCCACGCAGAGAGAGACCAGCTCGGAGGTGTGTGTCAACATGGCTGGGCGAGTGGAGGTGCCCATGGAGGAGCTCACCCCTGTGGAGGAGCAGAAGAACCGCAGCTGGCCGCGGCTAGACCTGGGCTGTGCCAGGAGGTACCTGAAGCTGGAGAACAAGGAGGACTCAGTGGACAAGCTGCTAGACCAGTTGGAGCAGCAGTGTTCTCAGTGGGATAAGAGTTTTGGCTCCGGACCCTTCCAGTGAGAGCTTATATGTCAGTAAGGGCCCACATCAGGGTCTCCACATGTCAAACCAGTTTATGGAAGAATGATCCTCATGGATGCTGATATATCGACCACCCGGAGTATGAGCTTTCCCTTGGGATCATAATAGTGCACTATTTCCATTTTGACTCTTGAAATGTTGGAGTCTAAAAGAAACCTTTGTTGTGAAATCCAGTCCATGAATCATGCTGAACTATGTTCTCTTGAGGATGTACAGTATTGAGGGGCTTCCAATCTAAAGATACAAAACTTTAAGCCTGTTTCTCAACCTTCCATTACACGTGGATATATAAACAGAGGCTTTGGACGGCAGATGAATTGGATCGATTTGGCAGACATTCTTCTGGGGGTTTTTTTCTGAGGGGAAACAGTACGCAGACTCCATTCTGTCAGAGATGAGTGCAGCGATTTGCCAGTGTGTTTACTGGATTGCTGTTTGTGTTGGCAGTAATAGGAGGATTCAATTTGTCTTCCGTTGCCAAAGTGTTGCTGGTTTCCAGGACACAGCAAGCACATCCGAATGTGGGAGGTAGAATATGCTCTTGAATGAAGAACTGTCTTTCACTGTGCAATGAATCTACTAAAACCAAACAACCCGAACCCTTTGAGCCCAAAAGGTGCTGATCGCGTTTGATAAGTGCAGCTAGTATGAGAAAGCATAATGTGGTTTTTATGTAAAACCCCAGAGACCAAATGAAGTGCATGATAGAGATGTACATAACATCCACATTATTATGCAGTATGACACAGAAGGTTATATTGGTTATGGTTATGCATCAGAGAAATATTTTCTATTATTAGTCTATGATCAGTCCATTTGCTGACCCTCTCCTGGTCATTAGCTAGAGAGGAGGCCCCTCCCTGTCCTGTCGATTGTCTCTCACTGATTCCCAGAGTGCATCTTGTGTTTACAAGAGGGGAAGGGGGGGGGGTCACTTCCTCATCAGTGCAGTAGAGGTGAGGGAATGGAGGACACAGACATGGCAGACAGACCGCTGTGTCACTTTGATTTAGTGAAATGATCATCAGTGTTTTTGCATGCAGTTGGGGATGTGTGTGTGTGTGTGGGGTGGGGGTATCGTATAGGGAAGAATATGAATAAGACCCAGAGGACAAGCACCCCCCCCCCCCCCCCCACTGGCAGATGCGGAGAGACGGCTCCACTGTTTAGTGTACTACAGTCTCTCTCTCTCTTTGTCTGTGTTGCCTGTTTTGTATGCTGTGTGTGACAATTCGTTCTAAATGTATACCAAGCAATATCAGTGGTCTGACAGAACAATCAATGGCCCTGTAGACCCTCCAAATTAAACAAAATGCCATGCCTGTGGTTCAAATATAAGGCAGAGCAAAAAAAAAAACTAAAAAAAAATGAGACTCATGTGTTGTCAGTTGTTTTATTCATTCAAGTTGTCAAGGTCATGACCTCCGTTCAGATATTCATGCAGTATCATTATTTTTTGTGCTCCAATACTGATGACCCTGTTCCTTTACTAGACAGAGGCTTTGCATTTTCAATTTCGCTCCCAGCTAGAGAGTGCCACCTGGGTTGTGAACCATCGAGCCTCCTGGCTGTCACCAAGCCGTTCTCCCAGCCCCAGAGCTGATCATCAGCAGAGCTCTCCTCCATTCCACCGCATGATGGATGAAAATGTGAGGAAATGGAAGTCTGAGCAGAGCAGAGTTCCTCAGGGCCTTGAGCGCTTTCTCTCCCTGGCTCGCATTTCTCCACTGATATTATGCAAAGCTGATGTGTCAGATGACATCCTCTGACCTTGGGTGTTTGGGGGCAGTCACTAACCATCAAAGTACCATGACAAAGCAGAGTTCCACTGTGGGGATCTGTCTTCATATCATAGACCACTTTTGGAGCAGTCCTGAGGGGGGGTGAGGAAATTCCCTAGCTGTAATTATCCTCAGCAGCACCTCTCACAGGCCAACTTTTCCCCCCCTTATTAGATTTTATGGTTCCTTCCGGGCAGGTATGCAGTCTCTCGTGATCCCTTCTCATTTAATTGGTCGTTTACAAGATGGCTTCTGCGATTCTAACAGCTCGTAAAGCTTGCACGCAAGACCCAGAGCCCACGGCTGCCAAAACACAAAGAGGTAGAGAATTACATGGTTGGAGGGGGGCGTGGGGGGGGGGTCAGAAGAGCTAGAGTGACATCATTTTAAGCCAATGGTTCTGGCCCACTATTTAATGCCACTTTCTCTTTTTATCTAGTACGTGATCTAACCAGGCCATTTTGAAGGATTCAGTTCGATGCCAGTGAGAACAGTGCAGACCGTAAGAGGGTTTTCCTGTTAATGAACGGGTCTTTGTCACTGAAGATGCTGCTGGGTTTGGTGCATTGGCACAAGGTGATGTTCATTATTGTATCTGATGCATTAGCATCTGGCAAGCACAGATTAGCAAGTCTGGGCATCTGCAGCATGATGTCAGGGGTCAGAGGTCAATAGCCATCTTAGGCAAATGGCAACAGAGTCTATTGCCTTTTTAGCTGATTCCCCATATTATAGATTGGATGCACTCTAAAATAATATCAAATGCTTTGCCCATGAGGTATGGTAGTTAATTACAGGTAGTCATATATATCATGCAATACATGCAGTGTTACTGTACACTGTAGGAAAATGTGGGGTTTGATTTAGAATGACTACTGAAATGTTGAAGATTACTTTCTGCAGTCTGATAGCATAACAGTCATAAAGTGAGTACTAAAGTGAAAAGCCATTAAATGCTGGTGGGTGGGGAACGACATGTCGCCCAACTCAACCCAAAAGAATGTCACAATTAGTGTACAAGGGTGAGAGAGGGAGAGGGAGCAACATAAACGGCTTAAAGCTGGTTGTAATTGTTTTTTACTGCAGTCACTCCCAAAGGCACAGTTTCGTTGGCCTGTGCGCAGGAGTCAATGGGATCCAGGTGTGGACACAACTAAGCTATGGTTTCAGGGGAGATTATTTTACCAGAAGGAGAGACAGCAGGGATGGGAAAGTGTGAAAAAGAGTTTGGGCCCGGAAACGTTTGACACATTGTGTCCTTGAGTAATTCCCAGGAGAGTGCATTGGAAAAGGGGCTTTGAGAGAATGGCATCCTCCCTACCTCTACCAAACCACAAGTATGTAAATCGGCCCGTCAGATCAGACTCAAGGGTGTCAGTGAAGAGAGACAGGAGAAACACTTTGATGAGGTTTTTTTTTCTGCTGCTGTAAAAAGATGTGGCTTATTCCTTCTCTCTACCCAGCACTCCCAAGTCACCGGGCTCCTTGTGCGAATCTAAACCAACACACAAGGTAGTGGGATTTATGAAAATTAGGTTATTATAGAGAATGTTTGCCTCAACAATGGAGGTGAACTCAGCAAAAACCCTGAGCATCTGAAGGCATTACAGCATCATTCAGACATGGGGGATTATCTGTGTGTGCTCACAATACTCAATTACAGTACGACCATTATCCAGTCTCCAAGGTAGATTACACACCACTGTTTATTTGTATTTTTTGTGTCTTAATGTGATTTAAATTATACAACTGATTATAGTGAAGCAACTGAGGCAAAAGACAGACCATGTTAATACTGTGAGTTGCAGACTCCAGCGTAATTAGTCATGGCCACAAATCGAGTGTGGTTTACTGGTAGAGGTAGACATCAGAGGATAGGTTAATTGTAATGCGTGGAATGGAATGTGATCAAACACATAACAAACAGACACACACATGCTCTTTACCCACCCTTTACCATACTCCTCCTACAACAAGGTAGTGGGCATGACCCGCATTGATTTATGTGCATTGGTGTTTGTAATAATAATAATAATAATAATAATAATGCATTTATTTTGTATAGCGCTTTTCTCAGTACTCAAAGACACTACATTTCATGGAGAGAACAAGAATAGATAGATATATAAAAAGTAAAATAAAAGCACAGTCAGTAAATACAACAATGAAAATAGTTCAAGATTAAAAGCAAGTTTAAAAAGATGTATTTTTCCTTAAAGGAGCAGGGTGTAAGTCTATTGGAAATCTGCCACCTCTGGCCACCTTGGCAAAATTCAGTTCAAAGTTCCAAACAACAACATCCTCCCTAATAATAATATAACCCACCCAGGGTTATGCAGGGTTGGACATCAGCTGTTGTGTTTCTGCATGCACGCACGGTTGGAAGAGGCAGCCACCAGAGATAGAAAGGTGAAAATCGGTGAGTTCACTCCCCTAGAACACCCCTGACCAGTTTGTATACAAACCAAGTGTCGGTAAAGACACTCAATCTTCAGCACTTTCGGGACCAAAACAGCATTCGTAAATTAAATATGAACACCTTTAAGGCCCTTTTGCAGTCTTTCTCAAGTCTTTTTAAGCCAAATTATTCCTGTGTGTGTGGAAGTAGCCCATGTCTGCAGCTGCTGTTGTTCCCCTCTGCGCTGACTGATGGGGCTGCTATGACAGTTAGCCTGCTGGCACTCTTTGATGATGCGTGCCCACGCAGAGGGATGCAGGGAGCCCTGCTAGGGGATGACTCTGCACATGGGGAGAGTCACACTTGGATAACCGCCCAATAAAAAACATCTTCCCCTGTCAAAAGTGTCTTTGTGACTACTTTTGATTATGTCAGCATTCAACTCCCATCACGAACCGCTAGCTGTAGACTTGCCTTCTGAAGAACATCCTAATGTTTCAGATCGATAGCGGCACATAGGGTCCTCTGAGGACCAGCTGTTTTCTGTTCTGTGAGATGGCAATCTGTCAAGTGTTTTCCCCTTTTCTTTGTTTTAGCTCTCTCAGATTACACTAAAGGATATCCCTGGCAGAGATCTCCCATTCTCCCCCCCAACCTCTCTCACTCTCCAAGAGATGAGTCTCATTCTTCATGATTATCACGGAGCATCACGTACTGAGGAGAGCAAATGGAGATAGCTAGTGGGGGTGTGTGAGTGTGTGTCTGGGTGAGAGAGAGAGAGAGAGAGAGAGAGAGAGAGTGTGTGTGTGTGAGGGGGTGAGAGAGAGAGAGAGAGAGAGAGAGAGTGTGTGTGTGTGAGGGGGTGAGAGAGAGAGAGAGAGAGAGAGTGTGTGTATGTGTGTGTGTGTGTGTCTGGGTGAGAGAGAGAGAGAGAGAGAGTGTGTGTGTGTGTGTGAGGGGGTGAGAGAGAGGATGGGGGTTGATGTTTTAGAACTCCTCACTATCCAATCAGGATGCAACACACCCAACCAGCAAGAGAAGACTCTCTCAAAGCCTTTGACTTTGCCATGCTGTCTCTTCTGATGCCATCATCTTTCTCCCCCCATCTGATCTGCATGCAGCAGCCCTTCTGCCGAACGTTCCGGAGGGCGCTGCAGCCTCAGGTGTTTGTTGAACATATCACTCCCTCCTGACGACTGCGTTATTTCAGGACCACTGCTCCTTTTTTTTTTTTCTTTTTTTTTTTTTTGCCGGCTTCTTTGTCTCTGATGTGCGGATGTGAAAGAGTGTTTTAAACGCTGTGAGTGAGTCAGTCTGTCTCCAGTGCCTGGGGACGTTTCCACCTGAGCAGATCCGTTCACACAGTTCAGACACAATCACTTAACTGATAAACACACCACCACAGAGACACGCTCCGCCTGGGGAAGGTGTGTGTTTATGACCACGCATGTTTGTGTACACTGATACTGTACTGGTGTGGTCTTTTTTGTGCTTCATGTTTATATGAAGAGGGTTGAGCCCGACTTGATGTTTATATCTCTGTATAGCTGTCCATTTATTATAGCGTGTGTGTGTGTGTGTGTGTGTGTATGTTTGGCCAGTGTGAAAGCGCCATAGGGGGTTCCCCAGACTCCCTGCCTGGCTTGTTTACCATTAGTCTCAGGGTTCCAGTCACGAAGCTGCTCTGGCGCTCAGATGAGAGAGAGAGAGGGAGAGAGAGAGAGAGAGAGAGAGAGAGAGAGAGAGAGAGAGAGAGAGAGCCTCTACTATTCAAACAGAATAATCAAACCCCATCTCCTTTACCTTCCCCAGCATGTCCTGCCAGCCAACTCTACAGTTCCCCTCTCCCCCCCCCCCCCCTCCACACACCCACCTTACATAAGGTTATCAATTTTGGATGGGAATGTGAGGATAGCACGAAAGCTTGAAAGAAATTACTTTTTATCTTCACTCCCTCTAACATCTTCACAAGCAAATTATGCACATGTAGTTGACATCAGGCTCTCGCCTCTGGAGCGGAATTTAAACAACACGAGGGGTAGAGCTGAGGAGGAGCGTTAGCATTGGTCACACTTGCCCTTCATTGAGTGTGGAGTGTGCGCTTGAAACCATGAATACTTTAGTATTACTGTTGCGATTTGGGCGTACCTCCATTTTTGACATTCCGTCTTTTTGAGAAAAGGTTCCCAGTTCCGTTGGCCTTTAAGAGAAGCCTTTTTCTTTTCCTCTAATAACTTGTCCGAAGGCAGATAACGAGAAAAGCTCCCCGCAACCCCACACACTCTCTACTGTAATACTGACCTTCTCTGACTGTATCATTGGACTTACAAAGAGGGGCCATTTTCCTACATTACATTTGAAGTCGATGACAGGCTAAACAGGTGCCATGTCCTCAGTCACCAGTCTCATTAGGCAGTTGCTTCCATCATTAATTCTTCTCCCCCTGAAAAAGAAAAAACCCCTGCAAAGCTGTCACTGCTGCCTCATGATGACATTATCAGTAATTCCCACATGCTCTGTTTTTCTCAGTGCTTGGGATTAAATAGTTGTCAGCTTTTTTTCTTGGCAGGTTCATAATGCCAAAGAGGCTCTATATTTATTTTTTTCTCTTTTTCTTTCTCTTTCCCTTCTCGCGGTTGCCGTTCCACAAGATATGCACATTTACATTCAGCTTGGCCAATAGGCCATGAACCCCCCTCCGCCCTGCACATGGAGGACACTCACATGCGCACGCACACACGCACACACACGCACACACACACACACACACGGCCTGCCCGTGTTTTTCCTGCATGTATGATATGTTCAGTTGCATTCATGATGGTCATAAGGTCACTAGTAAACATCAATAATAACCGTGGGATTATTCTAGTGGGCATTACACAATTGTTTTGACACGTGAGCAGGAGGGGGGCTTGACCAAGTGAGGCTCCCTCCATTCCAACACTCCCACAGTGACAATGAATGCATTGCTGTTACACAAAATGTGGCTTAAACGTTGGTTGAGTTGAACCGTCCTGACATGTCCTGCCCTGGCTTGTGATCCACTATTGTACATGGAGAACAGCTGAAGATGAGTTGAATGTTTCATGTTGAGGCTAAAAGCCTCAAACTCCAAAGTGTTTTGTAAGACTTGCATGAGGAGTAGGCAAGAGTCAGTTTGAGAAGCATCCTGTGTTTAACACGCAAGCAACTAAAAGCCACAACGTTTCCTATTTGTAGTACAAGTCCTTGCACAGTACCCCTTGTCTGAGACAGATCAATAAACGAAACATTTTCAGACATGATCAATACCCAAAATGAGATCTAACCCTCCCAAATTCTATTCTATTTCCATTGCCATTCCCATTGTGTGTAAAAGGTTTCAGTATTTATGCATCTAATGCTTATATTTGATTATTCCTAAAAATCAATGCATAAGGCATTAGATGTTTTTGCAGGCTGGGTTCTTTCAAGAGAGTTCTCCAGGATAATGTGCTTTAAGTGATTAGCTCATAAAAGCACTATTTAAAATCAGGGACACCGTCCAGCTTGAGATCCACTAGGACTTTAAAGCAGGCCATAGACGTCAATGACAATTTATGACCAACTCTAACTCAAACCTGCCCTATTGAAACCCACCGATGCAGCAATTACAGCTCAGGTTTTATATTGAGGATATGACCCAAAAGGCCAAAGCCTTCCTAATGCAGTGGCTGAATAATATCCTGTTGCCTAGTAGCGCACTCACTGTGCATTGGACCCTGCAGGAAGACGAAAACAAACAGAGTTAGTTTGGTTGTACGCTCTGACAGCTGATGGGGGAGAGAGGAGAGAGGAGAGAGGAGTGAGGAGACAGGAGAGAGGGATAAGATGGGGTGGTATGTGGAGGGAGGGAGAGCACAGATAAGAGAGGAACTGAGGAACAACAAGAAGAGACTGTAGTTTTCAGTGGAGAAATGGAAAGAGGTTGTACATGGTGACAGAAGGAATACACGATAAGGATAAATAAACAGTATTTGTAAAAGATTCTAAATAGAGAGAGTAAGCTATTTGTATAAACGCTTATTAACTCGATATATTGTTGCTGCAGAAATTACAGTGTTATCACACTGACGAAGGAGCAACTTAATGTCAAAGGGATAGTTCACCCAAATTACATAATCATATATTTGGTTTCCTTACCCTGAAAGGAGTCTGTGGACACGGACAGACTTTAATCAACACTTTGGGTCTGTTTTCTGGGCACTGTAACTAACAGCTAATTGTTAGCATTTTTGGAAGTCACTGGACCTTGTTTGAAATGCCATGCTCAAAGTCATTTAAATCAAGTCATTGAGTCTTTTCAGAGAATTTGAGATGATTTGGGCATGACATTTCAAACATACTAATTTAGAGTCCATTAACTTCCATTGGTTTATGGTTAAAAATGAATCAGTTAGCGGTTAGTGACAGTGCCCAGATAAACAGAACCAAAGTGTTGATTGAAGTCTGTCCTTGTCCATAGACTAATTTCAGTGTAAGGTACCAAATATGTGATCCCTATCCCTTTACGTGTTACACAACATATCTATGTATTTTAAGTATCTACAAACACAAAAGGTCAAAATCATGATTCGTTTTTGAAGCAGGGAGCACTTTATTCTTTAGTTGTGTACAGTATGTGAGCATGTTCGTATTCCTCCATGGACTCCACGCTTTCCTCCCTGCAACTATACTTCCCTAAAGATACTTGAAAATACCATCCAATACTCTACTATGTTTATTTGTGAATAGTTCCTTTCCAATGCCTTTTTCCTTACCTTTTACTTACTTAGGGTAGTCAAATTACCCCAAAGTTTGATGTCACCAGTGGTATATTATCAGATGATTAGATCACTAAGATGTAACTCCCTGTGAACCCTAACCCTAGTATTAAGATCAAGTACTTGAAAAACCTTCCGGTGCAGTTAAAGTGTGTGTGTGTGTGTGTGTGTGAGAGTATATATGTAAAGTGGTGTCTATTTTGGGTGAATTGACTCCTCTCTCACCCTCTTCACTGTTTTTGAGGCCCACTTCCCGAGCATAATGAATGAGCTCCTTGAAGCGTCTTGAGGCGGAGAAAGCAGACACTTTCGTGCCGTCGCAGGCGAAGAAAACCTTGATGAAGCTCTTCTTCCTCCAACATAATCCCAACAACAGTGATGTATGACTCCATTGTCTTCCTGCACCCTGAGTGCGGTGTTACAGCAAAGTAAACACAGAACCGAGCACACAGGGTATTCCAACTGGGACACATTGTTCAAGAATCCAGCCTGTGTTTCAGCTTTGACTAAAGTTGATCCCCCGCCTTTGTAGTGTGATCTGCTGCACCTCAGCTGAATGGAGAGGGTTTAGGTTCCAGCTAAAGGCTGAGACATGATCTCCATACTCAATTGTAGCTTATTTTCCTGGGTGTTAAAGGTTTGATTCTTTTCTCAGTTGGCGGTGGCAGCGTCACTTCTGAAATGTCTTTCATGGTTTGCGTTTGCCTTGGCTTCTGCACACCATGCAGGAAAACACTAAGCAGAAAGGCCTTCTAAATACATATCGATAAAAATGCTGAGTGGTACGAAACATGAACTCAGAAATCCTGTCTGCATTGGCAAGTGGAGAGGCAGAGATATGGAGCTTATAGGATGTCAAGGATGATTTAGTGCTGAGGTCCATCTTCTTTATTACTCAATTATTTATTTTTATTTTATCACACATCAACAGTGAGAGTTTAATCTCTCTTTTGAATAGAAGAGCACATATACGCTACATGCAATCCCCTCACATGGCACCCTGGCCCGGATCCCTGAGGAATCTGAATGGTGTCTGATAGACCCTGACAGCCATTTCAACACATGACCTAAGATTAAGTGAGGGAGATAAAGTCAGCTTTAGTGAGCACCTCTCTCTGACCGCCATACGCCAGGCTTTGATTCTCTCTGGCTTAGGAATTTATGTGACATGCTGAATTCTCTTTGACTTTGCTTAACCAGGCATACTATAGCATGACGTTCCAATTGGATTTTTACTGCTAGACCAAACTTTAGTCAGTAGAGGCTTTGTGTCAAGCACTGATATGCACATTTGTGCACTGAGCATTGCCTTGACTTGAAGTCTCTACATTGCTATAGTCATAGCAGACTCTGCCATTTCTCAGTCTGCTTTAGTCATGGAATAAGCATGTTGTGAAGTTCAAATGAAACTTCCAATTCAATTCTGGTTCAAGGTTCAAGGTTCAATTCAATTAAATTCAAGGTTCAATTCTGGGTCTTTTTTTCCTTTGTGGGGGAGCAATGAGTTTATGGAAGTATTCTCAATGGGCCGTGTGTGTGGTTAGCGGGTAAATGTACTGTACACACTCACATTAACAAACCACAACCCGAAGACATGCTCTGAAATTAGGCAGACACTGGGGAGCCTGTTGTTGTGGAATATCTTTAGCCATGGAATCAGACAGATTGCTGTGTGACAACAACCTTGAGAGACAATCATGGTCTGAACCACCTACATCCTCACATGACAGAGGAAACAGACAAGTGCGAGCGTCCTCCTCCACTCTCTGGCTTCTCTTTTCATCCATGCAAAAGAAAAGGGGGCCTCCCGGATCAAATGGAAGAGCTAAATCTGACAAACTGCGGCAGGAGAGTGGGTTTAGAACGCTCCCTATGAGAGAGAGAGAAAGGGCGAGTGAGAGAGAGGGAGAAAGAGAGAGCATGAGACTTTTGCTATTTATTCTCCTCACTTAAAAATGTTTACACCAACAACCCCCCCAGACAGAGAGAGAGAGAGAGAGAGAGGGAGAGAGAGGGAGAGAAAGAGAGAGAGAGAGAGAGAGAGAGAGAGAGAGAGAGAGAGAGAGAGAGAGAGAGAGAGAGAGAGAGAGAGAGAGAGAGAGAGAGAGAGAGAGAGAGAGAATGAGAGAACGAGTGGGAGAGAGAAAGAGAGAGTGAGAGAGAGAGAGAGAGAGAGAGAGAGAGAGAGAGAATAAGAGAAAGCTTTGATTGGCCCGTTACGTAAGTGACAGGCAAAGCGAATTCGGCAAAGTAGCTTTAATAAAAAGAGCGAGAAACTCATATGAAGAGTTGACATCACAGAGTTTCACCACATCACAAAGTCTCGCTGATCTTCACTGAAAGAGAAATTTTAGTATTGACCTTTGATTTCTTTGCGTGTTGTCATACATAATTTATACGTTTTGCCCACATAAAGGGTGACTTTAATTATACATCGTATCCATTACTGCAACTGGAGGGCACAGCAGTGGCATACATCCCCTCGGTTGCTTATCTGTTCCCTCTTACCACTACACCATTACAATGCCACCCACGCCCTGCATGGAAAGGCCAAACGGCTGAAACAAATGGATTTACTATAGCCACAAGCTACCCCCACTGATAAGCGACTGTTAATATTTCTTCTTTAAACATTGCAAGACATAAACACTGGAACTGGCAATAGCAGACAAAAGCTATGGTGACACAGACACACAGTACAGTAGAGTACAGAAGGAAGAAGGCCTCCAGAGGGTTGGGGAAGATACCAGTCAGTTCACTGCAATATCTTTACACTTCGCCTTTCTTTTTTTTTTCGCTGACTCAACACAATGGAATCAGTGAAATGGCATGGTTTTAGATTGAATGTTGGGGAGTTGGGCTGCTGGGCTGATGTGCTCATGAGCGGTGGGTGCAGGCCTGGGACCTGATGAAAGTAATTGAATGACTTTGTAATGCCGAGAATAGAGCTGGTCCCCCATGGGGGACACATCAGAGAGAACTCTGCTACTGTTATTGTTCAAAAATCCCACTGCGGCTCACAGCAAGCTCCCTCTCCGATCCCACTGTTAACGCCAAACTTACACTAGCAACTTCTCTACAACGTTACGCCGACATTGCTTGCCTCATTTTCCCCTGCTGGAACCTAGTTGAAATAAATGAGTAAGCCACACCGTCTCTGCAAGATCCAAACTTAAAATGCGGTTTGTTAGATAATACTTCTCATCTCCAAAACTAATCTGAGAGGGTGAAATGATCTTCCTCTTGAGATAGGAACAGAATGCTCTTTTGAGTCTCCTTATTCAATAAACAAAACACTCAGTTTTACAGAATCACTACAAATGCAGAGCAGGGCGGTGCTGGTGGTGGTAGAAATAAGAGGACTGGCTCATTGTAATGCATGAAATCGAATGAGGAACTGTATCAAACACGTGTTGCCTCCTACCACTGGTGCAGAGGTAGGAGTCTTGGTTGAAAACAATTTGCCTGTAATACCCCTCTGTGCATCTGGCAGCACTGGCAGTACATCCTGTTCTCATGTTGTTGTTTTTTTTCCAAATGTAAAATGCTGATGGAATCACGCTGTCAAACACGACAGCAATGATATCATAATGTCAGTGCAGCATTGAGATAATGTTCCTCATGAGGAGGTGAGCTCCCCCGGGTCGTCAAGAGATTCTCCCACAGAGTCCCGAGGGCCCTGTCACAGAGCGCAGCGCCAAGCAGCGTGGAGGAGTAGCAAGGCGGTTATCTCTGAAAACATCCCCCGTCTTTGAATCAAACTGGAGCTGAAATCTGAGGCAGGGCTGAGGAAATGAGTCAGGGTAAAGGACAGGCTGCGTCTATCCTGTCTGACGCAATCCTCGTCAAAATACAAATACTTCTTCAAAAACACGAGAAGAGACACGCACTTCATATCTCAAAGAGAGGATGGAGATGAGATCGGATGGATATTAGTCATACAGGCAGTGATAACAATGTCGTTTTTTTCCTCATTACAGATGATTTGTGTATAGAGACAGATAGGATAGTATAAGAAAATCAAATACACCATTACACACGATTGATGCAGGCTAGAATTAGAGTTAGACGTTCTGAATCTCTAATACCATGCACAAAATGTATTTCATATGAGAAACTGTGAGTCTGCCAGATGAAAAATGGAGTCATAATGACGTAACATGTTGGGAGACTGAATGGTCTCTCCAACAATGAGGCAGCTGTTGGCAGAACAGGAAATCTTGTCTGAGCCTGAGGTGATGTTGTGTGTCTGCATTCTGACCTTGGCTGAGCAAACAGCCTGATGGCGGGAGGAGGACAGGACAATCACACAGAGGCCGGGGCTGAACGGATGATCTAAGCCATGCTCTCTAAAGAACACACACGCACACGCACACGCACACACACACGCACACACACACACACGCACGCGCGCACACACACACACACAGACACACACACACACAGACATGCACACACACGCACACATGTGCATGCACGCGCACACACACACACACACACACACACACACACACACACACACACAGACACACACACACGCACACACACACGCACACATGTGCATGCACGCGCACACACACACACACACACACACACACACACACACACACACACACACACACACACACACACACACAAATAAAGAGTCAGACACAAGCTGTCTGCTAGTGAAGGGAGGCAGCAGTGCACAAAACCAGGTCTGAAAAGCCTGTCAAAAAAAGTTGGACAGTCGAGGGAGAAACCAAGCGGATCTGCAGTCGGTCCACGTAATGCAACAGGGCCCAGTTTAAAACCTGGAACCCATCACAGCACCACGCTAAGAAGATCAGAGCAAATACACACTGTAAGCTACTTACATCCCAGCTCAATAATTCCATCCAAAAGTGACACTGACACACTCTCTCTTTCTCTTGGGTTCTATCGCCGTCACTTCACCCTCCTGACAGCCTATTAAAAACAAGGAATAACATGTCGTCTTCTCTTTGTGTCGAGGATTAAAACATGTATTTGGTTAGTCCAACCTCTCCCTAAAGATGTGTGTTACATCTGAATTCCTTTCAACCTCAATTTAATACACCAAAGTAATAACAAGATTCCTTTAGAATAACCAAAGCAATGCGGAGGATTGGGGGAGAATAAGCTCTTGCTCATCCAAGAGACTCGTTTGGCTCTGCACTTTCAACAACCGTTTCAGCAACCGCAGTCTGCTGTGTTCTGATTGGTCAAAACAACAGCGGTACAGAAATGTCCAAATTAGTCTGACATATTTGCTAAATCAACAGCGTTGGCTGTCATGTTGCCTGAGCCTCATCATTCCCTTTGACACTAGCAAGGATGACAGCAAATGTGACTAGCTATCACAAAAATTCACAAATACTGGACAGCTGCCAAAAGCAGATAAGTGTAAGACGTTGCTCAAGCATTAGTCATAACTAACTGTGTACAGCGGACACAAACATTCAGACACTTTCACAATTTCACACTCACACACACACACACACGCACACACACACACGCACGCACGCACGCACACGCACACGCACACGCACGCACGCACACACACACACACACACACACACCAGCAGCAGCAGAGGCACCAGCAGTAGTAGAACAACTACGGTATTCAGTTGACTTTTTCGTTTTAAGCTGGAGTGAAATGAAAGTCCATGTTTTTGGAGTGAGGCTGGTGTGCGTGTGTCAGAACCTGTTAGAGGCAGGGCTGGCGAGGTGCTTGGGCCGGCTCAGTGAAGCCCTGCTGGGGCAGAGAGTGACGCGTTCAGCCCCCTGTCTGTGGGATCAGGCCAGCAGAACCATGTAACCCAGGCTGACAGTGACAGCGCTCACTTAGCTGTTACAGCGCCCCAGGACACATCAAAACACATTCCCTCTCCTGCCATCACCAGTTCGCTGGATGAACAACGGACAGCAACACACACGCCAGGACGCCCACTGTGTAACAACACACTGGTAGGCAGAACATTCTGTTTATAATGTTGAGAAAATGTTGAGGAGGAACACGACACTAGTGTTGGACTAGTGAAAGATTTTCATTCTTGTTATTATTAACAAGATTTGTCTGAATAATGCCCTGAAAATCACTCTACACTACATACACACTTTAATATACACACACACACACACACACACACACACACACACACACACACACACACACACACACAGAGACACACATATATACCCCCCTTCTGAGGTGATAATTAGGGTGTTGCAAGCTGTCTAACACATGAGACACTAAGAAGCAGTGAGGGGCTGTGGTGTGGCGCACACATCTCCATCCTCTGCCCTGTGACGCACTTCCTGATTGGAACTCTGTATGGAACACTGGTCTGATTCACTCCTTTGTCATGTGACATGTTTGGGAGGAGTGTGATGATCCTCTTGGGATGTGCTGCAGGTGTTTATGTTAAGAGTAGGCACAGTACACAGTCATTACCAAGCACATCCTCCTCTGAGGAGACTCCAGGGTCCAACCATGGTGTTCTGCCTTCATAAATCTGTTAGTATCCTGTTGACAATGCCAACACCACTTACTGCAGATGATATTATATTTTACCTCAGGTGTCAAGGCATCTAAATCTGCACATTCGCCGAATGTTTGCATTAGCATAACCTGAGGTTGAACTCCCTTTCTTCGCCTACTAAATTATGACTCACACACGAGGTGGGCCTAGTGTATTCAATATTCATATTTCCGATTGGAGGAGGGGATGATAATGTCCACTTCAAGAAGCCTTTTTGTAAATTATCTCTACACACAGTTCCTGCTCAAACACTTCCATTTGCCAACAAACACCAATAGAACAAAGTGCCACCCCAGTTTAAAGTCACTTTAATTGCCAACAAAGACATTTCTAAACCCAGACAAGAACCCGGTGGGATAATATAAACAGTGAAACACCTTTTGTAGATGCAGTGAATAAAACATCAGAACTTAAAAAAGCCAGGAGAGGATGAAAACTGTAAGGTAAGTAAACAAGGGAGCGAGTTGCAAGGGTGTAAAAGAGTATAAATAAGGACTCTGGAGAGCATTGTAAAGGGGTTTGGGGAAGGCCTGCTTTGTTTGTCAGTGGTTCTGCCTATTGACAGATTGGCTGGTCACAGAAAGGCCTCTTGGGGGGATTCAAGGTGTTTGATGTGGAAAGAGAAGATGAGGGCATTCAAGGACACACAGCTAGAGGGAGATGGAGGAGGGAGATGTGCAGCGAGACAAAGGAGGATAAAACAATGGAGAAGGATACAAGCCTGTTGGGAGAGTAGATAGAGAGGGAAGAAGGGTTCGTACTAAGACCTGGAAGTGAGAGTACGCTTGCGTGACTGACTGCCGCTTCTCTGTCAGAGTTTTTTTTGTTTGTTTAACTTTTATTAAAAACCTGCCTTGATCTCTGCCTCAATGTCTCTGTGCTACTTGTCTATTTGATCACCGGTGTGTGATCGTAGTCTCCAGTGTACATATCGATCTATGCCAAACATCTACGCGAAACATTGATTGTTACCTGGCTAGCCACAGCCATTGCTGTTTCTGCTGCAGAGACTTCCCGTTAAGAGTTTGCTCTTATTGTACCCAATTGAATGTCAGCGTCAGCAACTTTCCGCAACTTTCCATCCTGTTCGCTCGCTGATCCACCAAGCTGGGACTGCAGCTCTGTCTCCGTCGGCAACTGCCTCCCTTTAAGACCTACAGCGTCTCCTGATTGCCTACTATGTTTCTGGATCTGCTGTCCTGGATTTTATCAGCCCTGCTCCCTTCTGATGGAACTCAGATTTTAATTCCCCCCTCCACCAAAGCTCTCTGTCTACTACGGACAATGATGATCAGGTACTCGCACATGATTACCTATTTCTGCTCTGCTGGCATTAGACGCCCGTCTGCTTATTTCCACTGCGGCTGTGGGAGGCTGTTTGAACACAACCCAAGAGGCAACACCCACATAATACCCTCTCTCTGGTCAGCCTCTCGTTGTACTAGTGCTAAGAAACGGGGCATTAACCCAGCTAATCTACACCCCAACCCCACGAGATTCAGTGACCAAAGCTGCCCCAACCAAGCTGCTAAACCCACCCATTTTATAATGCAAAAAATGGACAACATCAATGCCCAGCTCCTGTCATCACCATACTCAGTGGCTTGCCTCCAACAAGCTATTCGACCCATTCCAATCTGGATATAGGAAGCAACACAGCACTGAAACAGCTCTTGTTAAAGTGACTAATGACCTCCTGATGATTTGCTGACTCTGGCTTCATGAATATCCGCATCCTCCTGGACCTCAGCCTTTGACACAGCCTTCGACACAGTCAATCTTACCATCCTGCTGAAACGGCTTGAGAGCCTTACTGGTCTCTCTGGCCTGGCCCTATCCTGGTTCGAATCATACCTCACCAACCGACAACAGTTTGTCACCATCAACAGTGTTCAGTCAGCCCCATCCACTGGTCTCCATGGTGTGCCACAAGGCTCTGTCTTGGGCCCCCTGCTGTTCTGTATCTACATGCTCCCCCTTTGCCACATTATCCTTAGCCATGGTCTCAGCTACCACCTCTATACAAATCTACATCCGCTCCAAGCCTGACACCTCACCTGCACTGAACACACTCAACCGCTGCCTACAAAGTTTTAAAACCTGGATGCACAGCAGATTTTTAAAATTCAACTGTGATAAAACAGAGGTTGTCCTCATTGGTTCAAAATCACACATCAACAACATCAATAACTTCTGCCTTACCATTGAGGATGTGATGGTTACTGTCCTCCTTGACACAAACCCTCTCATTTGAGACCCACATCAATAAAACACGACAGCTGTCCCTTCTTTCACCTCAGGAACATTGCCTGGATCCGCCCATTTCTCTCCTTTTCTGATGCTGAATGACTCATATATGCGTTCATCTCCTCACGTTTGGACTATTGCAATGCCCTGCTCCTTGGCCTCCCCTCCCACCTGCTCAACAAACTACAACACGTACAAAAATCTCCTCACATACACTCCCACCCGCCATCATCACCCCTGTACTCCAGGACCTTCACTGGCTACCTATCCATCAAAGGATTGACTTCAAAGTCCTGCTCCTCACTTATAAGGCCCTACATGGCTCTGCCCAAGCCTATTTGTCTGAGCTCCTCTTGCCATACTGCTCCACTTGCTCCCTCTGCTCTGCTGACTCTGGCCTCCTTTACATTTTACATTTACATTTCTGGCATTTAGCAGACAAAGTAATCAATGCTCACACCATTGGCAGCCGTAATGCCAGTAGGCTAATTTTATTTATTTATTTATTTTTTAAATATATTTTATTAGCAGCCTCCTCACTGTCTCCAGAACCAGACTCCGCACTATGGGTGACAAAGCTTTCTCATCTGCTGCTCCTCGCCTGTGGAATGCTCTTCCCCACAATTTTAGAGCTGCTGACACTGTTGACTCTGTATAGGGCTGATTATTATTATTAGAAAATTACAAAGGGTTAGTGACAAAGACAGAAACAAAGAGGACACACACAAAACCACAAAGAGGGTCTAGGATAAAGGGAATCATTTGAAAAATGTTGATGATTTAGAGTTTAGAGTTCTGACATAATAGTAGAAAGTTCTCAGCCAAGATCCACCCCAATCCCCCCACCCACACTCCAAACATCACTCCCGAGCCCTCATCATAAAATCCATGAGTTAGATCAAAGTTGCACCTACGGAGTGAGAGTCTGCTCCTACACATCAATAGAAGAGGAGGGAAGCTCTGCAGCCTGTAGTGAGAGAGACTAAGGACGATCTATTCTACTCAGTTTGACAAATATTGCTTAAGAGCATTACTGTACAACCTGCTGTACTGGCACACACTGCTGTGTCAAGAAAGTGACTCAAAACATCCGCATTGTTGTGTTGTGAAACCAACAAAAACAGTGTAGCTAAGCTAAAATCTGGTGTTGATGTGAATGATGTTGATCATGAATGATCATGTGAATGATCTTTGAATGTAAACCCAATACAAGTGTTATGTGGAAATCAGCCTTTTGGTTTAGAGAATGTGTTGCAAGAGAGTGCTGTGAAATTTCATTTCGTTTTTTTTGGTGCTCTTAAAATCAACACCCAAACACTAAATCAAGGTTTGAAACAAAACACTAAAACAACCAATCTTCTTTTAGTGTTTTGATGTTCCACACTCTCTCTACAACAACATTTGGATTTAAGAACACGCTGTGTCATTCATACAATCAAATACCTGAATGAATTAACTCACTAACTGCCAGAATTCTGGAACACTCGCAACCTAGAGTGCCAAGTGTTTTATGTGGTATTTACCTAGTTACAATACTTTGATTGAATCATAATGCATTTTTGGTGAATAAAGTCACCCGTGGCCCTCTAGATAAAGTGGAAAAGAGGAAAACGCATTCAAAACTTACCAATTACACCCGATGAGTTTATCATCTCACCTATGAGGAGTATATCAAAAACCCCTAGTAGAACAGGGACTCCTGATGAGGAATGTATCAAAAACCCCAAGTAGAGCAGGGACTCCTGATGAGGAATGTATCAAAAACCCCAAGTAGAGCAGGGACCCCTGATGAGGACTGTATCAACATATCATTAAGAGTGTTTGGAAACTTCAGAGGGGAAGAGTGTCTTGAAGTTTCAAAAAAAGAGGTGTTCCAATTCTGCACATGAAGTGATTCGAAACACCATGGTATGGGTGTTCAAACACCTCTAGATTAGAGTTTTGAATATCTTAGCAGTGCTTCACAGCTCTTGATTTATTGGTGCAACAACACACCATGTCATGTTTCCAAGCATCTCATGATGAGTGTTTCATACATCCTAAAACATGTCTCAAAACCTTCCAAAAAAATGTGTTTCAGTAATTTCTCTATGGTCTGCAAACAACAATGCTTCAATGTTTTAACCCCAAGTTATTGGGTTTCACAACACTTTCTTTTTACAGTGCAATGATACATTGGACTCTGCAGTGCAGGAGTCTTTGGTGATGAATCTCTCCTTCCTAATCAGTAGTAAAGCCTTTAATGGCAACCTAATTAATTAACTGAACCATAATGGTCACCCTGATATCACTGGGAGGCCTTCTGCAAGTGAAAAACCGCCCGCAAGTGTGAAATAGCCTTTCTAGTGAATAGATTTGTTTCCTCTCATTACAGAGGATTAAGTCTCACTGACCCACTGCCCTGACTACTCTACTCTTGTCTGTGGGACGCTTTAATTTGACAGCGAGCTGCGACAACAACGTCATCTAGGGCTCTACACCAGGGTTCTCTTCCAGAGTTCTAGGGCTCTTTCTCAAGGGTTCTCCTCCAGAGTACTAGGGCTCAGTCTAATGCCACTAGGGGAGAAGCAATTCCTTTCCTGGTAGGCTACAGTACTACTATTCTACTACACGATACTATATACTGTAACCGTACTACTACTATTCACAAGGTTCATTGTCCTGACCGGAGTGGATCCTACAGGGGATGTGTTGTGATTCAGATGGGCTTCTCTTGCCGTGGGCTCATGACGGCATAATGAGGCCCCATCTTATGGCTGACATTAATCTCAGCGATGGACAGAAACATAGGCCCACAGTGCTCGTTTAGGCAGAGAGGTTAAATAACTCACATCAGTGTCGTCGAACCCCACAGGCACAAGAATGTAAAAGCTATTGCCACACTCTGCAGCCTGTTGGATCTCCAATTGGATTGTGGGGAATATATTGTCTTTCCAATACATTTTACCCTCTCGATAAAATAATGTTCATCGCAGACAACAGAGCGAGAAGAATTTCAGACTTGTTTGTGGTAATTCAGCGGCAGTGACAGCCCTGCAGGTTCCTTCGTTATCCTCCTTGGCCACTCCAGCATGGAGTGCTGATTTACTGCCTAAGAATGATTAAACAGCAGTCAGCCAACCTCCAGACCACCGGCTGTATTAAAAGGAACTTCATCCCCAGCTTCGGCTTAGCATTCAGACCCAGGAAAAAAAGACTAACTTGTCCCACTCACTGCACATTTCCCAAGTGCCAACGCCTGAGACAAATGCAGTATGAGCAGTAGAACATCTTTTACTCCCCCTGAAGTGACTCAGCTGCCATAGAGATGTGATGGTGGCTAGGGGGTTATTTACATTTGAGCTGGGCTGGAAGACCTCTCTGAAGACTTTTAATGGCTGCCTGTGACGAAGTAGGTGACAGTGCCTGTCATGTAGTGGGCCTGATGTAAGAACACATTGTTCCGCTGGCTTTGGCATACTGTCCCTGTATAGAAGGAGACTGTGAATGGCATGTGTTTCTCTTTAGCCTGCCCTTCACTTGTGCACTGGCCCTGCAAAGATAATGTTTCCAGAGGGAAGGTGATGTCGCTCTTCACTTCAAAGGCTTAACAGGGGGTCCGAAACTAGAAAGAGATTATCTGATGATTGAAAAGAAGCTCTCATGCACTAAATGATGATCATGTTGATAAGCGTGACAGCATGTAGGAGTATGAATATGCATATCATAATTAAAAGACTGACATCTGGGCTACGGCATTCACAATGGGAGAACCTTCCCTTTAATAAGAGTGTGTCCTTAGGAATGAGAAGGATAGATCCATAATTTAGGTCATCAGAGGTGGGCACACCTACGATGAATGAAACATGGAATTCAAGAATAAAAAATGACTTTCATCGGTTTCCTACCGAGTCTTCAAGTTCGATACAATCTTATTCCCTCAGTGTCAAGATCAGAATAAGTGCCCTAGGTCTTCTATAAAACCCAGGTAGCTTTTCCTCCAGCATAGTCTTATTAGTCAGGGGACAGTCTGCCCCCCAGTTCAACTTCTCTAGGTAATTGCTCCTGCTGCAATCTGCCTGCGTCCATCTGCTGTGTAGCTATTCTATTACATGACTACTCTGGCCCATGTGTGTGATCATTGAACCTGGTTACCAGGGCTGAGCGGTGCACTCATACAGAGTAATGGTTCAGTGAAGCGCGCCTTCTTCATCCACTCATGAAAACAGAGTGAGAATCAAGAGAGATGATTGGGTTTCAGAGGAAGAGGAATACATTACAGGGTGGACCATGGTCAGAAGAATACAAAACACACCTAGCCATGTCAGGAGAGGCATTAGTGGGAAGAAAGTGTTAGTGATGAGCCGAGATGGCTTTTATCAGGAGTACATTCACGTTCCCACAGTGATAGGGTGTGTTGGTGGAGACAGTCTGGAACTTCTGACGATGATAAGATCTGGACTCCACTCCAACGCAGGGAGGAATTGACTCTTGTTTCCTTTCCGGCATACTTGCAAGTTTTATCTCTGAAGGGCTCCTAGAATTGGACGGCGTAATGTGGAAGAGATTTGAACAACGACCAGCTGTTAAGGGACATCATTTGGCTGCAGGACTTTTTTTGTCTGGCCAGAAACTGCCACATGGCGACGTCAACACTACGTGTTGTGGTGACATCATCATCCCCAACACACCTCAAACAGACAAACATTCCCCTTGTATGTGTCTCTCTATCTGTCTGTCTGTCTGTCTGTCTGTCTGTCTGTCTGTCTGTCTGTCGTCATTAATTCAGGCATTGGAAGACCACGATAAGAAGCTTGGCTGCAGAATGTGTTGGAGTTTTCAATCCCCTGCCCTCTCAGAGGAGGGTTTGCATACAAAGGCATGAGATAGCATGAGAGAAAATGAACGCTGGAAAGCAGACGCCTGGAGAACTGCCTCTCTGACGAATCTGTAATCCACCCCAGCCCCCCCGTTCCTATGCTAGCCGCCGCCCAGTTCTGCAGTGTCGTCTGTGCTCTCAGCGAGGGTCCAGATAAGCTTTCCCCCCTCCCTCAGCCCCCTCTTTCCCTCTCTCTGTCTCTTTCTCTCTCTCTCCTTCCCCAATGTTTTTTGGAGATCTCGTTGACTGCTAAGTCTGCGCTCCCCATGACACCTCCCACACTGGCACGTTGTTGTTGCTGTGCAAGCAGACAGACAGAATGTCAACTCAATCCCAGCTCTGATGTTCGTTATTCTCTTCCAGAGAAGCGAGAGATATAGTACATCTTACTGTGGACATGTCTGTTGGTTTAATCAAATAAAAATGTTCAGTTCAATTAAAAAGAATAAAGCCTTGCTTGTATGAGCAGGACATTTAAAGTGGTGCTCCAGACAATAAATATAGTTTGATTTGTTTGTTTGTTTGTTTGTTTAAGCTTGATGAACTTCCTGTTGGATTTAGGAGCAGGGTAGTGTTCCAAACAGTTGTGTGCCTTTAAGGCGATATCACGCCACATTACACAGTCAGCTTGATACCTTGATACGTCAACAGCCCATCAGCAAGTAAATTAGAAATAGCAGCAATCATAGCCTCAATGCCCTCAAGTGGTTATCAAAGTCAAACAACGGACTCATTTAGATTTACAAACTTCAAAGGGACGTTTGAAGAGCGCTCTGAAGGTTTGAATGGAGCCGTCTTGGAGTGTAACAGAAGGGTGACCTGCAGTTCTATTAATAAGGAAGGCAGAGAGTGATGTATCTCATGATGAAGAACACAGTTACTCTCCAAAATAATTTCTCATGGAGGAAGGAAACACAATGATACGGTAGTTTACAACAATAGCCATAGGGTAGTACTAGTCATGCAGAGAGGGGGAAAACAACTCCATGGTATTATCATCTCATTGAAATGCACTTGTTGAACCCGTTTACTTAATCTGAGCTCTCCAAAAACATGGTTTCACAATTATCTGGAGTGATTTAACAAACAGGCCGAGGGGTTTGATAAAAGCTTTGCAGAAGCAATTAAGCATAGACACTAAAAACAGGAGTTTAAATCAGCATATTACAGGAGCAAGGGGTTATGTAACTAAAGCCGACAAGACTGATGCAAATTGATGTAACTAGCAAGATTAGTCCCAAGATTGTCCCAAGGCCAGGAGGGCAGAACATGCATTCGAGATTACACCGCGATTTCAATTAATGAAATTGAAAAAAAAAGAAGATTTTAAGTGAGAAGTTATGGCTTGTCAAAAGCCACAAAAGACAGGAAATTCAAAATGAGCCATGAACCACCACCCATAACTTCACTGATGCACTAACAGGGTTTTCCAGCACACACCTTTACCTGCTATAGTGCAGTGTGTTGGTTTACTGTACTACAAACAGTAGTACTCACCACTGGGCAGGTTGCTTAGTATTCAAAGCTTTTGGCCTCTGGACAGCGTCAGAGTAACTATGCCACAATGGGCAGTTTGACTTGACACTAAATACAGTTATAATAATAATATAAAACGGTTGTTTTTCTCTTTGTCGTACTTTCCCATGGTAATTGACTCCCATATTTATTGAGAACAGCAAGCAATTGGCAGCCATTTGAAGCGTACGTGGTATATTAAAAAAACATTTGGCCTGGTATGTTAATTCATTGGGCAGCAACAGATGATGCAATAAAAACCAAATGGTGGGCAATAAGACACATCTCTCATTTGGACTTGTTCTGCATACATAATGAAAAATTGCATTTGCATTGCACATATTGTGTTGCTATGCTCTAAGAGAGATGATGAATCAAAAAGACGATGAGTCTGGGATGTGAAATTAACTAATTAACAGATCAATGGCTTTGCTACATTGCAAAACAGAAGTTTTGCAATTTCATCACATTTATAATTTAAAGTCTCAACTGCATGTTTTTGTGCAAGACTACAGTAGATTACTGCATGATGTGCTAGGATTGGCACGAAATGGCTTCCTCCATATAGAACACACAGTCAACTTTTCAACAGCATATAGAAACTGTGTAGCAGTTAACACAAATCTGGGCTTATTTCCAGCCACCCATTCCCAGTGAGATGATGACACATCATGGAGTCACACGGTCTCCTTCTGTGTCTGCTTATCTTCGCCAGCAGCCAAAGTTCCATTGCCACACACCTGAGTGGAGTTTGGCAGGTAGCTAGCCCCGGCGCCTGTCCCCTGCAGCATGGCGCCCTGGGCGGCGGAAGCTACAGCGATGCCTTCCCTTTCCTCCCCCAGGTGCTGCTGCCTGAGCACTGCTCCTCTCTCTCTGACTTTGCCCTCAGTGAGTCTCAAGGTGAACCACCATCAACCTATTAATCTTGTGAAAACTAAAAGCGTCCTGGCCCAGATCTGAGAGAAATGTAAATGAGCAGGAGTGTAACTGGGTAGGAACAAGTAATGAAGCATTAAAAAAAAGAGAGATCAAAGCTGCATGGATTCAGTTTTACAGTTATTGAAGGTAGAGAGGTGGAGGATTCCTCCATGCAAATATGTAGCTACTGTTCTAATCTAAATCAACTGATATTCTGATTGACTGTGAATGGGTGGCGGGGGAAAGTGGATCATTTCAGGGCAGAGAGGCAAAGAAGCATTTAATCAGCCATTAAATTAGCCTTTTTATGTATTCCATTTCCTGTCCTTGGTTGAACGAGGCCTCAGTCCAAGGTCCTGCTCTCCTCCTAGTTCACGGCCCACTTTATACACCGGCCCAGAGGGGCTCCCCATTAACCTCTACTGTAGCAGCTGTAATCACCAGGCACCCCCCCTCCCCCACACACCAACTCAACTGAGACAGAGAGGGCTAGGAATGGAACATTTCACACAAGAAATGCACTCTCTCTCTCTCTCTTTCTTTTTCTCTCTCTCTCTCACTCAAACACACACACACACACACACACACACACACACACACACACACACACACACACACACACACACACACACACACACACACACACACACACACACACACACTCACACTCACACTCACACACACACTCACACACACACTCACACACTCACACACTCACACACACACACACACTCACACACACACTCACACACACACTCACACACTCACACACACACACACACACACACACACACACACAAACAGATATGTCAGCACTCTTTCTGTGGGAACTTTTGGGCTACTGTAGCTCTACTTTTGTTTATAATTAAAAGCACACTACCTGCTGTTATTCATGTCACCAGATTTCAATTTTGGCAAAAAAAAGAAGACAGAGACTTATATTGACCACACATCCCAAACAGAAGTATTCAGGTAAACAGATGTTTTAAGTAACAAACTTGGTGGAAGAGCTGGAATACTTTCTGATGAGGATTAGGCAGACCGTAGCCGACATCCTTGTAAGTACATGAAACAATCATGCAGTGATTAAGTCTGACTAAAAATAAAGTCTGCTCAACTCAACACAACACACCTAGCCTAGATCTACAGCCAAAAAACAACAACTGGCAAAGCATATCCTAAATGAATGCTCTGCCCGGGAATGGTTTCATATTGCTTTATGTCTTGGCTTGACATGTAAATAATCACCTCTCAAAACTATTGCATTACTATCGCTGAGGGACTACTGTGTACAGTCAAATGATTTATTGCATCTGTGACCACTTCATTTAATTTCCCAAGAGGCAGTTCCAATTGATTCCGTTAACCCCTGATCATTTATTTATGTTGTTTAGGCATCTATAATAGGCTAAAGACTGCAGATTCTCTCGTTAAGCGATTTCACACCAGGTTTGCGAAGCGTAGCATTTCGGATTACTTTGACACTTATCATTCCTACAAGTCAGATATACAAATACAAATCAAGTTTTTATCCTTTTCAAGAACAGATTAGGTGGAGCCGCCAATACAAATGACAAATAAACCAGTTAACATGCTGCACACATTGCTCTGTGAGGATGAGGGTCTTTCATCTTTAATATTGTGGAGGGCTGTTCTATAAAAACAGTATGACAAATCAAGTATCCAGTGACAGGCTAGCTAAAAATCTGGCAAACATTTGGCTGGCCCCGACTAACCCCCTTGGCAACTCCTAATCAAAGGAATGCAGCATGCTGTAATTTTCAGCCCACAAGAGATTTGCTGGGAGCAGAAGGAGGAGGGGTGCTGCTCAAAGGAGCAATGCGGCCCAGAGCTAAGGAAGGATGGCTCTTCATACCTGATTCTGAACACAGTCCTGATGTCTGTGGATTACAAGTGGAAACACCTGTGGAGAAACGTCAACAGGGATTTTACAAAGGTTGACATTGGTTGATGTTTTGGTTAGTTTCTGTGTTTCTGTGAAGAATGCAACATGTCAATTAAAACCGCTGTGCCCAGTTCTTTTCAGAGGTCTTGTTCTAGTCACTGTGGATCAAGAACAAGAAGTATGATACAGGGGTATGCAACACACACACACACACACACACACACACACACACACACACACACACACACACACACACACACACACACACACAATGTCCTAAACGCAGGCATGTGTAAACACATACACGCACATCCATATTTTCCATGTCCGGAGGGCATTATGCACGCTTTGCGGGCTTACGCAAACCTCTGAATCACCTCCCATTAGCTCCAGCTAATAGTCCTCAGGGGACCTGGAGGCTCACAATGCCAACTGTCACACAGGAGGACAAAGAGCAACGGGGACACAGGAAGAAGAGAAACGTGCACTGTGAGCTAAAAACAGACACGGAGTGTATATAGATGGGGTAAGAGAGAGGGAAAGAGAGAATGACAGAGTGAGATAAGGAGAGAGAGAGAGAGAGAGAGAGAGAGAGAGAGAGAGAGAGAGAGAGAGAGAGGGAGGGAGAGGGAGAGAGAGAGGGGGAGAGAGAGAGAGAGAGAGGGAGAGAGAGAGAGAGAGAAATTGCGTATGAGCGTATTAAAAGATTAAAAATGTCCAGTCAACAATTTCATCCCCAAAGTCCCCCAAGTCCATCAGGAGCATTGCACTGCGCATTATTACTAAAATTACCCCAAATAAACTTGAAGCCTGCTATGTTTCCAGGCAGTCCATAGAATGCATATTCAAGAGATTCCCCTAGCCACAACTAAGGAAAAGTGCTACGGTGTCCAGGTCCCTCCATCTTCTCCTTGTGTGCTTTGTTTATGGCCAACTCAGCCTGGCCACAAAACTCTGGGTATACTTTATCCCCAAAATAAACACAACAGTGGAAAACTTAAAACCTAGACTTTGAAATGAAGTTTCAAAAACCTAAACAGTGGGAGCAAATGGTTATAATAACTGAAACAATGGTACACTGTATCCTGTGCGCAGAGAGAGAGAGAGAAAATAGATAGTTGTACAGTCTTATTGCGGCAGGCAGAAAATATCTCCTATAATGCTCCTTAGTGCAACGTGGTTGTAATAGTCTGTTGCTAAAGGAGCTTTTCTGCTCTGCAACAGTGTCATGAAGGGGATGAGAGGGATTGTCCATGATGGTCAGGGGTTAGGTCCTCATCCTCCTATTGGCCACCTCCTCTACAGTGTCCAGGGTGACACTGAGGACAGAACCAGCTTTCCTAATAAGCTTGTTCAGCCTCTTGGTGTCATCTTCCTTGATGCTGCCCTCCCAGCATACCACCGCATACAGCACTGCGCTGGCCACCACTGACTGGTAGAACATGTTCAGCAGAGTCCTGCACACGCCAAAGGACCTGAACCTCCTCAGGAAATAAAGCCGGCTCTGGCCTCTCTTGTACAGGACATCTGTGTTCCCAGTCCAGTCCAGTTTATTGTCCAGGTGCACCCCCAGGTACTAGTAGCTCTGGACCACCTCCACGTCCTCTTCCTGCATGGAAAGAGGAGACAGGGAGACCCTAGTCCTCCTAAAGTCCACCACCATCTCCTTTGTCTTGCTGATGTTGAGTAGCAGGTGGTTCTGCTCACACCACTCAACCAAACTGTCCACCAGTCCTCTGTACTCGGTCTCCTGGCCTTCACTGATACATCCCACAATAGCAGAATCGTCTGAGAACTTCTGCAGATGGCAAGTATCTGTGCCTGAAGTCCAAGGTATAGAGGGTGGGAAGGGAGCTAGAACTGTCCCCTGGGGGGCGCCAGTGCTGCTCACCACCCAGACTGACACACATCCCTGCAGGCGTACAAACTGTGGCCTGTTGGTCAGGTAGTTTGTAATCCAGGGAACAATGGGGGAGTCCACCTGCATCCTCAGCAGCTTCTCCGCAAGGAGTAAGGGCTAAAATAGAGAGAGAGAGAAAGTGTATGTGTGTGGGTGTGTGTGAGAGAGAGAGAGAGTGTCTATATATATGTGTGTGTGTGTGTGTGTGTGTGTGTGTGTGTGTGTGTGTGTGTGTGTGTGAGAGAGAGAGAGGGGAAAAGGTGATGTTGTGTTCTCCTTTACTCCTACAGCTCCTGGTCTTGAGATGCACAAACTGTTCATTGACCGACTGTCTCTTTGGGTCATGTGATCTACTATGGGATTCAGTACCTCAGCAGAGGAAGGGCTGCTCAGCTTGTGATAAAAATACATGCTACAAAAGCTGCGTTATCAAAGCCAGGACGATAATGCTAACAATCTGTTCCACTGCAATGCCAATGGGCAGAGAGGAAGCAAAACACCAGGCGGCAAATACATCGCACACACACATCCGCACCCACATACACATACACACACACACACATATCCGCACACACACACACACACACATCCGCACGCACACACATACACATACACACACACACCCTGACACATGCCCACAGATACACATGCCCATACACGCCCACACACATGTCCACACACACCCGCACGCACGCACGCACGCACGCACGCACGCACGCACGCACGCACGCACGCACACACACACACACACACACACACCCGCACCCACCCACACACACACATTACCTAACACCCCACCGCCCACACCCCATACCCACAATCATGGAAAAACATATGGTAGGAAAATTAAATGAATTTGGTGATTCAAGCGTCCTCTGCACAGCAGTTATTCGGCGGAGCTGATAACTGGTCTGCTCTGCTGTGGAGAGAGCGCCGCGGTGGCAGTCTGAGGTGGCGGTGGCGGTGGCTGATCCAGCATTGCTTTGTGGGAAGCAAGCACAGTGTGACCACTTCATATCTGGCTGTCATTCTCACCAGATGTGGCAGGAAGGTCTGGGGACAGGACTCCTACCAGAGACTCAGACATATGGGGGGGTTAGTGTGAAGAAGCTCTGCCCAAGAGAAAGGGGGGGGGGGGGGGGGAGGGGGAGCAGATGCACACTCACACATCACTGACCATAACTTTCTTAGTTAGTTTCTTTTGTCACCTACTGAGAGAGCAGGTGGGAGTTGAAGTTTAGCTGGCAAGTGAAGTGGTGAAAGACAGAGACAAAGAGTGAGACACACACACACACAAACACACACACACACACACACACACACACACACACACACACACAGACAGTGTGGGAAATCAAATTCAACCCTGCTGGCCTGTGAACAGACAGCTCAAAGACTGATTGCTTCTACATTAACTTCATTCAAGAATTCAATTTGCAATAGTACGGCTATGGGACAGAGACTGGCAGAGGCAGGGGCTGAGCTGAGCTAATGTGATCTGCTCTTCTGCAAGGTCAGTCTCACCCAGAAGGACACTCACACACAGAGGATGAGATCAGTGCTTTAAATGGATTACTACAACAAAGTCAAGTCTTTTAAAGTACAGTAACATACATCTGTACTCTGCTTATTAAGATGTGTAGGTCATAGATTTAGAACATACACTGTTATATACTGTATGTAGGTGCTGTATGTTGAGGCTAAGATACACAAAAGGCTAAACATGATGATTAAACAAATCACATATCTAGCCTCTTATTCTACAAGGATGCTTGCTATTTTTCTGCACTATTGTTTTCAGTCCTCTGGAGTCTTTCTTCAGCACGTTCTTCATAGTAGTCTGCATCACGTGACAGGAGGGAGACAGTTAGTCCTGACCGGTCTGTGGGACTCTGGGTTTGAGTGACAGATGATCCGATGGCCCCCAGCGCCACCTGTATCACACATTGTCATTCACAGCCTGTGGGGACCTCCGCTCAATGTTACCTCAACATTGTCCTGTGACAGAGAGACAGAGGTGCCCGGCGGGACGTGAATGCAGGGGGGGTATGGCTAATGAGACACAAGAGATCGGGGTCAGGAAGATGACGGTGGGGTTTTTTTTCGCGCCGCACCAGAGTCATCATCTCGTAGCCAGAAGCTAGGTCACCTTTGCAGTAGAGCCGCAGTGAGCAACGACTGTCTCGAGGCATCACTCCTATCTGTTTGAGGAATGGCATTGTAAAACATTTTCTTGTAAAGCTCACCCTCTCAAACCCACACTCAGCTGCAAGATAACGGCACATCAGAGACACTACAAACAAAACACAACCTTTAAAACCCACTGGGATTCGGAGGGGTTGCCGGTTGCTTCTCCTTGCAGCTCCTTGCAGCGTATGCTCTCCGGATGATCCCTGGTGGTCACAGTGAAGCCAGCATGAATGCGATTCAGTGCCACAGGTCTCTCGAAATGGGTTTTCTGTCTTCAGACCGACCATACTGTCTGAATACATTATCAAGTAATTACTACTTTGTCTGGCAGCAGTTTCTCAAACACACAGAACTATTGGGAACAGAGGCAAACATGCTGGCAAGACTAGTGCTCATTATCTAACCAAACAACTATCATCCCAGTGGCAGCACACTGGAATATCAAACTGGATGACACTGGGTTTGATCGAATAGCACATTAGCATCGCTTCATCTGGCTTCATATTGGTTGTGTTGTGTGGCGGGAGTGTGACACAGTAGGCCAGGCCAGAACTGCGGGCGTAGGGAGAGCTGGACTCGTCACATTGAGTCGATCTCACCATGACCTCTGAGTTACAAGGGTGAGCCTGTCACAGGAGACAAACACGACACCACCAGGACATGTGTCACTCCTCATCAAACCACTGTAAGAGAGGCCAGCAGAGAGGAGAAGGGGTGAGAGAGAGAGAGAAAGAGAGGGAGATGGAGGGAGAGAGAGAGACAGAGAGGGAGATGGAGGGAGAGAGAGAGATAGAGAGAATCAGAGAACAAGGAGAGAGAGGGAGACATTAGGTAATTAAGAAAGAGAGAAAGATAGATTGATAGAGAGAGAGAGAGAGAGAGAGAGAGAGAGAGAGAGAGGGATAGAGCAAGGAGAGAAAGAGAGGGAGACATAATGTAATTAAGAGAGACAGAGTGAGAGGGAGAGGGAGGACAGGGGAGAGAGGGAGAGAAAGGGAGAGAGGGAGGGCAGGGGAGAGAGGGAGAGAAAGAGAGAGAGGGAGGGCAGGGGAGAGAGGGAGAGAAAGGGAGAGAGGGAGGGCAGGGGAGAGAGGGAGAGAAAGAGAGAGAGGGAGGGCAGGGGAGAGAGGGAGAGAAAGGGAGAGAGGGAGGGCAGGGGAGAGAGGGAGAGAAAGGGAGAGAGGGAGGGCAGGGGAGAGAGAGAGAGGGATAGAGGGAGAGAGAAAGAGATAGAGAGAGAGAGGGAGTAATTAAGAGAGAGAGAAAAAGAGAGAGAGAGAGAGAGAGAGAGAGAGGTAAAGGAAAAATAACACTGTTACACACTGCTGCTGCGACTACTGCAGATGGGTGTTTAAATATGCATCTCAGCGTCTCTGGGGCTCAGGCTCACACAGACCAGAGACATAAGCAGAGAGATCTGAAGGGAGAGCAAGTTCTGACACTGTTGCTCTTGGTCCCATTGCATCCGTACAGTACATGCCAGCTCATTCTCAATGAGCCTCATGTGACTGCCTCTGCCTCTGCTTCTGGGTCCCTGAACAATGAGCTACAGTCCACATCAACAGCCAGAGGGCTGACAGTGAACAGGTGGTCAGGAGAAAACACAGCTGGCAATGACTATAGCAGCACTTATGTTCTGGACCATTCTCAGGCCATAAATACATGAGATCTGATGTGTTGTGTTAATTATTCCAATAAAGCATTCTCTATGCGGCCTGATGTGGCACCTTGGGAGACAAGGTCAAATGACATATTGTGTGTTGCTGCGTGTGAGCGTGATGTATTTGGGAATCCGTCCAGGTTGAGGAGAGGGGCGGGAGCTGATGCGGTCTCGTCTGGTCGTAGCTGAGCTGCCCTTGGGTTCACTAACTACCTGAACATCTGTTTTGGAATCGAATACATCATGTTATCTATCAGAGCGTATGCAGCCAAGACAGTCAGGAGACCGCTGGCCCAGATTCACATCGGGAGTGTTGCCATATTTATTCAGGGGAACTGCCGTTCAGGTAAACAATTGACTAATTAAAATGCAAATGGTGAAGTTACAAGAGAGGGTTCATTGAGTTCTGGGAGAGAAGGGCACCTCAGATACACTACAGTATACACAAATACTGTAGCTAGGGAATGATTAATCAGAGACGATCTCCATCTGGATAGGAATGTGCTTGAAGACACACAACCAGTTCATTCTGGAGAATCATCAATATTTCATGTCATTTAATTCATCATCTAGTCTTATTCTATCATCTTTCAAAGGTTTAGTGGTGCAGCGTTCACAATGTTGAAAATAACGGCCTGAATGAATCCAACAGCCACTTTCATTGAGTCTCGCTGCAGTTTTGCAAAACATGCATGTCTGTAGGAAGACAGAAGACATTCCCCTGGGATGACGCTTTTCCTCCAGCGATGCTTTTAAGACAACCACAAAGACTCGCAACCAACTCTCCCTTCACATTGGTTCTCCAAGCCGTGGAAGTGGAACAGAAAAGCACATCTAATCTAAATACTGTAAATACTTAAGTCTAGGGGATTAAAGTTAACACAAATAAATCAATGTATGACATAGAAAAGACAAGTAAAAAGTAGGATATTCCAAATATCTCTGAAAACAACCCAGGGCAGATTAACAAAGAAAAGACACAGATACAGAAAAACCCCACAAACACACGAGAGCTCAACCAGGGCCCAGATTACACGGCTGGACAGAATCCCATATGGTGCACCAGCTGTCTTTAATAAATGATAATCGTTTCCCCTTGGTGTATTTATGAATATGAATTCAAGGCCTTGCTCAGACCTGTCAAGCCCAGCCCCCTGCTCACTGTGGAAACGTACGTTATTTCATTACATTATTGATCGGCTCTGCAGACAGACCCTAATCTAGACCAACATGCATTGCTTACTGTACTGTACATGTTAAATGGATATGTAACAGGGAAAGTGCAGTGGGGGGTTAGAGAAAGGAAAATTAATCAGAATCAATCTGCAACAATGGGGTGGAGTCCAATTCTCTACTTCGCTGCCCCCCACAATGACTTTAGCGAGAATAGTATGAACTCTGTGTCAATTGGCCGGTCTTGAAAGAAATATACACATTCCACGGACACAAATTGAACCAAAACAGCAGCATATTCTGTTCCCCTTTTTGCTTGGGAGCTAGCTGCATCAATACACAGCACAGTTTAAAGTAAAATATTGCCTGTCATACACAGCCTACAGGTCTAATTTATTGAGAGAGCCTTACTTTGGTACTGAATCAATTCAGTACTCAAATATATGAAATTTCTAAGATTGAGATTGCCTTACGTGCTATCGACCTGGAGAGAACATTTCATTAGCTGGGTCTATGGTTTACAGTAGTGTTACAGTGGTGTAGCAGTAATTGGTCCTTAGAGATATAGACCTAGATAACGTTTCCCACAAAAAATAAAATAAATAAAAAGTAAAAAGTATTGACTGAGAAACACCATTCTCACTTGTTGTCAATCAGGGATCCTGCAGCCTAGCATATAGTGTTATTTCGAGTTGTCACTATAACATTGCCAAATTACACTGTGGATTTGTTCCTGTATGAAAATCCTTTGATTAACCTTTGGTTTCAAGTAGAACCCTCAAACAGAGAACTCTTTTTTTGTTCTAGGTAGAACAATCGTTTATACGGAAGTGTATAGCTGTGCTTTACAGACATTAGTATGATGTGCCTTGCCTGGGCCGTGGAGGATGGGCTTTCACCGATTGGGACTGGTTCGTATCTCTGTTCTGTCCAGTACACTGTGACAGATGCCTTCGTGAAACATGCTGTAGGTTGAATCTCGCTTTAATTGTATCTTTAACACCGACCTACGGTATACAGCATTATTCTTTTAATTCTCCTTTCGGTGAAAAGTACAAAATTCAATAACAACACAGAGATAAGGGTCTAAAAACCTGAAACAAGTGTGAAACATTCAGCAGTCCTCCTGACAGCGTGAAGTCTATGATGCAATCTATTTTAACAGCAGAGCATCTATGGTGCTAACTAATCATCCTGGCCAGACGTCTGTGGTGCCAGACACTTTGTCTCTGGTTCACAGCACCTGTGGCAGTGGGCTGAGGCTGACATATCCTGCTCTTTATCTCTCTCTCTCCCAGCCCTGCCTCTCTCCTCCCTTTTCTTTCTCCTGAGGCTGTCGATGAACAGATTTCGGACGTCTACAATACACTGTGAAAGTACTGAGTGCTTCCTTTGTGGGCACAGGAAATGTGATGCACCTCTTGAACTGCTTTGCTAGTTGTCGAGACACAAGGTGATGAAAATATCTGGAAAGAAATGATCATTTTCGAACCGTTCACTGTCAGAAAGAGACACTTGACGACAAAAGAGAACGGACAAAGAACATCAGGAGATGTGTGAAAATAAGGTGTCTACATTTGTGTTTATTCAGTGCATGGTGCTCTTTCATCACATTCTCTCTTTCTCGGCGATGGCAAAGAGAGAGAGGAAGAGAGAGAGAGAGACAGAAAAAGAGAGAGAGAGAGAGAGGGTTCACTACAAAGAAACCAGAACCTAAAAATATAGGCCTGCCGGTTCCCTACTGTCTGTCAAGACGAATGCAGATAAGGAGGTGTCACGGTGAAGAAGACATCACACTGAAAGAACTACAACCCATTGGTTTCTGTACAGAATACTATTTGTACTAAAAAAAGCATCATGTTTTAAAATAGACCAAACATTTACAAACTGCATGTGCTGTACTCTTTGCTTAAATACTGGTTTGTTTATTAAGGGGACAGTGTGTAGCTGCACCTCGGGCATCGATTCAATTGAATTTCTCCAAATCTTAAATCTCCTCACTGATAAAGGCTTGGTAGTAAACACGACAACAGAAAAGACATTAGAAATTGATAATACATTAAAAAAAAGGTAATATTGTGCGGTTGTTGCTATTTCAGCAATCTAGAATGGGAGCAGTAATGAGAGTAGTCTCTGGGTACCTGAGGATTTGGTACGTCCACTTATTATGTGGCTTTCAGTTTTCTGCTAGCTCTTCTTCATGCAAGACACGTTCCGCACTTTCCAATTAGTTCATCACCAATCAACTTTACTAGATCTAATCAACGGCTTAATTTATCGCAATCTTGTTTGCATTTGGCGTGAATCTTCTCCAACTGATTGATATGTATGGTTGTCTATCTCTGTGGATGAGTATACACTGCCCCCTTTGGTAGAAAAGTAGAAATACATGAAAATGATTGCAGGACATCAAGTTGCCTCTGCCATGCCCAGTAAAAATGAAGAACTGTAGCTGGTGATTGGAATGCTCTGTGATAAACCTAATACAAAAACATGTAACTACAGACCTGCACTGAAAAGACTGGCCATCTAAATGCTGAATACATACACAAAAATAAGACATAGAATAAAATAAATATAAATAAAATAATGTCATTTCAATACACTGCTTTCCCAGCAGTCCTGATCCGCCCCCCTTCCAGTGTAACAAGGACTACAACAACAACAACAACAACAACAACAACAACAACATCAACAACTAAAACAATAAAATTATGTAAATATCATTTCACCAGATAGTCAAGTCATATCTTCAAAAGTGTAGAAAGACTCTAAATTGGCCCCCAGTTTTGATGAAACTTTTGTTTTTTACACTTAAATTGAAAAAATATTTTTCACATTGAGAGGGAAAATAAAATAAACTTTTGCTGTACAAGAGAAGAAACCAAACTCAGTTGAACGTTTGATTTGTAGAAGGATCCTCACTTCCCCATGGTGATCGAAGAGTCCCAGAAAAATCACCCACAATCCCTTATTTTCCACTTTCCAGAATGAGTCCCTAAAAACATGACCTCGAAGATAGAGATATCCAATTACAGCCGTACGAAAAGTCGTAGAAAAAGTCCCTGCAATCTCAACATGATTAAAAGACCAAATGCCCTTGAAACATTTCTTAAAATCTCCAGACAAATCAGAGAGGAAAAAAGTCATAGACTACTTTATTTCAATTAATTTTAGAAAAAGAATTTGGAGTAGTCCAGTTGTTTGGGGGGTTTTGGCAGTGAGAGGAAGAGAGGGGGATTGTGGGGAATCCAGGGGAATTCTGGGATATTCTGGAGATCTTCTTGCCATCTCCTTCCATTGAGCTCCAGCGGCTGAGAGGTTCAAAGTTCACAGTTCAGTTTAGTTGAGATTTGTTCTCACTGGTAAGTCTGGTCTGGTCTGGTCTGGCCTTGTCTGGCCTGGCCTGGCCTTGTCTGGTCTGGTCTGGTCTGATCTGGTCTGGCCTGGCATGGTGTGGTGCGGTGTGTGTCTGGTGTCTGTCCAAGGCAGTGCAGTTGGGTGTGAGGGTGGGGGGCTCTGAGGTAAACGTGTAGGAACGATGACACAAGCGGAGAGAGGGTGGGGGCTGTGTGTTCACATTCCCGCAGGCGCCGGCGTTTTCACCCCCAAGCTTTAACAGTAAACAGAGAGACAGACAAAACCTCAGTGCATTCAACGGACCCCATTTTTCACATATTCAACATTCTTGATAAGAAAAGAGTAAAGGCAGAACACGCGTGTTTTGGACTGAGAGCAGAACAGAGCCGCAACCATATGTCACACAATGATGATGAACACGTCTGAAGCCGGACACGCAGGACGCTGAGAAGACTCGAGGAGCTCAGCTGAGCATGCAGGGTGTTGGCAAGGCGACAAGCGGGAGGGATGAGGTGGTGGTGAGGCAGGAGGAGGTGGGAGGAGGAGAGAGGGGAGGAGGGAGGGATGAGGGAAGAGGAGGTGGGGGGGGGTGGGGAGAGATGAGGTGCTGGTGAGGGAAGAGGAGGAGAGAGGGGAGGAGGGAGGTGGGGGGGGGGGGTGAGGTGGTGGTGAGGGAAGAGGAGGAGAGAGGGGAGGAGGGAGGTGGGGGGGGGGGATGAGGTGGTGGTGAGGGAAGAGGAGGAGAGAGGGGAGGAGGGAGGTGGGGGGGGGGGGGGGGGTGAGGTGGTGGTGAGGGAAGAGGAGGAGAGAGGGGAGGAGGGAGGTGGGGTGAGGTGGTGGTGAGGGAAGAGGAGGAGAGAGGGGAGGAGGGAGGTGGGGGGGGGAGGGATGAGGTGGTGGTGAGGGAAGAGGAGGGAGGGAGGGAGGGTAGTAGGATTGTTGGGGTGTTCTCAGACTTCACTGATGTAAACAGAGTGGACGTTGATTGAATGTGTAAGTATAACAGAGCAGCGTTTGCACGTAGGGCTTGGACACGGTGGGAACTCACCAGGAGGGCGGCACGGCACGGCACGGCACGGCACAGCACAGCACAGCACAGCACTCTCCCCCAGCGTAAAGACGGAGGGGGAGAAACGGGGAGAGAGAGAAGGAGGCACTCTGTGTATACATACCACCCTGGCAGCTGGCTAAACAGCCCCAGACTCCCTCTCAGTCTGCTGGGCGCTTTAAGTCGTCCAAACAGGGCCACAATTAAAGCCACATGAGGACCAGTGTTTACAGACCTCATGCAGCGGCGCCTTGTTTCATGTCGGAACACGCTTGAGAACTGTTATAACACAATCCACGCAGTTTAACGGTGACGCGAAAAAAATTGCAAGGACGTGCAGTTCACCTTGAAATATTGCATGTCCCATTATTGGCAGTACACTTTTTCTTTTTTTTTTTCTTTTTTGAAGTTACTGAGGTTGGGATTATATTGTAATCCTACTGATCATTGAAATGCTCTGCTCCCTTGATCATGTTACCACCATGCTGTTTACATCATTCTGTTTAGTCTCTGTTGGAACACTTAGCTTGTCGTTTGGGTCCGTAATCACTGTTGTGTTGAGATTAGGGTGACGATTGCTACCATGACTACTTCGTCTACTGTACCAGCCTTGGTTTGGTTTGGACATAGCTACGGATATAGCGTGTTCAACCACTTTTGCAAGCTCTTAATAAAAACCGTTGAGATTGCTCTATAAAGTGATCCCACTTGTGCTCTGCGGCATTTCCCTTGTAAAAAAGGGGGGATATCCAGCCACATCAAAACACATGCTTGGCTGGTAAACCCTGGAGGAGCCCTTTGTGAGAGAGGACAGCCGGCATGTGTTTGTGTGCACTGTTCAGTTCGTGGTTACTGACTGATTTACAGCACAGAGGAGGGCAGTAAATTTCTCGATCTCTCTGGTATCCCCATTCCTATCTCCATTTCTCAAAGAAGACAGGAGCGGGGCTGGAGGGGCGGGAGGGGTGGAGGGGAGAGAGGGGGGGTGGGAGGGGTGGGAGGGGCAGCAGCTTACTCTCTGATGTCTGGATATGGATGTGAGTGACAGGCATGTGGGGATGGAGGGTGGAAAGATAAGGGAGGTGAAGCAGTTAGTGACCGGAGAAGAGATATACTGTATAAGAGAAGAAGTCTCTCTCTCTCTCTCACACACACACACACACACACACACACACACACACACACACACACACACACACACACACACACACACACACACTGGCATTGTGAGATGGAAGGAGATCCAGCGGGTGTCACTTACCTGGTAGGGGCGTGGTCTAGCCTGTCTTACTCTGGGGTGATCTCTGTTTCTTGGTGTACCACCACTTTGGTCACAGACATGTCAGGGTGCTGCTCCTTCGCCTCCTTTATGGCCTGGGCCAGAGCCTGGGGGGAGGCAGAGGGAGGAGGGAGAGGAGAAGGGAGAGGAGGGGGGGGGGGGGGGGGGACAGGGAGGGGAGGAGGAGGCAGGGGACAGCCAGGGAGGTAAATACAATGCAATTTATTATAGAAATAAGAGGGCTAGCTACTACCATAACATGTGGGAGATGTTCACTCCATTTGCAAACATGGTCACTGAACAGACCCAAGCAAAGACCCAACACAGACTTATATCCTGACAGAAGTGCATGTCATTATCAGCAAACAGAAACTACCTTTCTCATTCTGATCGGCTTTATTGAAATAATAACATGCCCCCGTAACTTTGAGTGATAGTTGTAACGAATAGTAACTGTATTCATGATTTTGTGTGACAGCTGGTAGAGTGGTCTCTAACCAGGAGCATACTGTTGCCACAGCAGAGAGAACCGGGGGCTGGAATTAGAATTCCTCACCTTATCGTGATCGATCTCTGTGTCTCCGGTGATGACAATCCTCTTCTCAATGCGAGTCTCTGAGATCCCTCCTTTCACCGTCTGGAAGAAAGAGAGAGGGAGAGAGAGAGAGAGAGAGAGAGAGAACAAGGAGAGAGAGAGAAGGAGATATAATGTGAGGGGGGGGGGGGGGGGGGGAAGAGAGAGACAGAGATTAAACCAAAAAGTTGAGGATAAAGGGGGACATCAAGAGCCTGGGGAAGATACAATGAGAGTGCACCATCCTTCCATGTCCAGACAGCAGGCTGAAGTAATCCTGTGGAGCCAGACAACAACAGCTCCAAATGAAACCAGACACCTACTCACATACTGAAGCCCACAGACCAGTGGCGTTGACCTCAATTCAGCTTCAGTTCAACAAACCTTCAAATCATTATTACTCATAATTGCTCGAAATAAACAATCAGTCAATCAAATGTATTTGTATAGTGCTTTTCACGAAAAGACAATTGTCTTTACAACAAGAACAACACTAAACAATACATACCAGAAATACAATACAAACAATATGAACTAAACACTGAACCATAGACCCCCAAAAAGCACAAGATTCACTCAGACAGTAAGTGAGACGTACAAACAGCTCGATACCAGTGCCTCGTCAGCCCCCGTCGGACACCTATTTGAGCGCTCCAAAAACCATCCTCAATGACTTAAGAGTAATCAATCACAAGAAGTCAATACAGCCAACGTCCTTGATGCTCCAGATCGTCGATATCGCTGTTGTGCGATTAATATAAAATACAGGTTCATTAGCATACTGTGGTCATTTACGCTATTGATAGCTATTGCTGTTAATTGTTGACCTGTTGGGGAGGTGTGATGATCAGTAAATGAAGATCCCAGCCCAGCAGGACTCAGGACTCCATCTCCAGTCTTCCGGTCTCTTAAGTTAAAGGAGCAGTTTGTCGGAAATCTGCCACCTCTGGGCCATCTTGGCGGAATTCAGTTAGAAGTTCCAAACAGCAAGATCCTCCCTAATTATAATATCACCCACTGAAATGGACTTGCGGTGTCAGACATTAGCTGTTGTGTTTTTACACGCGCGCACAATTTGAGGAGGCAGCCACCGCAGACAGAAAGGCGAAAATCGTCCACTCTTTAGGACATCCACGGCAGTAACAACATGTTTATATGCAAACCGTGTCGGGTAGGACACTCCGTTTTAGAAATCTTTTTTTTTTTCGACCAAAACAGCGTTTCGTAAATGAAATATTTCTTTCAAGGGATCTCATTCCCTGTTCACTACCAATTAAACATAGTCATTACAACCAGTAGGAATCTTTTAGAAAGCTTGAATGTGACATACTGGACCTTTAAGCAGAGCTGAGGTGAGACAAGGCTAGAAGGACTCACCTTGGTGATCTGAGTGGTGGTGGTGGTGCTGACAGTCTCTGAGGTGATGGTCTGGGCACTGAGCAGAACTCCACAGTCCCTCTCTGCCAGGCTGTCTGCAGGCTGGGGGACAGACACAACATCACACTGTTACACAAAGCCTATTGAGGTCACCCCTAACACCCTGCTGTACATTACCTGAATTAAAAAATAAATAATACAAAACCCTAACTTACTTTCTCTGGCACGATGACCGCCGATGGCACTTTCTTATCGTTCTTATAGAAAGTTTTACTGACGATGACCGATGTATAATTGATTCACTTCGTTAGACTAATGTACTTATTGGAAGACACTTTGGATAAAAGCATCTGCTAAATGTCTTAAATGGAAAAATGGAACTGGGTCATTTTAAGGTTACATTTGGGATTACATTTCCCAGATTCATCTCACCTGTCACTTTTCACTGTTAATGAAAGCAAAACATAGTATGAGTTTATAAAGTTGGATTTTAGACTACAACTCCAACAAGGTTCCCCTCACCTGCGCTGACTCGTATGTGATGGTCTTGGTCTCCGTGTGCACGACGGGGACCTCCTTGTTGGAGGCGTCGCCTCGTACGGTGTTGCTGACATCGGAGATGGTGATGGTCTGCGTCTTCAACACGGGAGACTGTAAGGGAGGCATCGTGCGGATAATACAGTCACTAACGGGGTTAGAGTCCTCAGTCCTCTCTCTCACAATCCATCTATCAGACTGCAAACTATAAATCCAATAAATCAACCTGTCGGCTCTCCCTATAGTGTATGATGACATGCCGGTGAATGATCTGTGACAACATCCCCAGGCCTGTCAATCTATTCATTCTCCCATATGTTGTAGATGGAGTGTGTTCTACCCTCAGGCCTCTGATCCCATCCCAGATACATCATTTCACTGAGCAGCCGTACAAGTGATGCATCCCAGGCTAGGGAAAGAGGAGGAACTGTTGCAATCACTTGAAATACACTGCATATCAAAATAGTGGTTTATGGGTGTAAGTCTATGCTTATTCAAACAGAACTTTACACCGAATCAAGGGTAAGCACACATTTTTCTTTATCTAACAGACAGGGAGTGGCGGGCGGGGGTGGGCTGGGGAAACAGGAAATTCCAGCCAATTGTTTTCGGGAAGAGAAAACAAGCAATTACCTTAAGGGAGAAATCTTGTTAAGAGAGAAAAACTGTAATTGCGTTGTATGAAAAAAAAAAAAGGGAGGTCGGCGGTACAGAGATGATGTGATCAATCACAGTAAAGTAACCAGACTCGCCCTCAGGTGTCCAGCAGTGTGATTTTCATAATAAGAGTCCCCTTCCGGGACGACGAGATGAGGATCAAGCCCCAGGCAGCCCCCGGCAACCCGGCATGCCAATTATACACACACCAGTGGCTCAGATATGCAGATTATGCAAATCAAAGGCATCATGAATTACTTTCATACTTGCTTTTTAATCTTTCATCTCTGGGCTCTGTGCCAGAGAGAGAAAAATTAAAACAGCATTTGATTTAAGAGTAGTTCACATATTGAAGTGCGATGTCATTTTGAGCCAATGAAACGGGAGCTATATGAGGGAAGCCTCTACGGCAGAGTGCATGCTGGACAGGATGCTTATTTCTGAGCTGGGCGGTCTTCTTACTGTTCTTTTCAAAGTCAAGCTCCACATGACAGCTAAATTAATTAGAAAGACCCCCCTAGTAAGTTTGCTTCCTGGAGTAAGAAACTCAACTACAAGGGCAACATCAGAATGGAAGAGAAGGGGGAAAGTTTCTAATTAGTGAGACTGATTCTCATCAAAATTAATAGTAAATAAAAGACAGACTTTGACTCAAAATGGCATTCGAAAAGAATACTTACCCTGAATCAATTACCATTACAGATATACTGCAGCACAAATACCCAAAGCACACATGCCTAATTAGATGCATTTATTGTTTTAACTAACAACCTTTCATTATGGCTTAAACAAATCCTTCAATCTGATTTCAATGACCTTATACTAAGTAAAAGAGAGAAAAAATCATCTGTATTCTAAAATGAGAGATGAAACTAATCAGGAGGGGGGGAGTAAAGACCACTTGGTCGATACAGTGTAAATTACTTTCCTACGGGCAGTTTCACAGTGAACACCATACACTTTGAGCTTTCTAGTGACCCACATCTTCATAATAGCCTACTGATTCATGTGTAAATCACACTCACACACAGTCACACACTCACACACACACACACACACACACACACACACACACACACACACACACACACTAATATAGGTACAGTACATGTTCTTGCATGCACAGTCAATAGAAGTAGCCACAGTATCATCAACTAGGACATACAGTAGCAATCACAAACTCCAATCAGTGCAACTGTGTTATAGGGACACCAAGGTGCGGATTCCCAGAAATAGATTAAGTCTAGTCCTCGACTAAATCACACTTTCAATGGAAAATCTCCATTGAGGATGCTTTTCAGTGTAGGATTACGCTCAATCTGTGTTAAACTCAATATGTGTCTGGGAAACCAGACCCAAGATTGTAGATATTCCAGAAGATAGACACATGGAGAGTACATAGATAGATCAACAAGGATTTCAATGGCTATAGCCTATATGGTCACACTTTACATGAAGTTGCTCCTACGCCTGTGTTATAACTCTGTAATTACTATAATGAAAACAATGTGACGTTCCATAGTACATTTAGTCATTGGAGTGGAGCAGATTGTGTTATTACACACATGGTTCCTTATCCCATTTATGTGATAACACAAACTGCACAACTTCATATACTTTACTATGTAATTACTACTTTGTCCTATCATGTTAATACAGTGTTGTTACTACAGTAATTACAGCATTACTACACAGGTATTGGGGCACAGGTACTACACGGGTATTGGGGTGGTATTACTGTACGTGTAGAAAAACCTTGCAAAGGTGTCGTTTTCTTAGTTATCCTTTAACACACAATCCAAATGCAATCGTTGCATCTGTAGTAGTCAGTGGATTATTAAGCATTGATAGGCTACATTCATAATAAGACAGTTTAAAGTGACCCTGGAAGTATACTGTAGTACATCTCTCAGAGCCTAGATAGTATACACGCTCAAACCATCTTTCTAAATCGCACTCCGTTTCTTTCTTTCTTTCTCTCTCTCTCTCTCTCTCTCTCTCTCTCACACTGGCTAGGGGGCAGGCAGTGATTGTTACAAGTACAGAATTTGATTCAAAGCAAGCAAAGGAACTGGCATAGCATCAACAGTAGCGCAGTGCTTAGCAACCAGTGTTCTTCTTTTTCTTTTTTCTGTTTTTTTTTTTGGTAACCAGTAGTGATAACAGGTAAACAAGTACACCATGCCTTCAGAGTACAACGGCATCGGTTTTAAGGCCATTTAAGTTACATGAGAGACGAGGTGATAATCATAATTCATGGGTTCTTTTCTTAAACACGGCCTGAGTGTCCTCCCTGCTCATGCCTAGTGGAACATAAAACACAGCGCCTGTTGGCTCGTGCAGCTTGTGGCAGTAGGCCCCTGCTATATCATGGAGAAATACTATATATCTTAAGCTGTTGGAGTTATTAGTCAAACTGCTGGCCATAGATAAAGTACATACTAGTGTATCGGGTGTAAATCTTTTGCCATACAGTAGGAACACTCTCCTGGAGTTACTGCACTGACAGAAAGACTCAAGAGAAGAAAGAGTCTTTGGATGGAGAGAAAATATACAGTGGTATATACAGGGAGGTACTGTATGCAAGCCGTGAATATTCAGTGTAGTAGACGGAGCTGTTTGTGACACTTGTTGGCTTGGCTTTTCCCTGTGGAATACTGAAGTTGAAAGTTAGCTACTTAATTAAAATCAGGACACGAGTCTCTAGTGAGGTTGAGCTCTGCCAAATACGCTTCAACAGTTCCTGAAAAAAAAAAACGTTGCCATAGTCTTCGATTGAAAAACCGTCTAATGTTCAATGCGGTGTTTGTGTTCAATGCGGTGTTTGTGTCTGTGTGTGTTGCTGGGGGAGAAGGCTGTGAAAAGGAAACTGGGAGAGGAACAGTGTGTTTGGAGGTAGAGAGAGGAAACAGCTTCAATAAGCTGGAATCTTGTCTCTCTCGTTAAACAAGAGCACGTCACTGCGTGGACAGTAGGGAGCGCTCTTTAGTTTTTGCCCCGGCCTCTCAGATGAACACTAGCCACCACAGAGTCAGCGCCATCACCAGCAGGCCCGATAGGAGGAAGGAGACGCGGGACTGCTGGAGCTTGACCGGGTACAGCTGGCAGGGGCTAGCTGCGCCCATGTCCTCCTCTGGCATGTCGACAGAGACCCTCAGAGTGTGTCCCCGAGCCTGCTCTTCCTCCTCCTCCTCCTCCTCCTCCTCCTCATCCTCCTCATCATCTGTAATCTCCTCCTCATCCTCCTCCTCCAGATAGTCGCGGCTGAGGAGCGGGGGTCCCCCCGGCGCCGCGGCCGCCCTCAGTAGCCTTACCTGATATGCAAACAGAGGACGCTTCCCTCGCTGTGCTCAGCAACGGGAGACCAAGAGAGACAGAGAACAATGAACAGACGTGTGGGGAATGGACAACAGACAGGGCAGGGCGGGCGGGACTGGGAGTGGGAGTCGAGGGACAGGGACAGGGGGAGTGGGGGTGGAGGGGGAATGCGGTGGTAATGATGAAACCGTCTCTCGTCTGGGTTGTTTTGTTTTCTTTCAAATAAAGGCAGAGGAGCGGATGGACAGTCTCCTGGTTGGAGTGTTTTAAATAAAGCTGTCTCAGACCTGACACTAGTCAGTGTTGAGCAGAGCCATACAGTACAGGTTCTTTACTACACTCTACGTGATTCTGGTGTTGAGGGTCTGACCCTCCGGGCTCTTAGCACTGGGCAGTAGTAAGTGAGGGCGTGTTCAGGCAGTGAGGGCGTGCCCAGGGTGGTCTAGCCAGGCCGGACCTCCCGGGAAGCAGCAGCAGCAGCCGTAGCAGCGGAGGCTAGTTTTTATGGGATTCTTCTCCTCCACGGCTGAGATGGAAAGGCATCCTCTGGCAGGTAAAAACGCTAACTAGTGCAAACCGTTTTTTTTTGGCAGTGCAACGTCTTTGAACACCGTTGGGGAGGGGAGGGGAGGGGAGGGGAGAGGAGGGGGAGGGGAAACTAGCTCGGTACGGGTTGGCCAGACCACAGTGTGCCTCCATCCTCACTGCCTCACTGATTATATAGGAAGTCTATCGACGAGCGTGTCCATGAAGTGTCTCGTGAAGATGACATCATGCCTGTAAAAAGCTCATTAAATCCGTGGAGGTCTATCAAGAGGTTGGTACTTGGATGGATATGGAATTGCTTGTAATGTGTTTATGAGGGTAAAAAAGAGACACTTTGACAGTGTTTGAACATGCGATATAAAGTCAAGTTAGACTGATTGGCAGTTCAGCAGAGGTTATACCTCTTAGATCACTAGGATGACACAATGGGATTAAACTGTCTCCGTCTTCTCCTCAGGGTTCGTTTAGAAATCGCATTATATCGCAGGGATCAAGGATAATCTCCATTCAGAGCAATTGTGCTGTAGGCCTATTAGCTAAAAACATTTTTTTTACTTTACTCAATGGAGATTAAGAGTTTAAGAAATCGTCATAGGGGGCTTAGTAGTATTGTGCGAGGGGGGGGTCTCAGAGTGGATGGTGGTTGTGGACTGAGGGGGTGGGGCGGGGGTTCTCCCAGGCAGCTGAGGCATCTTAAGTCTGGGACAGAAACTGTGTTTTGAGCACCATGGTGGATGAGGGGCGAGAGGTGGGGGCTGGCTGCCGGTGGCCCCAGGCCTCAGCACTTCTCTGGGCCTCTGTGTCCTCCTCTGACTGCGGAGAGGGCGGTGGAGGTGGAGGTGGAGGTGGAGGAGGAGGAGGAGCAGGTGGAGGAGGTGAGAGTGGCGGTGGAGTGGACTGGGAGCCAGGGCAGGACTTTGAAAGGAGAGGAGGAGGAGAAGGAGAAGGAGGAGGAGGAGGAGGAGGAGGAAACGGAGGATAGGATAGAGACGGCACATGTGAGAGGGATAGAGAAGAAGAGAGATAGAGGGAGGAGAGACAGAGAGAACATAAAACATAAGACAATCGGCGAGGAGGGGGGGATACAGGGAGGAGGGGAGGGGAGGGGGGGATACAGGGAGGAGGGGAGGGGGGGGGAGGGGAGGGGGGAATACAGGGAGGAGGGGAGGGGGGGATACAGGGAGGAGGGGAGGGGGGAGGGGAGGGGGGGATACAGGGAGGAGGGGAGGGGGGGGGAGGGGAGGGGGGAATACAGGGAGGAGGGGAGGGGAGGGGAGGGGGGGATACAGGGAGGAGGGGAGGGGGGGGGAGGGGAGGGGGGAATACAGGGAGGAGGGGGGGGGAGGGGAGGGGGGGATACAGGGAGGAGGGGAGGGGAGGGGAGGGGGGGATACAGGGAGGAGGGGAGGGGGGGGAGGGGAGGGGGGGATACAGGGAGGAGGGGAGGGGGGGGAGGGGAGGGGGGGATACAGTGAGGAGGGGAGGGGAGGGGAGGGGAGGGGAGGGGAGGGGAGGGGAGGGGGGGATAAGACAATGACATGAAGAGGAGGAGGGGGGTCAGTTTTTTGTTGTTGCTGCTGTTCATCCTTTTTTTTTTTTCTCTCTTTTCTTTTTTTCTGTTGTTGTTTGCTTGTTTTTGCTCTTCAGTCTCCTATCATTCACTCAAGACACGGCCATCACAGTCATGCAGCTTCTCTATCGGGTCAAACCCAGCCATGCGATTGGCAGACCAAGCAGGACGACAAAGCTGGCAGCAGCCATTCATGGAGCGGCGGCGGTGGTGGTGAGGGGGGTGGGGTTTGGGTTAAAGGGGTGGGGGTGTTGTGGGGTGGGGGGGCTGTTATAAGGTCACGGGCGAGCGCAATCCGGTAGGGAAAAGCAGCTGCTCCTCTTGCCTACAAGGCCATGGCCATAGCTTCCAGCAGCCATACACACTACGGGGTCCGTTCTTTATAGGGCTCATAAAGAAACGCAGGCTGGTGTTACTTTTACTGCACAGCCCCGGCCTGTTAGGACCAGATTAGAGTACCGTTACCTCTGATACGCCACCAACTATTCTGTATGCAGGTGCAAGGGTGGCCGTCCTCACCTGCACGCACACACACACCCATGAACACGCACACACACACACACACACAGACGCAGACACAGACACACGCACGCACGCACGCACGCACGCACACACACACACGCACGCACACGCACACACACACACACACAGACACAGACACACAGACACACACACACACAAGATATATATATATATATATATTCACATACATTTACTGTATGTTTACACAGAGAAAAGGTCTGCACTGCGCACACACTGACAGAGTAATCGTGGACTGTACACATCCAATTAACTAACATTGGGTGCATCTCTCTTTGTAATACATTGTTTTGTTTTGTTCATCAGTGTTCACATCACGTTTTATATCACTGCCTTTTGAGACCAAGGGACAAGTCTCACTCTAATAA
>NC_139668.1:7388398-7395898 GCF_951799395.1 Argentina silus
ATAAGTAGAGAATGGTAAACCAGGTTACAGATGAGGGCAGTTAGACACAGGAACAGGACTATGGATGAGTGTGACAGAGGTACAGCACTGTACAATGAAGGTTCACTTTGTGTCACGGAGCTCCAGGTCTCTGTGACACAGTACGTTACCATGGGGATGGTAGGATGTAACCAGTCATACAATGAGAACGGCAAAGGCAGCATCGTTAACCCGTCACACCACATCACTGAGAAAATATATGACTGGGAAGGTCAGAGTTCAATGGAGAGAGTGTTACTGGAAATGACTATCACCAATGCTGGCTACTGTGGCTCGGAACATGTCTAACCGCTATGTTTCCTGTTGAAACACTGTCTTTATGTAACGTCTGTGTAGAACACTTGTTAAGGTCGGTATAGACCTTCGTTAATAAAAACAGCGTACAGAAAAGCATCCAAAGGTGCAAATTACGATCTTTCAATGGTGCAACAACAAAATATGTAAAAATTCGACAAGCAAGCTTCAAATCAAAGTGAGAGATCATGCATATGGTAGCCAACCACTGTTGGTCTCTATGCTTCAGTCCCAAAGGCCAAACTGTTGCACCCATTCAGACTTTGTGTTTGGCTTTTACAGCAGGCGATGGTAGTGAGAGGGGCAACACTCCCAATCATATATTTAGTGAAATGCAAATAAGAAGTGAAGATCTCAAATCAAAACAAACATCAAAGAGAAGCAGGAGTACTTGCATTAGAATTAGTGAGGAAAATAGTGCATGCCAAGCCTTTAGGGTTAAGCTGAAAACAGGGCGGGTGTAGAAATGAAAGAGAAACAAGGAGTCAAAGCAAACAGAAAAAACAACTCCCATGCAGAGAGAGAGAGAGAGAGAGAGAGAGAGAGAGACAGAAAGAAAGCATGCAGCGAACAGCAAACAGTCAAAGAGCAAGAGGACATTTCCAGAGTTTGATACAAACCTCCAACATTAAATTGCTATGTCTGATATAAATAGTTTCACCCTCAAGTTTCTTAGCTCTTTTCTGTGAAAAAAAAAACGAAAAACAACAACAAAAGGAACAGTTGGTTGGTTTCTCAGGTGTGGAATTGCAGTTCATTCTCGTTTACTTTCACTTGTTTGACTTTTGCGATTGCATCCGGTGCGCCATGTGCGTTACTGTCATGGGAGAGGTGGTGATGGATCAAATCAAAAGTCTATGGGGGGTGCAGCGAAGCTGAGTGGTCGCGGTCATACAGTGGTCGTAAGTAGTAGAGGCCGGTCAAGGTAGGAATCGGAGGACGGGCTCACTGTAGTGCATGGAACGGAATGGGATGGTATCAATCCTCATTCCGTGCCTCGTTCCGTGCATTACAATGAGCCCGTCCTCTGATTTCTACCTCCACCAGCCTCTACTGGGTCATATTAGTTGGAGGTGGTGGGGTGGTAGAACTCTGATCCTCAGTATTTCAGGTGGAACTGTGAGAGATATGTGGACAGAGATCAACTACATACTGTACTGTAGTGTAGATGCAGGGACTGGGTGGTAGTGCATAATCTATGCCACTGCTGCCTCATTTGAGAGGGTTTCTTTTCCTGAAACAGCAGACGACTGAGGGCTTACCTCATCGTAAGGACAGAGCACAGCTCTAGGTCAACCCAGCTACATTTGTGCAATGTTTCTTTATTGCTACCTGGCTGGATGATATCGACTTATATCCACAAGAGTAAAGCTTCTACGGTTGTGCCTCTTAAGGAGGGAACATCAGGTCAATACTTGGTAACAGGCTACACTTCTTTGGCAAAACAAAAAGTTAGAAATGGAGAGAAAATTCGACTTTTCTCAGTTGAGATCCAAGACTGTGAACACGTTAGGTAACTCCATAACCAAACAGCCTATATTCTTGTATAGCTGTACAGCAGATATACAAAGCTAGACGGAAAAAAACAAGCAGCCAATAAACAAAAATATGAACAAACAAAACAAAACAAAACAAAACAAAACAAAACAAAACAAATGGTGTAAACTTGTCTCTTACACAATCGAATCAAAACATCAATCGTTGTAAAAAAAAAAAGAAAAGAAAAAGGAAAACAAATCAAACTGAGAGGCGAGCGATGCGAGGATGAGGATGGTGACTCGATCCTCATGCCAAAAAAAAAAACACTGGAGACTACATAGAGACATCTAACCTTCCTCACTCGAACCATCTCCGTAACGGTTCTCTCTCGGGGCGAATGCTGCGCCCCCCGGTGGAGGGAAGAGAGAGAGGCAGGTAAAATGTTAGCGCCCCTCTGCTCTGTTTTTAAACACCGCCTCAGGTGATCAAATATTGGACACATATACAGTATTACATGCTTCTGTCATCATCATGCCCCCCCCCCCCCCCAAGGGCCTCAGGCTGTGAAAAACAAACCTGGCTCTTTCTTTCCCCGTTGGTGGCTGTCACAGCGGGGGCGTGCCTCCGCTCTCTCCTGGCCACCGTCTGTACATAGCAGCACAGAGACAGCTCAGACACAGGGCTCTGTCAGCAGGGCGGCGCCACTGAGCTCTTAACTAGAGCATGGGCGTAGTAGTACCCCTTACCCAGCTAAAGCTATACGTGTATGTACTCTATATCTCCGGCAAATAGTGATACTGTATACTGGATATATCAGGTGGAAGCAGAAATCAGAGGATGGGCTCTATGTTATGCATGGGAATGAACTGAGGAATGGTATCATTCCATGTTCCATGCATTACAATGAGCCCCGTCCTCTGATTTCTACCTCCGCCAGCCTCCCCTGATATATATGTACAGTATGTGAGTGCTAAGATAGCCTTGTTAGGGAGGACCCACATTCAGTTCTGGGATCATAAAATGTTGTGAGCTGTGGCATTCAGTGATAAAACAAAAGTATGTGTCCCGTAAACCACTTGTCAAAACAATGTGTCATACAACACTAGCAGACCCTGTTCCAGTGAAAGCATGCTTGTCACATAAAAAACAAGGATCCAGTGTATTCCTGTGGGATATCTCTGCATAATGTATTTGTGTATGAGTGTGTGTGTGCTTGCATGTGTGTGTGTGTGTGTGTGTGTGTGTGTGTGTGTGTGTGTGTGCTTGCATGTGTGTGTGTGTATGTATATGAGTGAGTGAGTGTGTGTATGTGTGTGTGTGTGTGTGCTTGCATGTGTGTGTGTGTGTGTGTATGTATGTATATGAGTGAGTGTGTGTGTGCTTGCATGTGTGTGTGTGTGTGTATGTATGTATATGAGTGAGTGTGTGTGTGTATATGAGTGAGTGTGTGTAATACCTTGATATCTGGAGTCGACTCTGGTCGGGGGCTGTGTGTTTTGGTGGACTCCGCCACCCGGCTCTCCGCAGTTACCTCCCCCTTCCTCTCCGCCGAGCGCGAGGTGCGGCCCGTAGGGGTGGAGACCTCACGGCGCACGGCGCGCGGCGGGGCAGAGGTGATGGGTGACGGAGCAGCCTCCCCCGGAGACACGGGTGACATGATGGGAGCGCTGACCGGACGACTGTTCTTGTCTGGAGTGGACGCCATGGCTGTAGGAGGACAGGGGAGGGGGAGGAGGAGGAGGTAGAGGGGAGGGGGAGGAGGAGGAGGTAGAGGGGAGGGGGAGGAGGAGGAGGTAGAGGGGAGGGGGAAGAGGAGGAGGAGGTAGAGGGGAGGACAAGTCCAAACTTGGTAGGTTACAAACAAAATCAGGAAGAGGAAGAGGGACTTGCCAACTGCCAAACACTCGCATGCAGACATCACACACACACACTTGCACACACTACCACCATAAAGGAAGGGTAAAAATTGCCCCATACCTTGCCCCATACTCGCATGAGCACACGCACACACACCCACCCCACACACACACACACACACACTTTTGAGGAAGTGTAAAAATTGCCCCATGGTGCACCGTCTGGGAAGCAGTTACTCCTGCGACCACCTGGGGGCAGCATAGTACCGTAGGAGGCGGTAGGCTACCTGCGGGGGTGGAAGGTAGAACAGGCTCTGGTGGTGGGGAGCGATCCAACAACTCAAACCAGTCATCCGTCTCTGACACTGGAGAGAACGAGAGCAGATCAGAGACAGAACCCGAGACAGATGGTGTGATATGACTGGTTTGACTGGTGTGACTGGGCACCAAACAGGCTCCAAACAGGCACCAAACAGGCTCCAAACAGGCAGCAAACAGGCAGCACAGAGCCACAGTACTGTCGCTACGGTAGCAGTCTTCTTCATAATACAGTAAGTAGCGAAGCAAAGTGTGAGAGCTGTTGGAAGCGGCCCTAGAACGTGAGCTCCCTCCTTTGTTAAGCAGACGAAGCAGAGAAAGCAAGGCAGCACGTGTACAGGTGGACGGGTATGGAGGAAGACAGTGAGTTTTCACTTGTAAAAGTTCAAGCCATTATTCTCCTCTGTAGCGTTGAGTTATTTTAAGCCTCTGTCACGGCTCCTTATTGGAAAATGAAAGAGCAAGTTCTGTAGCAGTGGGAGGGATGGGACTGATTGTCTCCACCAAGAAGTAAATATTGATTTGTGTGACACCAGCGGTTGTGTCTCTTCTCTGAATCCAAAGCAAAGCTAAATATTCCATCACATCTAAATAAATAAATAAATAAATAAAAATAGCTGTTGCGGTTGTTTAGTCTGGTGCTGTTTTGACAAATGTCAAGGTCAGTTCCAGGGTCAGTAAGCAGCGTGGGCCTTCCTTCAAGCTGCTCTTCCGGTACCTGGTGGTGGTAGTGTGAGTGGTGTAGGTGGGTCGTGGTCCAGCAAGGTGAACCAGTGGTCATCCTCCCTCCTCACGTATAGCTGCAGCTGCCTCATCCTCACCCCCAGCCCCCTGGCCCTCAGCCTGGCCCTGTGGCCCTCCATCTCCACCTGCTGCTGCAGCCAGCGGGCCTCCTCCTCCACCATGGCCAGCCTCTGGGCGTCCAGGCCCTGGGCCTCAGCCTGCTCCCTCCCCCTCCTCTCCCTCAGGCTGCGGCCCAGGGCGTGCCACTGCTGCTCCAGCTGGGTAACACTCTGCCCCACCTGCCTCAGCTCCCTCAGGGTCTGCATCAGCAGGTCCTCCACAGGGTCAGCGACCTGGGTCTGAGGCCTGCTGGACCTGCTCTTCACCTCCACTCCTCTCTCCTTCTCCGCCGCTGTAGAAGGCCACCTGCTCTGTGACGTCATCCTGACGTTCCCCGGTCTTGCTGGGAGTGCTGTGCTCGGGGAGGTCGGAGGTGGAGCTCGCCTCAGCTGCGGCCCAGCTGACAGGGTGAGAGGAATCCTCAGAGGAGTGAGAGTCTCGAGGGGGAGGGGGGAGGGGTGGGGAGGGCGGTGGTGGGATGGGGTGGGGTGGGGTGGGGTGAGGGCGGTCTCAGGGGAGATTACACATTGTATATGATATGACTCAAGGCAAGCTGCAGCGGATTCACTCATATAAAAGAGCCTTACAGTGTCATTCATCTCTCAACAATACAACACAGTCTTTCTCTCGGTATCAGTTTTGTTCACCTCTTTACACAGTGTAATTCTCTGAGTATTGGAGCTGTAAAGGGAGTAAGAGGAGAGGTTGAGGTATGGTAGTACTGGTGGAAAAGAATGGCACAGAGAGACAAAGAGAGAGAGAGAGAGAGAATGTTGCTGAAGCTGAGATGAGGAGGTTATGCTGGTGGGGGGGGGTTGGGGGGGTTTATGATCTCCCTTTTGAAAGGATCAAGCAGCAAAGCTTGGCCAAACCATTCAGTACCTGGGGGTGCCAAACAGACACGGTCCAATAGCAAAAACCAATCATCGTCTCCCTGTGAGATCCACGCCCGTGGCTGTTTTGTCTGGACGTCCACAACATATCTTACTCTCGTGGTCGGTGGCCTCAACTCCCCCCTCTTCAACGCCACCCTGGGCAGAGAGCGCGCGGCGGCGGAGGGAGACGCTGGGACACGCCTGAACGGCTTGGCTGACGAGACAAATAAATCATTCAGAGACACTAACAGCTCAGCCAAGCTTAGCACGGAAGGGCCTGCGGTAAAGGGCAGCCTTAATGTCAAGAAAGCGTTGGAGAGGGAGGGTCAAAGGTCAAAGTTCACTCAAAGAAGGTTAGTTAGTTGTGAGTGGAGGGCAGGGTTTGAATTATGAGTGGTCCCGGGGGGGGGGGGGGGTGCTGTAACATATCAGAGCACATCAACATCCTGTAACATCAATATGGACACATACTGTGTCAAAGACAGTAATGCTAGTTTAGATAGCTATTTCATAGCACCCTAAAGAGTCTACGCATAATTGGAACCCTGACTATGAGAAAGCATGAGTGTGTTTTCTTTTGGCTTGTTCGTACAGTATGTGCTTTGAAGGGGGGGGGGGGGGGGGGGGTCGATGGAGCTACCTCGGGACACCTGCAGGTGACGTAAGGAAGTGCGTCCCATCAGCACAAACCAATCATCATCTCCTCCCTCCTCCTTGTTCTGCTGATGTGCCCAACACCTCTCCTCTGTTACGCTGACACGGCGTCTCTCTCTCTCCGTAACCCCATTCTTCACCTGAGGGGGGCGCCGCTTGTCCGTAGATGAGACTACAGTACATAGAACCAGTCAAGAGTTCAGCTGTCAATCACAAAACAGTTCCCGTGCTGACCACATTCTTAGCATAACATTTTTGGACCAAAACTGTAATGGAGACTGGTGTTGACTTACAAAACTCTGAGGACTCATTTCGGGGCGTGCTGCTGGATGTCTTTATGGGAGGGAGGGAGGGCAGGGAGGGCAGGGAGGTGTGGTCCAGTAGAACAAACCAGACATCTTCCTCCTCCACCTCCTCCTCTTCCTCTCCCTCTCCCTGGGACCTCCTCCCCTCCACCACCTTCACCTCCATCTCACCAGGAACATCAATAGCTGCTGGAGGTGTTGTGAGCAATCGTTACAGTCAGAGGTTGTAATTATAGATATCGTAACTGAAGGATATGAAGACAGCCTTGTGCAGCTGAGGCCAGCGACAGAGAGAAAGTGAGGACAGGATGTTTTGCCAACATACAGTCAGAGCTGTGGCAGGAACCAGCACTGCGGCACACTAACGACCAGCAGGTGGCCACACGAAGCAGCGAGCAGAAAGCAAGTTTTGTCTCGTAATCCCAAACGTACTGAAATTTCACGGTTCAGATGCAGTTCAGGAGGATAAACAAGCTTCGCGAGTTCCCCTCCTTCCCCATCCCTTCCCCATCTGCAAGACATGCCTCCCCCAGAGAGTGCACGTCCAAAAACAGCAGGTAGTAATATCCAACAAGATGTTGACAAGCACTGCAGGATTGTTACTATGCTAACAGGAATCATTCTTTAGCCAGAGGCAGCCTTCCCGATACACCAGAGTCCCATATGCAATGGGGGGGGGGGATCATACGGGTCATTTCCCTGGCAACCACGCAGACACACACACACTCCGGCTCTCTGCTGGGAAAAGCCTCAGTCCCAGATGCTCTGGCTCCCATGTATGTTTAAGCCGCCACCACCACCACAATGTGTGCAGTTGACTGGGCTAACACTAACACT
>NC_139668.1:7400898-7403398 GCF_951799395.1 Argentina silus
ACAGCTCCTGGCCGTTGGCATGTTTCTACGGGAACACACACACACATGTGATAAAAAGAAGAAGTTTACAGTAAACACACATTTACATAACCCAACCCCCCCCACACACACACACGCACGCAGGCGCACACACGCACACACACACACACACACACACGCATCAGCCGATTGTATATAAGGGGGGAATATAATATAATATACAGTAGAGGACCCATAACAAACCGGCCATTAACGGTGTGAACATTAACTCCGTAATGAGCCGAAAATTAATTAGCGGACGACAAATGAAGAGAAGTAGCCCACAGGGAGCATCAGGATGTCAGTGTTGTTCTCCTGTGGGGCCTTGGCAGGCTGTTAGGCAGCTGCACAGTCATAACAACAACACTGTCTGCGTCGTGGATAATACTGGTGATATTCATGGCTGTACTGTACGTATCCCAGGTTGACAAACATTATTGCATTTTGTTCTATCTAAGTGCTTATTGTAAAGCACTTGAAGTTGTATTTTTGTGTATGAAAGCCAAGGTCCTGTATAGATAAAGATGATTATAATTATAATAAAGTTATTGAATTATTAGTATTTCTAAATGATAAATGAGGATTATAAAGGCAGAATTATAAAGTATGTCGTGTCTCTTACGTCCAGTTCACACTCGTAGAGCGTGTCGTCCAGCAGTGTCACTTTGCACTGCATGATCCTAGGTCGACGGGGTGCTTTAGGAGGTTTGACTTCTTCCTCAGCTGTCTTCTCCTCTTTCTCCCCCTCTCCCTCTTCTTCTCCCTCTCCTTCTCCGTCTCCCTCTCCTTCTCCCTCTCCCTCAGGCTTGGGCTCCTCCTCCTCTTTCTCCTTCTCCCGGGCACCGTCCTCTCCTTTCTCCTCGTCGTTCTCTTCCTCCTTTCCCCCCTCGTCCTCTGAGTCTTTCTCAGTGTCAGGGTCTTCCTTCTGGTCTACCAGTACAGGCTGGAGGAACACATGACACACTCTGGTTTAAAACATGTCCTTTTAGGCCTACATTTTTTACAAACGTTCCACAAATACCTTCAAGAAGTGGATGTTTTGATTCGTGTGTCATACAACCGTATCTTTCTCGAGGCTATGCTGAACAAACGGCTGAGCTACACAAAAGACACTATATTGATTATACTGTAGTCTCCACAGTACATGTCTATACAGTCATATCCGAGATGGAATTCAATCCCGTACGGTGTCCAGTACGTTAACACACACCCAAAATACCTTTGAAACACAAGCCGGGAGACATCCGAAAAAAATCGACTTAAACACAAACGTTTGTAATCAGGCCAACTGTTCTGTAAACTCTTCTACCCTACAAGCGCGCGAAACAAAGACCTTATAAATGAATAATTAAAAGCTCACCGCAGCCAAAAAAGCAAGCAAAAAACACTGTTAACCGAAGAAAGAAGGAGCCGAGGAGTCTTAAAATAAGCGCAGATCGGTAAAGGGGAACCAGGGGGACAAGTGGAGCGGCCTCAGACAAACCTTTCAAGTGTGTCGGGGGGGGGGGGGGGGAAACCGTTGCTCTTAGATTACTCCCCGACCCCGCTCTCTGGAGAGGAGCACGGTGGAACTGGCTCTGCCTCCAAGCGCTAAATAATCATCTTATCTAGGGACACGACCTTGGTAGAGGCACAGAGGGAGACGTGGCATTACTTTCATCTAATGAAGAGAGACTGGGGTTTTTTGGGAAAAAAAGCCGTCGGGTTTGGCGTCGGCGTATGGGTCTGACCGCGTTAACAGCTCTGGGACTCCTTTCTCAGCGGGATGGTTGTCAAAGATCAATGCGTGACTTGGAACTCGTGTTTTTTTAGCCAATCAGACCGCATATTTCTCTGTGCCGTTAGAAAACACTTTAATATAAGCCTTGTAAATGAAAAGTTTTAGAAACTTTAGAAATAAAGTTGCAATCATGATTGCGACCTAAAAGAGGACTGAAATCTAATGCGGTATGTATCCCGGCATCCAAACCAAGGGTTCTTCATCCACCCGAAGCCTTACTCCTTTATGTAACGGTACGAAGGGGACTGCAATCCTGCACAAGCATTTACACCAAAATACTTCAAAGCATTCATCCTCTCAGGAGGCTGCACTTTAGGAAAAGACTTAAGGACTCAAAACTATTTTTATGCTCTCTCTCTCTCGAGTCTTGTAAATCCTAATCTGACAGTGTTGTCAACCACACGCAGAGATAGTAACATCTTTACCAAGCCTAACCTCCTCCTATCCCTCAATCCTTACATGACAGCATGGTGTGATGTGGGCTGGGCTGGGGTCTCACCAGAGTCATATATAGACTAGAGGACGTATGGTTCGGGGGGGGCTGGTGGAGGTAGAAACTGGAGGATGGCCTGAGCTCATCCTCAGATTTCTACCTCCACCAACCTCCACTGGTCTAGAGTCTATGTCTGGTTCTGGGTCTCACCTGAGCCTCGTTGCTGCTGAGAGAATGCAGGTCCAGGGCAGCGTCTCCCTCGATCCTGA
>NC_139668.1:7413398-7540898 GCF_951799395.1 Argentina silus
TGCCACCCCTCCCCTCTCCCACCAAGACTCTTGAGGAACACCCCCATTAAGGTCCTCAGTCCTCCAACACATACACACACCCCCCAGCTCCTTTGACATCTGTGATTGTGGACTCCAGCTGAGCATGCAGTCTTTAATTACTTCCACTTCCACTCAATCACCACACTGCCATTACCCAACACCTTCCTTGCTCAAACACACCCCTACACTAACAAGGTTGATATAAACCTCTTTGTCTCTCTAGAGGATGGTTATAATACAGTTGTGGTATAATCGATAATAATACTATTATTCATCTATAACAGTTGGAATTTGTGGGCTAGTATCGGTAAATACTACCTAGTTATTGTTAGGGGGGGTTGAGTACTGAGATTTCTATTTTGTTCTTGTAATATTTGACACTTTCTTTCGCTCATAATGCTCAATACTGTAACAGCGCAGGCACTGAATTAGACTAGTCAAGACAAACAAAGGACTCATCCCTAACAACACTGGAAAGGTTATGTATGATGTGACAAGAAAACCAGGTCAAATGATTCCTGATCCTAACATAGATGACTGAGGGAACAGTTATCTCTGTCCCCAACACATGATCTAATATCATGCAGTGTTTTCATAGTAGTGTTGACAATGGAGGGGATCAGTGGTGCAACCCCTCGGGCTCTAATTAGAGTCTCCCCTCTCTCCTCAGGAAAAGCTGCCCCCTCTGCTGTAGGCACAATGAACTGCTCCAGAACTAGTATGCGTGAAGTCTTTGTTTGGGCTTTCTCTTTATGTTAGAGGTAGCCAACAGTTCAATGGCTGCACATGTTCTGAAGGGGTTGATGCAGATGAGATAAATAGGGTGTCAAAGCGTGGATAACAGTGTGTGTCTGTGTGTGTGTGTGTGTGTGTGTGTGTGTGTGTGTGTGTGTGTGTGTCTGTGTGTGTGTGTGTGTGTGTGTGTGTGTGTGTGTGTGTGTGTGGCTGGCTGGCTGGCTGGCTGGCTGGCTGGCTGGCTGGCTGGCTGGCTGTCTGTTTGTGTCTACAGTTACTGTATGTACAGAACATAAGCAGGCAATTGAAAAAAAGTCTTATATTGTTCCAGACAGTGTTGTGGCTGCAGCAGAATTACCCCATCTGCTCTCCTGCCATAACTCCCTATTTAGAAGATTGAGTCTAGAATTGAAAAAAGGAAGAGGCCCTGACTTGCCAGAAAACCGATGTTAAATTTCTAAATTGGTAAAAAATAAACAAAAAAATAAAAAAGGTGGTTATGGCTAGTGTTAGTGTTAAGGGTTTGATTAAGGTTGGGGTAAGTTTCAGGTGTTGACCGAGTCGGGCTGTCGATGGGATGTTGGTCAGAAAAGTCCCTTTAGTCTCTAGAACAGGGCCTTATCAGTATCACAACAGGACAATTGACAGAGGACACAAACAGAGGTTATTATGGTCAAAATGTGTGTTCTACATTTTGTCTCTATTTCATGTCTACTCATTTGAAACTGGGCAGGGATGGTGATAGTAAGCTTGCCTTCTTCATATGTTTACTGAAGTGTGTGTGTGTGTGTGTGTGTGTGTGTGTGTGTGTGTGTGTGTGTGTGTGTGTGTGTGTGTGTGTGGGTGTGTGTGTGGGTGTGTGTGTTTGTGTAATCATAATCAAATTAATATTGAACAGCGGGGCTAGACTTTACCTTATTAAAGAGGTCTGGCATATTTGCATGGATCATTGTACACAAATACGTTTAACGACATATGGGATTCCTACTTGCATCAGCAGGAGATGTGTAATAAATATTCATGATTGCAGCATCACTAAATAAAGTATTCATGCTGCTGGAAAGATTTCTTTTGTTGTTCCTAAACATGCTCTATTTCTCCCCCCCTGTGCCTTTATGTCTGCTGAATAATGCCCCACCTCACCAGCAAAAAGATAGTGCTGTTGTTCCAGGCATATTTTGATGTTTGCAAGTGCAGTTAAAAAACATCTAGATAGCTTCTAGATCTTGTGGTAGAGCGCTGCTATTCCACAGTTATTCTTCTGGAACAACATGTATGTTACTATACTATACTGTACTGTACTGTACTGTTCTGAATCATTACAACACTGAAATGGACAGTCTATACCATCTCCAGTGAGAGAGGCAAGGGTATGATAGGCAACTGTATTCCTGGGTTACATAAACAATCCCTGGAGATACATGTATCTTTTTTATTTCGTGGATCTGCTGCATGAGTGTTTTTAAACACCACTCCTCTCTCCTGGGATGATCTTCTCTCTGATCTTATCTCACTGCTCGGTTTCCATGTCGTAGTTCCGTGTGGTTAATCCCATATCCGAGTCGGCGACCACCTGTTCATCCATTTTCCCTGGATGACTCTCTGCTGCCACCTGGTGAGCAAACTGAGAGCTACAAATGTTTTTTTGTTTTTTTTATAGATCCTTTTATTTCCATGTGCACCACTGTAACCCATGCTAAGAGTTGCATAGCTGAACTATCGGCGACTGTCACTGTCATACAGCTTACTTGTTAGCTGCTTCAATGTGAGAGAGGCAATTCGATATTGTTCGGCTTGGAGTGTGTTTGCTCTGTGGACCGTCTGGACGTCCCTCACTGCTGTGATGTAACGATGCAGAGCCAGTGAGAGATGCCTGCTCTGGGGAGATAAAGACAGCCAGCCCCCTTCAGTGGGTCACAGGCTCTGACGTCATCGCTTCCTGGGACTCCACGTCACTGTCAGCTGTGTGTCCTCTTGTCTGACCATGTCATGAACATGACAGTCACCTCAGCTATAACCGTAGCTCTAACTGTAGACCACCACCTGGCCACTGAAATATCACCCTGTCCATAAGTAGACACTGTTCATAAATAATGCAGTGTTCCCTGTTCCACAAACAATGTTCAACTCCACCGGTGTGCCATTATGAGGCAATTGCTTAGGCCTATACAAGACTGTAACTAGAGTAAGTACAGCATTACTGCACAGCAGTGGAGGCTGGTGTAGGTAGAAATCGGAGGTAATGCATGGAATAGAATGAAGAAAGGTGTGTTTGATAGCATTCCTCACTCCTTTCCATGTATTGCAATGAGCCCGTCCTCTGATTTCTACTCTATCAGCCTCCACTGTTACACAGGTAGACTGTTAAAAAACAAAAAATGTCTAACACTTATCTCCCTCAGCTCCATCTCTCTCAACTGCACTCAACACAATAAACAATTGTCTGAACAACCTTGACAGGAAATCTTATCCACCACTATCACTGGTATTCTTTCAAAAACATTCACACATCAGTCTCGAAAGACATCTCCCTTGTACAGCCTCATTTCTACAACTCCTAATCACATTTTGCAGCTGTATCGGCCAGGGCTATTTTCGGTTGGGCCCAACTGCGAAAAAGAACACATCATGTCCCTTTTGTGATCTAGATAACCTTTGGCTCCGTATCTGTGAGGGGCTCTGTGTTCCACTTCTGCACACTGACAGGACAGATAAGGACACTGTGAATCCTGAGAAGGTCGCTGTCGTTGTCTGGGCCCAGGCTGTCTTGTGAAGGTAACATTCTCCAGCAGGGCAGACATGCGTTTCTGAACCCAGCAATCACAACAGAGCAGAGGGGGGATCGATTCACAGTGACATGACAAGCTGATCTTTATCTTTCCTGACCACCAGGGGGCAGTGTGTATGTTTAGGTTTGGTCAAGGAGATGTGGGGATCTGAAATCTGTGTGGCAGCTTTGATTCAGCCAGTGGCAATGAAAAGACTGGGACATCAGAGCGCTAATATATTTTGAGTGTGAGGAGGATATCCTAGAAGAAGAAAGCAACACCTCTGATCTCATAAAATAGAAATGTCCTATCTCAACTATCACAGTTTGAGAATAGTCGTAAACTATACTGACACATTAAACTAAAATGTTCACAGTGCCATGTTAGGGAAAGACTTAGCTCAGCGGTTTTGAACAGTACATTACCTCGAGTTAATAGGCTCTTTAATACCCCCAATGCTTCCTGAAACAGCAGGCACTATTATAAAAATCAATGGAAAAGCATGTGCTCTCTCTTTGCATATATTGTCAAATAGAAACAATATAATTTAACAACAGTATCAATAAACACACACACAGACACACACAGACACAGACACACAGACACACAGGCACACAGGCACACACACACACACACACACACACACACACACACACACACACACACACACACACACAGAAACACACAGCACTAACACACAACTACAAAACACATGTTCTGCTGAGCTTTCCTCTCATAAAACATTCCAGCAGATGAAATAGTAAAAGTGAAATACTCACCACATATCAGATACACAGTTTCCAAGGACATGGACAGCCATTAGGAGCCCAGGCATTCGGACCACATAGGTCCAGGGAGTGTAAGAAGAAGAGGACAAAACATTAGTCAGCAAATCCTCACTCATACAGCGTACATGATGCCCTCACAGTACACAATGACATTGCACAGTATATTTTACCATCAAGCAAAATAATAAGCCAAGCAAGAGTAACCTATCTTGCGAAGTTTGACTACTCATACTCACTGTAATAGTTGATCTACAGTATTCACAGGAGCATTTTCAATAGCAGGAGTACCCAAACTGACATAATAAATCATCCATAACAGCTTGCTGCTAAGACTATGTTTCTCCTATAAATTCTTTATATCACCCCACTTTAATTCTGTGAAAAGGGTGAAACCAAAATCTTGAGCAGCCACACAGTATTCTACATTCTTATTGGCTGTCTTCTCTCTTCCTTGCAGGCCAGTGACAGTGCAACTAAAAGGTGACGTCACCAAAGAGGAATTTAATTGAATACAGGCAATGCAGGACGGTCCGTTCACTTCGTTGTAGTTAACTATCCGATATCCTTGGCTGTCTGAGAGGGATTACAGGAAAAGATTTGTCCTCTTAATGAGATATAGTCCTGCTTCAAAACACAAAAAGGCGAAGAACTCCCAACTCATTAGAGGAGCTAACTTTAACCTGATTAATCACGGAGCAGGAAAAGGGCGGGTCAGTCCTCCTATAAATACTTCCACTTGCTCTTATCACACCGTGGCAGTGTTCAATATTTAATGTCCCCGGGAATGGAGTCTAATTCCTATTAGGTTAAAGACAGGTGGCTCATGTTTCATCATGTCAGTGGCAAATCGTCTTACTGTCTCCACCTCAGCAGATCCTCCCAGTCCTCTGTCCCCTTTATTCAACCAGAACCCTTTTTTTTTTAAATACATGATGTATTATGACATCATCATGAAAGTGGGTGTGGATGGGAGAGGAAGATAGAGAGAGCAGCACCATACCCCAGAAAAAAAAAGTCCTGATAAAAACTAGAGGCTTCAAGTTTTGGGAAATTGATGATGCATCACAGTAAGTGAACTACTTTTCTTGCAGACTGAGAACAGGATGAACTGCCAATGACCCCTCTTCTCAGAGTGTAGCGTCGCTTGCTTTTCAAATTAGAGGTGTGAGACAGTGATAATGTGATGCCGTTAAGGTCCTCAGTTCTCCAACACACACACGCGCACAGACTCACACACACACACACACACACACACACACACGCACACACACGCACACACACACACACACACACACACACACACACACACACACACACACACAACAGAGCAGACAATTTAGATGGCATCTGTGTTGTTCACACACCCGCCTCCCTTTGGTGAGCCTGATCGATTGATTGGCTCTTGTTGCTGTGACTCAAGCACCCAAAGGTCATCTGTGGTCAGGGACAAGATTTCTGCCTACATAGAGATTTACAGGCAAGCTGTATCTAAACTAACCTTGTTGAGACCAGGCTTTCCTAGTTCTGAAACAACATGCCAAACCAATCAAATACCTTGCTTGGACAAGCTCTAAAAAACGGAATTTCTTCAATGTTGCAAGCTAGCATAGGCAACAACTCTCAAACAGTTCTACCTGGTCAACAACATAACAATAAGCAACCATTATACAGGCTTGTGGGGGGAGGGTTCTTGGAATGTATCATCCAATGAGATTGCGCACACAATCTCCCATCGCTCCATCCAGTTCAATTCAAGCCAGATTGGCTAATCTAAAACTCTCCTGACCTCCAAAGGAGACCTGAGAACAATGTGATTTTGAGGTATGGCTACGTGAGACTATACCTAAACTCACTGCCTCAAACAGTCTGTGCACTTTTGAAAACAGAAGAGTTTCATGTAGCAGCTTGCCTATTAAGGCATGAAAGAAGTATGTGTCTAATAGGCCTATGATCATGCATACAGGCTACAGGCTAGTATGTGAGGTACAGTTTGTACTGTAGACTTGAGTATAGGAGATAAGAGAGCATGGGACTAATATTAGCAGTGGGAGGTGCCTAGATGTTGAGGGCCCTATGGGATTTTTTATAAGAATATCATATTTGTCCATCACCTAAGATATGACAGGTATGGTGGTAGTGAGGACCCCCTTACTGTATTGGGTATAGATGGATACCAAATAAAGCACATTTCCACTGCAACAATGCTCCCACACCCACCTCCTGATGAGCGCAAGAACAGCCGGCTGCCAAAATAAAAGAGGCGCTGACCGAGGATAAGGGGTGCGGAGGGAGAGTCGTAATTTCTCGGTGCTGTCAGCCTACACCGGGACACTAAGTGCCTCTCCACCATTTCCGTGCACAGGGGGATTTACTTGAGTGGAATTATCACCAAACACATTGTAGACTAGTTCCGTCTACCAGCTCTGACCGATAGCGAGAGAGAGAGAGAGAGAGAGAGGGGGAAATCTTGCGTTCGCAGAAACTGACTCCAGGAACCACGGCATCCCTTCGCACTGACACACTATCTATGCAGCAGCCAGGAGAAAATAACAAATGTGCCATCATAACGTTCCCTCGCACCCTCGGCCGTGTGTGTGGGGGAACCGTAGGACGATGAACCAGGGGGTGTACAGGAGACACAAGCCACATAGTCTACTCTATGGCCCTACTGTATGACAACAGCGAACACACTCGGTTCCAACTGACAGCTGTCATTCAAAGTAACGTGTAACGTGCAACATGCGTGACGGTCAAAGGCGCGCACTCTCATCCCGGTGGTTACTTCAAACGGGCTAATCCACCGGCAATCTTCTCCGCGTTGATGTATTTAGCGCCTTCTAAATAGCCACGCGTTGGTCCACCTGACTGTGTCGCCTACTGTACACCGACTGTAGTCATCGGTAGCTCCCCATCTAGAACCAACTGTGACCGAAAGAGGGGAGAGAGAGGACTGACACTTAAGTGTATGTGTCCAAATAGCATATACAGCCTTCATTTAGATGACGGGTAAATGAATGAAATATCTGGCCGGTAACCTACCGTTGTAACTGTAATATATGTGTGTGATAATTACATTTGTATCAAACCCACTGCAGCACAGCTTCACATGTCATGATGAAATTGACAAGCATTACAACACGTTGACAGTCAGAATTCAGACTCCCCCTGGACGTTGTTTTAAACGGATCAAAACGTGCACCACTGACAGTTGTATTGGAGAAAGAAAATGTGTTTACCTGCGAAGATGGTCTTCGAATCTTGTTTAGGAGTCTGTGTAATTGACCCTTTTGTGCAGTAGGGGCTTCTCTTCTTTGGCGTTTTCTCATCAACACAGCCTTCCTTCGTCAGAAACGTCACGGTGGAGAGGAAAAAAGGGGGGTTTTCTATCGCTGTAAGCTCCACTCCGTTGGACAGTTGGGGTGCGCGGCATCCACATCCCGCCTCTGGAAGAAGGCGATTGGAGCAAAGCTTGTGATCTCAGGTACAAGCCGGGTTGGGCTTATCAACGAGGCACGGAGTTAACGGACAACGATAGTGACAACAACCGCTTCCTTACAACAACCGGACAGGTGTGTCGTTTTTGCCTGTTCAGGAGAACATTCGTTTGAAAGGGGTGACACGAACGGTTCAGTGTACAACAGAACTGGGAACAAATGGACTGAACGTGCGCCAAGTGTTGACTTCATATTGTTGATGTCGGAGGAGATGCCCTTTGGCGGGAAAGCGAGGTCAAACTATAACTCAGTCTAATGGTGAAATAAGATCTGTCCTACAGCACAGGCCCATAAAACAGATCAATCGTTATTGTAGCCTAATCGTATTTCAGAGTCACCTCCTAAAACATGCTTGTGCGTAAGTCTACTTGTTTTGTATTGGGCCAAGAGGGGTCTACCCATAGGCCTATATGATCAGTTGGAGGTGGTTATGGTTATGTGCAGCTATACATCATTTACTGCAGTGGACATTTACATTATTGTGCTCCATCATTGGTGGTTCCCAGTACAGTAGTAGGCTTAGATCAGTGGAGGTTGGTGGAGGTAGAAGGATGGATGCATTACAATGAGCCCATCCTTAGATTTCTACCTCCCCTGTCCTAGATCATCCTTATGGGGTAGGCTTGGCTTACTTTGGAACTTTCAAGTGAGATGTGCCCAGCCTTTCACTGGAGAACATAGGCAGATATGATAGATATCACAAATGTCGTGGGGTGCGGTGGGGACGACAGAATCCTGTCCTACCCTGAGGCTACAGACGGCATTTGCTTGCCATTTACTGTGAGCAAAGTTTTCAACCAAATTGAGGCTCTTTGTGCTTTTGTTCGCTCCAGTATTCAAGCACTGCCCTCTTTATTGTCCTCTTTGTTATTGTTTTACTTCAGGTTGTCATGACATATCTGGGGACACATTAAATGCCCACCCATTCCGCCTACATGGATGGTTACACTCTTGAATCTCCATCATATTGCTAAAGTGCCTCTCTTCAAACCTCTGAGCTGCGCGAGCAGCTGAGTTTTGGGCTTTTTGTGGAGTAATTGCAAGCAGAATGATGTATTACCACTCACAGACAACACTCCATGTCTCCCACCTACTAATAAGGTCAGTGACTACTTTAATGTTGCTCATTCCCTGTCATGAGCAATATGTTCCATCTACAATTCCAAACACAAGGTGCCAGGTGCATGAAAGTAGGCCATCCTGTGTTTGTGTGTGTGTGTCTGTGTCTGTGTGTGTGTGTGTGTGTGTGTGTGTGTATGTGTGTGTGTGTGTGTGTGCGTGCATGCGCGCGTGTGTGCGTGCGTGCATGTGCAGAGAGGAAAAGGATTTAGTTGGTTGGTGAAAGGACACATAAAAGCATAGAAATGTAGAATGTAGAAAATACAAAAAACCCATCCAAAAAAATTCCCTGCCCCCAAGCACTGGGTAGTTCCTCCTCCTTGACGTCCCGTCATCTAAAAATGCTGCATTGCACTGTGTGGAGTACATTACACACACACACACACACACACACACACACACACACACACCATACGCAAGCATGCATGCAGTACTACTATCACATATGCATACAGAGTCAGACAAACCATGCTCAAACAGCCAGTAGCTGTGCTGTGGGGATCCCAGGTGCAGCCCCCCTGCCTGTGATTATCTGCTGCCTGAGATAGGGTCTTGAGCTGCAGAGATACACCCACTCTGCAGATTAGCCCCCCCAGAACTGGCTCGCTGCCTGCCTGCGAGCCAGTGGCGCTGATAAGGCTGGAGCTGCAGCAGCAGTACTGGCGTGCTGGTGTGCATCCCCAACGCAGTCATGGATGTGAGCTTAGCTCAGCAGCATAATAAGCTCTTTTTCATGGGCTGTTTAATGATTAGGCTAACCCACCACGCTTCATGAGGAAGGTTTCATTCTTGTCCTGACATCAGCAGTGGAAACATCCAATCCTCTTTAACGGCCCCCACATCTTTCCCACTAACACTCACATTCTCACACTCATGCATTGCTGAGACTGAGTGGAATCCAGTCATCGTCTATTTTGTCTTGTCATTCGGAAGTATGTGAATGGATTCTGCCATATGTTCTATGATTCCAGAGACAGGGGTGATGGATGTTCTAGTTTATCATAATGGCTTTCATTTCCTGGTCGTTTGTTCTCAGCTGAGATGGCTGCTACTGTATTATTCCATTAGAATTCTACAGTACCATATCTTTAGAACAGGGGAATGGTGACGGAACTGGCCCCACCCACTCTACAGATTTTCCTCTTTAAGAAATACAGGACAAAGGAGGAACAACCAAAATATGTATAAAAAATATAATTTCTTTATTGGAAATAGACAAAAGTGCAACAAATAGGAACTCACTTGTATCTTGGCCAGGTGGTTACAGTGAAAAACAGTATGATACAGTACAAATACAACTACAACATGGTGTTAATTAAACAACAGTTACATAAATTATAGTACAAAACTGTACACAGTCTTACAGTATTTACACAAGGTGTATTCGTCAAATGCCGAATGTCTTTCTTTCCTTCTTTTTAAATAATCAGTAAACAATATACTAATTGGCTGTAATTCTTCAGCTAAGCCACATTGTGTTTGTTTTTGGGTCAATTCTTTATTCTTCATTTACGTCTACTTTGTAGGTCTGAGAGGATGCAATCAGGGTTGGAGAGAGCAAATTTAAGAGAGACCCAAACTCTTACATTGGACCCCTCAAACTAGACTGAACATCTATCAGTGGTCAGCAATTCACCTTCCAACAATTAAGTGATTAAAAAGGTGAAAGATACAGGTAATGTCCATGTCGAAAATTGAAAAAAACGAAATCAGCATAAACATTCGCAATAGTTTTTTGTCAGGTATGTACTTACATGAACTCAATATTATGCAGATGTTGGGGCATGTACTTCCTAAATATTTTTGTCTCAACTGGTGAAAAATACATTTTAAATGTCATTTTCTATCATTCCATGTCAAGATGTGACATTTGGTTTAGTAAGTGCCTCAGTGCGCCCCCTATCTACTGCTGTATGCTACAATATTATCTTCCTATGGCACTAAAGCAGTGAGTGTGAATAAACCTTCCAGAAAGATCTGCTAAGTGTCTCTTATTGAGTCCTCAGTGCGTCAGGTCCACCATACAGCATCTCTCTGTATACATATACGGGCAGACCAGTCAAAGAGCCAGGTGACTTTAAAGCTGCGCGTTAAACTAAAAACAAACAAACAAAAAAGAAAACCTAAAAGTATCGTTTTCATGCTTTTCGTCTTCATATATTTCAATCACACATTCTTTTTGCAGTCTCACAACTAGGTTGACATGCCTATAGGTGGTAGGGACAGATGGGGTTACCAGAAATTCAAACAGCTGCCTATGAGTGTGTGAGTGCATTGAGAAGGGTAGGGATGTATGATCCTATGTATGTGTGTGTGTGTGTGTGTGTGTGTGTGTGTGTGTGTGTGTGTGTGTGTTTTTGTGTTTGTATGTGTGTGTGTGTTCATGTGTTTGTGTGTGTGTGTGTGTGTGTTCATGTGTTCCTGTGTGTGTGTGTGTGTGTGGTCATGTGTTCATATGTTCGTGTGTGTGTGTTCGTGTGTGTTCATGTGTGCAGCGCATGTGTCTCGGCAGCCAAGGCCCCTCACATGTCATTGTCATAGTCCCCGATCATTCTGCGGGTGTTGGACGCGAGGAAGATGTCGTTGTCTCGTGGACAGTCATGGTGGCAGGAGCAGGTCTTGATGAACATCATCTTCCGTCTGAAGGTGTCTCCCTCGGGGCAGCGGAACTCCACCTCGGCGGTGACGGTGGAGTGAGGGGTGCAGCAGCGGCCGTCTGTACACACCCCGCAGAACTTGGGCTTGTAGACCCTGGTGCTGCTGCAGCCCGACAACTCGAAGTGCATGCCGCGCTGGGTCTTAGGGGTCCGAACGCACTTCTTCCCCCTCTGTGGACCAAGACAAATATGGACTTTAGCTTATGATTTGCTTATCCGTTCCTTCGTCAAACAACTCTTGAATACCTTGACAATAACTTTACACGGATGTAGATACAGCTGTAGCCTGTACAGCCAATGACTGACATACTGTGTTCCTGACTTGGAATACAAATCATGTGTGCGGTGCTCAAAAGCATATATAGCACTCACTTAGCAATGGTGAGAAATGCCATGTAAGATCATGTCATGCAGGGGAGGCTGGTGGAGGTAGAAATCGGAGGATGGACTCGTTGTAATGCATAGAATGGAATGAGGGGTGGCATGGAATGGAATGAGGAATGATTGATCATTGATACCATTCCTCATTCCATTCTATGCATTATAATGAGCCCGTCCTCTGATTTCTACCTCCACTAGCCTCCCCTGATGGCCATAGCCCTAGTGCAATAGTGTGTTACTCTATGATGCTAGGGATGGCACCAACCTTGATGTCCTTCTCTTGTTCTACGTGGCAGAGTCTGATCATACAGACACGGGTCTGCCTCTCCAGCTGGCACTGCTCGTTGTCGTTGGTGACCCGGGAGGAGACGCCCATGCCGCAGGTGGCAGAGCACTCGCTCCACTCGGTCGTCTGGACGATGCAGTTGTCCCTGGGGCTCTCTAGTATGGGCCCGTGGGCCGACACCTCCCGGTAGACTGACAGAGGGGAAGAGGAGACCAAGGGGTGAATTTCAGAGCCTGGCAGGGATAAAGGGAGAGGGAAAGGAGATCAGTGGTGAAAGAGAAGGAATGTATAGGGAGAAGGAGAGAGAGGGGGAGGGTGTGAGGTTAGGTTTTTTTGTCGGAGAGAGAGAGAGACATAGGAGAGAGAGAGATAGGATAGAGAGAGAGAGAGAGAGAGACAGAGAGAGAGAGAAGGAGATGGATCAGGTGTAAACAGAGAGATGTTGAAGAGGTTCAGCTTTGAGAGAGAGAGAGAGAGAGAGGGAGAGAGAGAGATACATATGTATAAAGACACAGAAATATAGACAGAGGGAAATAGAAAGGTTCAGTTTGTTGAAGAGGAGAACTCACCAGCCATGGCTGACTGGAAGGGGTGGTCTTGGGGGCTCTGGTCACACACCCACTCCTCGCAACACTTGCCAGGGATCTGGATGCGGCGTGGGTACGGGCAGTCGGGGGAGGGCAGCCGCACGTCGCTGGCACAGGTGGGCACACAGCCGATCTCTCCGTTCATGCAGACACACTGGTGCTTGCAGCTGGGCTGGAACGTCTCCCCACTGCGGTAGATGACCCCGCCTAGGTCACATGTCTGGCCCTCCTGGGCTGAATACAGAGGAGAAAAGACACCACGTTCAATTACAAACGTACAAGCTTTTTATAATCAGCATTATAATGTTGCAAAGACATGATTTACGATTGGGGTTTTTTCACTACTTTGGCCTTACGTTGATCATCAGAATAACATTTAAAAAAAACACCAATTTGTTTATTTGTCTCTTACACTGGTGAGCCAAGAAGTGATGTCCGTCTGGTTAGATATCTTAAAAACTGCTACATTGACTGTAGAAATAACTCACCCATGCAGATGCCGGTCTCAGTGTCACTCAGCAGAGCATAGTCACAGTACAGCTCCTTGTGGTGGTCGCAGGGCTCCAGGAGGGTGCAGGGCTCGCCCGCCTGCCTGGCACACACCTTGCAGCAGCCACAGCCATCCAGGACCAGGCTGGTGCCAAAGGGGCAGGGAGGGGGGTTCGAGGGACAGTCACAGGCCTGAGAACAGTCCTGGGCTGTTGTCTGCAGACGGGAAACAAGCGGTCAGTTTAGTTGTAGGATAGTGTGAATAAAAAGAATAGTGTGCTTAAAATGGATAGTGAGCATAATGGCTATCGTCAGGATTCATTTAAAGGGGAAATTTGGTGCAAAAAAAAAAAAGATATACCCCTAACAACTGTTTTCTTTCTCTAGCAGTCTAACTGCCGGTAGCACTTGTTCATATTGAATATTTTACTTACGATGACTGTGATGTATAGTTGATTCACGCACTTTATACAAAATGTACTTATTTTAAGTCGATTTGGATAAAAGCGTCTGCTAAATGTCTATAACGTCAAATGTAAAATGATTCTCCTTTTGTGTGCAATAAATGTAATACCCTTTGCTGCCACAAGATGGGGGCACTACACTAGATTTAAGTAAAATAGGTCCCTTCTATTTGGCTGGGTTTGTTTAGGCTGCTGAGGTAGCCTATAGGACAGCATTGTTGCACTATGATGCTTTGTATGTTAGACGAGATACAAGTTAATGCAAGATACTTTGAGGTGGAAAAACACTTCACAAATCTTTGCGGTTTTATCTAATTAAATGTACAATCATTCTATTCAAGAGCTGATGTTGTAAGAAGTTTAGTGATAACAAATTGACATAAGCTGAATGCAAATCAGAATGCCTGATGATTATTTGCATTCAGTTAAACTGTCATTATATCTTATTATGCCATTTATTGTTGGGTACCTTCCCTGTATTATTTGCCATAGTATTATGTCTTCATTCTCTTTAGATTTCTGTAAACATTACAGAAATGACCAAATTAACAAACCCAATAACATTTCTGAATAATGTCAATAATGTGTCCCTCAACTAAAACAACCATACTTCTCCATCACATTGCATTGACAGACTCCACCCCCAACGAATGTTTTTCAGCTGCTCACTGCACATTGCGTTCCAAGAAGTGTATAGCTACTCTTGATTTTAGTAAATTATAACAAATAGGTACCAACTCATACACCAGCAGGCAGTTAAATGAGAGAGAGAATGCATATGAAGATCTGTCATTTGATAAGTGATGTAGGCTATGACAAAAATGTAATTAAATAAAAGAAATCAAAATAATTCAGCACATCATTATGTTGTCATATGAAAGAGCTGTCATATTGGATGCCAGTGAAGCACTCACCGACGAGATGATGAGCAGGAGAAGGCAGATTCTGCTGGTAATTTCCTCAGACATGATGCGTTATTTCAACAGCGTGCGCAGTCCACACGTTTGTTTTCGTTCAGCGAGAAAGGAGTTTCCTTTTTCGCGCTCTGTTCTGTTCCGTTCCGTTCACTCGTTGCTGCAAAGCTGGAGGGCTAGACTGAGGCATGGAGAGGAGAACCCCTAGTTTAAATACTCCGCCAGTGGGGTGTAGCCCAGGAAACAAAAGTTATGCCACGCGACCCAAAGGGGTGAAAATATTCAAGTTCCAGATGGCTTTCCTAATTCCTCAGAGGAGACCAGTTCTTAGAGACAGCCCGCTCAATCAACCCACTGTTTCAAATTTCACCTTTTGAGACAGAAGTCCAGCCAGGTGGAATTTTTGTGTATTCTCTAAGCGGGAACTGACAATGATGTCTGTGAGTTTAATTTGACACAGTCTGCTGGAGAACATTTTAGCCTATTTGGCCGCAATTTAAACTAAAGTACATCATTAAAGCTTTACATTGGCATGTGATAATAGGCTATGCATGGCAAGGGTAGTGAAATTGATTAAAAGGGGGGGGGGGGGGGGGGTCTCTGGTTAACCTTATTATGTGTAATGTGGTATATAAAAAAAAGAACGTTTTTCTCATGATATAAGCATTACATAATAAATTCAGACCAGTCTGATAGTCACATGTACCCAGGTAATTACAGGTGACATGTACAGACACAACAGGTGGTGGTTGCTCATTTCGCAGTGGGCCTCACTGTCTGCAAATGTTGGATCTGTACTGTAAATGACACACTACTTCAGACACACTACTTAGCAGAGACAGACCTGGGGTGTCAAAATAACATCCCACAGATATATTGTGCAACAGACAGCTATGTATTTGAGACTTCTGTTACAAAACGATTCTACAGAATCTTACAACATGGGATAAGAAAAGATGGCCAGGCCCTTGAATAAAGCGGAGGTGATTTTCTTTGTAATTGAAGCTGAATATAATAAAAACTGCACATGAGAGAACAAAAATGGCTTGGGGGATCTGTCTGTCATGTCCTTACAGAGAAGCAAAAACAGGATAATTGAATGTCAAGAACAGCCTGTCCACTCTTCGCTGTCAGGTGTTAAATAGGAAACACATATGGGGGAAAAAGTAAATGGTTTTTTTCTTTCTTCCTCCTCTTGCCCGGCCGGCAGCTATTTCCTGAGGCATGCCAACCGCATGAAGCTGTGTGTGTGTACCTACAAAGTCAAGAGGTTCTGTTTGCCCAAACGCCACAGAGAGCACAATCACACAAGGGGTCGTATTTGCCAACATAATGAACAAGCTCCTCTGTAACTCTCTCTCTCCTTTGCACTCTCTCTCTCTCTCTCTCTCTCTCTCTCTCTCTCTCTCTCTCTCTGTCTGTCTGTCTCTCTCTCTCTCTCTCTCTCTCTCTCTCTCTGTCTCTCTCTCTCTCTCTCTCTCTCTCTCTCTCTCTCTCATTCTGCAATGGCCCTCTCACTGTATTTTCACTGTATTTTCCTGCGGTTGGTTTTCTCTTCTTGGTTGGGAACCAGAGGAGCCGGAATGTGACAGCAGGCAGAGTGCCTCCTGCTCCCCGGAGCTGGCTCAAGGAAATCGTGCCTTGGCAACGCCAGGCCCAGAGCTCAGAGCTCAGAGAGCTGAAACATGTACATAAGTTCAAAACAGAACCGTAACTAAGGAGTGCCGTAAATTTTCAAAAAACTGCAAAAGCTGTGGAGTGCCTTGACTCGCGCTCCGCAAGAGACCTTCCTGCTCTGAGCTGAGTACAGGCTGATGGCTACAATGTGTGAATTCAGACCAGCTTCAGTGAAGAGACTACAGAGTGTTGGGAAGGACACCTAATTTAGTTGGCCTCTGGATGCTGGGCAAGGGATGGAGGCCAGCAGCCAATGAATAGCATAATGGCTCAACCTTCCAAGTCTGTAAATATGGTGGTTGTTATGGTTGTGATGAACCACAGCCTCTACTCTGCAACTGGCAAAGTCTTCAGTTCACATATTCACATTTTTTTTCTAACATAATGAATATCATCAGCCCTTTGGAACATCAAGGGTTCCTTTTTCCATGTGTGAGAGGATTTGGTGTTCACAAGATAACTGAATTACCAAAAGTAATGTTTACGGAAATTTTTAAAGAATTGCTTTCATTGCAATTCATTGACCACACCCAACCTCAAAGGCATGCCACAGTGTGCTTACTTGTTGTTGTGATGCCTTGCATGGCCACTGGGAGGCCAGACCCACAATGCTGATTTAAAGCAGAGGAAGGGAGGAAGACATTTATATGGCATGTGTGATTTGTTGTCAATTGTTGTTGTTTTTTTCATTCTCTGTAAATATGAGTTTATTGTTCCAAGGCATTGTGCTGTAATGGTGATTGTAGACAGGCAGTCGGGTGTTTGATGGGTGTGGAGGGGTGTTTAGGTGACAACGACCATGACCTCAGTCCCTGTCAGGTCAACCTCAAGTCATAACAAGTCATTTGACTCAAAGGACAGTTAGTCACAGCAGGACATGCAGAGTTGATTGCATCCTGTATTGGTGCAAATGACTAAAGGTGTTCGGCTGGCTTTTCTCTCCGCCTGATGCTTTTGGCCACTACTCTATGATGACTCACTCCAGCCAACAGCGAGAGCCATGAATGCACTGACCGCAACCAAGCTCTTAGCTGCCTGGAACTAAATCCTCATCTCAAAGTCAACACTTTTCAAATCCTTTCGAAATCATATGTTTGCTGCAGAGAGCCCCCAAAGACCCAACTGTAACACACTCTGGTTCCAGAGGAAAAAAACATTCTTTCCCTCATCACAGCGATGTCAGACATCAACATCCTCCGAGAGACTCAGCCTGCGTCGTCCACTCCCTTGTCTCGTATCACAGACAGGCGATGTGTGAGGGCCACAACAAGCTTATCGGCCGCTTCCTGGATCTCCCGCCAAGGAGGGAGATGGAATGGGGGTCACAACCTCACACAGTCAACCACCCTTTCACACCACAGAGCGAGGCTCTTTTATCTCAGCTGACTCCCATTTCCTGCCCTGATGACCTCACCTGTCAATGCGCTGACCAGCGTTATTAGAGCAGGATTAGAGGGCTGGGTGGAGCCCTCAGTCGAAGCGGTGTGTGATCAGGGCAGACAAACTGATTACGCTGGGTAACTTTCCTGCTGAGATTTCAGAAAGTGAAGGTGGGCCTTGACTGTGGGTTTCCTTCACACCGGTCGTCCCCAGATCAGATGACGTCTGTGATATTCGTGGCAGAGCGCTGAACCTTGACTCTGATGTTTCACCTTATCAAGCCGTGTAATTACTGTCGACGGTGTTTGGTGCATCGTGTGTGCTGGATGTCGGAAAGAGGGCCCCAATCAATCAGAACCAGTATCTGTATGTTTCAGAGGGAAAAAAAAGACGATGTTCCTACTGTTCCTACTTTTACTGATATCTGGTTCAGTTTCTTTTCATTTCACATTGCAAGCAGTGATTTATTTATTTAGTTGATCAAAATGTACATTCTTGGATCACACAAAAATAGTTGTTTTCCCTTACATCATGAACCTTCCAGGTTTAAATTTTGATCGAAGGTTGCTGCTCTTGCATTAACTGCCACTTTAGCCCTTTTAACAACCTGAATGATAACTTAAAGTCAGTGGGAGTTCAAAAAACTAAAGAGTATGGAACAATCAGACAACAACAAGGCAAATGTCATGCTGAGGCCCATGTCTTGACCCCTGACCCCCAGCATGCTGCCCCCACCCAGCCTCTACTACCCAGGGGGGAAAAACATGTACTTCAGCATGGGAGAGAAAGCCTTGCCTGTCGCCTCCCAGCAACAGACAAACCCTTTGAACTTGAACACCAAATGTATGTCAATATTATCATAATTGGGTTTGAACTGTACAAGGCTGCAAACAAAGGACTCAATTGAAAAATACAGTGTACGGGAACAGAACTAAAAAGATGTTGTGTCGGGGATGAAGTTACTGCTGAGGTGATACAAGAGACTTTCTTTCACACAGTGTAAGATTGGTCTCCCACTCTTCATCCAAACCTTATTTCAACACTTTAATCGTACACGTTATCCTCCTATTTATTTTATTTTTCCCGTCTTTCTTGCGGGATAGTTGCCCTGTGAACCCCCTCGCACTCAAGTCCTCTAGTTCAGCATTATACCTTACACCTCATATCCTCTTACATCAAAGTGAGAGTGCTGGCACGAGGGCTTTGCTGCTGTTTTTGTGCCATAATGGCTTCCATAGGCGTCTCCCTGCAAGTTTGATCCTCCTGTGAGAATGTTGTTGATGACCGTTGTGCCGATGCAAGCAGCTGTTCCCATATCGCACAGACATCACAAAGAACATGGGAATGACGGCAGGCGCTTACTTAACTTTGTGAGACATGTTATTATGGCCCATGCTTGGCAGAAATAGGCCTTACTTTGACCCAGAATCTTGTTGAGTCCCACATCTCTCTACCACATCGCCCCAGAAGAGCCTTGTTCTCATCAATAACAGGGCTGTCTGACCTACTCAAGTCCCACCTCACTTTAATGAGACCTTACTCATAAAGTGTGGACCCAAATGTATAGTTTGGATGAAAGGGTGGATCATAGAAATAAAGATTGTTCTATGTCCTATATTGTCTCACTTATGGGGCCCTTTTGTTGGAAGAGGAGGTTGAATGAAGACATTGAAGACTTAAAGGTTAGATCTGAGTGAGATTCAGCACTGGTTTTAATTAATGGAGATTACCTGGGCCCAGTTTGCTAACATATAAATTCCTAGTAGTAATCATACATCTGGTCAAAGTTGACTAAAAATAAAATGCGAAAAAACATAGAAGTTATGAAATGTAATGTTATTTTATAATTTGGTCTAGGAGCGTGAGTAGCTTAAGAGAGAGGACCGCAGAGAATTTCAGCTCCCAAAAAAAGACTAATGGGGAAAAAAGTCCACCTTTTCCTGAGCCTGAAAGCCTGAAAAAACGCCAATGCCTACATTGCATAATTTGTGTCATGCGGGCAGGGACTCAAAGAGGGCAGAAACAGAGATGAGTTTCAGACCCTCTCGTCTGATGTGACCCTAGCTTATCCTCAGGCATTGGTTATTTTGCCCAAAATAATGGCCTCAAGGAGACCTGCTGGGGTTACAAAAGCACCCCTCTTTTAATGAGGTGAGGTTTGGGGCTAAAAATAGCCCAGGCTCCTGGACGGAGGCTCGCTGCTGCGTTCCGTCTCTGTTCCCTCAGGATGTTGTTGAAGTCTGGTACATTCCTCACACGCTTGGCTAGCCTGCGTTTTTGCCTCTTCCCCCCCCCCCCTCTGTTTTCCCCCCCACCTTCTCCTTGCCTTAAGAATTTTTGAGAAGGACACTTTGTCCCATAGCTGTGGTGAGCTGGTGTTCTGAAGCATCGTCTGGTAATGTTGGGCAGCAGGTATTCTTGAAGACAGCTCACTCAATTTCACTCTTTCATTGCCAGCTTTCTGTCCCATCGTTGATGCATATATAGTACAGCATCTGTAGCTTTTCACCCAGGTTAGTTTGCAGGTAAACAACACCTGAATTCTTACACTTCAGCATGTAATGGAGGAAAAGACAAATTCTGCTTCATCAATTCATACACACATACCAGTGAAATACAATACCCAAATTGTTCAAAAATGTTTCTTGTCTGTGGGTTCTCTGCTCTTTGAATTATGATGGTGGTTTAAGGTCAAGCCTTTTGGTTCAGGCTCTCTAAGAGAGTGAATCTTCTCATGGCTGCCCTTATAGAGGGGAAATAGAATGTTGGGGTGATGTCCGTTCATTCCAGAACATCTGCCTGTCCTTCCGCGCAGCCCTGTCACAGGATGCAGGAATGACAGACAAGGGCTCCAGTCTGCAGCACAGATGTTCCACTCCGAGATGGTCCCTAAAACACACAGACACACACACACACACACACACACACACACACACACACACACACACACACACACACACACACATACAGGTTGTTCCCACACCTGTCCAGCAGCCCTCTCTCCAAAGCTGATGGCTTTCCATCCACAATGCAAGCCAGTGAACTATATCCTGCCCTTTCCTTCGGTTCGGAGACCATGATATCCCTAGCTGACCTCCTGTTCTATACTTATCCCTCTCTGTTTAACTGGGCATTGACCCGTACTCCAGGATGGCCCAAACACATTTTAGCTTTCCTTCTTCAGTGAAAAATTCCGATCCTTTCCTCTGTCCCACATTCCCAGGCCTGCGATTCCAGTAAACCTGTGTTTCATCAGCTGCATCCGACCACCTTGTTAAAACAGAAATCAGTGAATACCGGATTGTCACCAACACAAATGGCCTGAATGAGTCTTTTACTCCTCTCTATTTCTGCATTTCTGAGCCTGCTCTGTAGCAATTCAAAACCAAACTATACCATTTGAAAAATGCATTTGTGATGGACTGTACCCTAAATAGTTGTCCTTACTGTATGCTGTGTATTCCATATAGCTTGCTTGCTTTTTATCCAAAGTAACTTACAGTTCAGTGATACTGTTTTTTTGTATATATGGTCCCAACAGGAATTGATGCCTCGACCATGCACCAGTTCTTCAAACTGAGTCACACAGGAGGGATGCTGCATGATGGCATTTGGGCTTTGCATTTAATACAGTATGTACTACAAGCAGATGATGATGGCGTGACAGTCATGGTAAACTCTTGTTCCCTTCAGAGATCATATCTTTATGTTGCTGTCATTCCAAGCCTCCAATTCACAGGCTGACATTATCTCTGTGTGGGAGGGAACGCCTGCAAAGTGTTTAATTTGAAAAAAAGATATTAGTGAATTATGGAGCTTAAAATTCATGTTCTATTCCTGAGAGGGAACCCCACCAAAGCTCCGGGGTGGTCCTGTTGATTTCGGGCCTTGCAGAAGCATGCAATATGATGTCAGCCACACCGATGGCTGTGGTTTAGTTCTAGGCTCTTTGGGGTCCTCCCTATACTCACCCAGTTTGTGAGCTTGCCTCGACTGTATGACTGTATGTGTTTGCCACGGACCTGTCATACACAGTAAGCCATGGAAAGACCCGGGTTGGTCTGATTTATAGGACATTCTCCATCCCTTCACGAGGGGAAATGGATAACTGCAAATTTTCTGGGTGTGTCCGCCTTGGAGTGAAGTGATAGAAGTGAAGGAACATAACTCAGAGTCGCTCGACCTGAGATTGACTTGGCCTTAATGACAATCAGATTTGGAACACTCACTTGGTCTTTTCACTCTCTCTCACTTGCTTTCTGGGTTGCATGTATGTCTCCTCCCTGAGTCTGGAATGCTACCTCGCTCTGTCTAATCCATTTTTCCAATTTTCCCTTTAATCCAAGCAGGTTTGGGAAGCCTGTGCTGACGCAGAGCATGAAACCTGGTGGTCTGTATTTACGGTACCTACTTCCTGCGGTGCTTTGGTGGTGAAGGAGGAGATGAAAACAGACAGATTTAATCAGTAGAGATACTGGAGATGCTTAGTGACTCAGACCTGCGGCTGCATCATCAGATCGTAAACGTCTGCATGGCCCATCCAAGGGCTCTTCATCTCTGTGGAGAGATCAGAGATCCCACTGGGAATAGGGACAGCTACAGTACAGTGAGAAGCAGTCTTGTCATGTTGCATGATCTAACGTCAGTCCAACAGAGCCAAGATGAGAAGGGTCAATGAACTGTAGTTGAGAGAGGAGACAACTCTTGGGAGAGAGAGATACATGATGTTCGTGGTCTACTGTGGTCTTGTAAACTTTCCTAGCCATAAATGAGTGTTTCAGGGTCATTGCGGGCAAGAGGGAAACATTATTTAGAATCTGTAAGGTGAGGGGCCTGTATACTATGGAAAATATACCCCTGAGTGGAGTTCTGTCCTCAGTAACATCATATGTTTCTTGTATTGAGTATTTCTTGGCGTACTGCATTTGCTGTCACTAATGTATATGGAGGAATTCCATTTGAAACATATGTTGCAATCGTTAATATATAACAGGGCTGTTATTTATGAAATATTAATTACAGCAAAGATGAAGATGGTGTAGTGGTTCAGATAGTTAAAGATTGGATATTCCACTGTCTGAAGGGCTGAAGGCCCAATGGTGAAGCCAGTAGGGCACATACAGTAGCAGTGTTACACAGAAGTTAACAGACCCATGTGATACAGAGGTTGGAGCTGCAGGGGACAGCTGCAGTAGGTCAATGAGTTTAAACCGTACAGTAGACAACTCTCCTGACTCCTGCCCTGAGCCTCTTCACCTTGCGTGCCCTGATGGAAAATAACTACGGTTTGTTGTTAATGTAGCTTATGCAAGGCTGCAAGAGAGAGTGAGAGCCCTCCAGCTGAGTAGACTACACCCCACAGACAAATCCCAACAGGCACGGCACAACAACATCACCCAAGGCTGGTCAACCTTGGGTCTAGAGACGGGGTAATTTGGCGTGGTGGAAGGCTGGTGAGGGGCCCGGTTAGCCCCAACCCAGGGCCAGGGGCCAAGCAGGACCCCCAAGGCCAAATACTGTAGCAACAAATAGGCCTGAATTATATGAGGCATCCAGGTCTTATGACTGCAACACACAAACACACACAAACACACACACACACACACACACACACACACACACACTCACACACCATTGCCTTCCTTGCCATATGCACTACAGGCCCCCCAAGACACCCGCTAAGCCAGCCCAGGCAGAAAATGAAATATGAAAGGTTATATATTCGTATTAAGATAAATATGTTGAATCCAAGGGCGGTGGATTGGATGCTGTAACAGTCTGACCCTGCTGCCCACGCGATCTGACCTATTCAGGAGGCTAGAATAACACAAGCAGGCAGGAGGGGCATTTACTGGTGATCAGAAGGTATTTTACTGGAAACAGGCTTTTTTCCACCTTCAGAATTTTCCTCACTTGTTTTTCTTTCTTGAATACAAAAAAGGAAACCAGATTACCGTCAGAGTTTACACCTGCTTACGGTATTAGCGAAGGAGGGGGCGAAGTGGCCCTGACCTGATCCTCAGCTGCACTGTGTGTGTGTGTGTGTGTGTGTGTGTGTGTGTGTGTGTGTGTGTGTGTGTGTGTGTGTGCATGCGTAGTGTGAGTACGGGTGTGTGTGAGAGCAATGTAAATAGCTGAACCAATGGTCATCATCATTTGACACAGTTGATTGATTATTCTGTCACGTCTGAGCTTCACTGTTGAGAAGACTGACAGCTCCGTAGTGACTAGTTTCCACTGTGATTAAACCTCAATGTTAATAGAGGATAGTGTATCAGAAATCCTGTACTCTCTCTGGCAGAGGGAACGCATTGTTCAATTAACCGCTACACAGGTGGTAGTCATTGGGAGTGAGGCTAAATGAGTCGAAGTTTTAACTCAATTCAAAGTTATGGCAGCTGGCTTAAATCTATTAGTGGGTTCACTCCTCATTGTTGTTGATGGTTTGTTTTTTATTCAAGAAGCCCAGGGCTTTCTAAATTTAGCAGTTCTGAATGGCCCGTTGACTGCCTGTCTCCAAAAAGATCCGTTGGTATAATACACAGCTGTTGTGCCTTCTCTAAAAACCTCCAGCTGTATAAATGGATTACAGTGTGTATGTTTGCAGTGGAAAAAAGGCAACCAGTAAGTCAAGCACAAAGCAAGGGTTTACAGGCAGGTGCATAACAAACACGAAACGGAAAAAGAGAGCAATTATCACGTTCTAAGTTGCTTCTCGACGCTATTAAGGACTTTGTTGTGAATCATCCCACCGTTTCAGTCTTTGTTGAGTAACCCTACTGTGAAGAACCTTGGTTAACATTGTCTGTGTGTGTGTGTGTGTGTGTGTGTGTGTGTGTGAGTGTGTGTGTGTGTGTGTGTGTGTGTGTGTGTGTGTGTGTACGTGTGTGTGTGCGTGTGTGTGTGTGTGTGTGTGTGTGTGTGTGTGTGTGTGCGTGTGTGTGTGTGTGTGTGTGTGCGCACGTGTGTGTGTGTGTGTGCGTGCACGTGTGTGTGTGCACACGTGTGTGTCTGTCTGTGTGTGAATGTGTGCGTACCCACGTGTGAGCCAGTGTAATCTTGTGGTTGTACTGTACTTCGTGTACAAACATTGAAATTGGTTTGTGGGTAGGTACAATTACCCGCCTCATTCATTCTGTGAGTCATTCCATATAAAAGGTAGCTCAAGTCTACAATCTATTCATAATCTATTATTCCTGCGACAGCAACACCAATTTAAAACTCGTTAAAAATGTAAATACATGGGAGATGCTTAAGAGCCTAATGTTTTTTCAGTTAACAAAGACAAACTAAACTAATAAAAAGAAGGAAAAAAATTCTACAAGACTTAAGGAATGTTCTTTACTGCAGCCGTGCTTCTCGTTCACGGCAGGAAGTGCCAGTCAAACCGCAGGAATGCGAAGCACTACAGCAGACATGGTTTTCCACATGAGAAAAGAGAGGGAGAGAGAGGGAGAGAGAGAAAGAGGGAGTGTGTCTGTGTGAGAAAGAGAGAGAGAGGGGATAAAAAGAGAGACAGAGAGACAGACAGACAGACAGAGACGTGGTGTGAGAAAATTGCAGCAGCATTAATCATGGAGAAAACGGAGATAAGGATACGGTAAAACGTGTACTTCACTTCCAGACAGTAGAGCCCACCTGAGACAATAGACTGATTATATCCAACACCCATAGGTGGTCATGTTTGGCTGAATGTGGCTTTGGACTGCAGGATAGAATATTTGGTCTGTATGTTATGTATGTATGTTTGTTTTTAACGCCCACCCCCCTTTTTTTTTACCCTTCTTGTGCCAGTGAGCCAAATAAAAATGTCTGTTCTATGAAGATTTTATGGACAATAAAGTTTTCTTCATCTTAATCTTAATTCTGTAGATTGTTGTCTTTGTATTTCAGAGGATCCAGTATATTATTCCCTGTCTATGGGAGAGACATTGGCAGAATGATGCATGATGAGTGTCAATAGTTTATAGAATATAATTTTGATTGTGGCATATAGTTAGTAACCTTCATAAGAATTTAGTTTTATATGGAGTTACCCCTATGCCTGTGTAACAACTCTGTAGTCACTGTAGTAACACTGCATTAATATGCTGTCACATACAATTGTTGTGATTGCATAGGAATGGAATTGAGCTTCTCATTGCTGTCATGACTGCAGAGTCACAACCTATCTTCCACCGTAGATTGAAGACCCATCTCTTCAGGCTACATCTTAACTGTCTCTCCTAATCTCCTAAAGACCTCTTCATCCCCACTACCCCCCTGTACAAGTTTCTATCCTGTAAATATATATATATATATATATATTTTTAAATCATAAATTAAAAAAAGAAAAAAGTAATTCTTCCTTCTTCTAGCATTGTGCCTGCCAATAGCCCCTGGTCCTAGTATAGATTACTTTTTCTTATGATGACTGATGGATAGATGATTCACTTACTTAGACAAATGTATTTGTTGTAAATCGCTTTGGATAAAGGCGTCTGCTAAATGCCATAAATGTAAATGTAATTGAGCTGTTTATGCCTCTATTCCACTTGTGTAATACCACAGACCCCTCAACTCCATACATACCATGCAATTACCTAATTAGTAACTATAGTGTTACTATACAGGTATAGGAGCAACCCACTAACGTGTTAACTGATTGAGAAATGTGACGCTTTGATGAAAATTAGATCTTGAATCCATCATTATTTGGCAAGGGATGCTAACCAAGGAATGATAACCAAGAAGACATTTCTTTCTGACACATCTGAACAACCTGCTTTGGGACCTCAGTGAATATAAAACACAGCCCCATCTTTCTTCCATCTACAAAGGCAGCCTTCTGCGTCATTGTAGAGACCCCCTGCAGAGATGCTAATCACAAGCATACTGACTTAAACAAGGCGCAGACGCTCTGTGACTAGAAGATGTGTGGCCCACAGTGAAGAGAAGTTCAACACATCTAGATCCAACACTTTGAAGCGATGGCTTAGCTTTGGCTGTATGTATGAACAGTCATAGTGGTACTCTAGCCCAGTCAAAGGCAAAACATTCCAACTTTCAGCTTAGAACACGTCCTCCATGTCCTCCAGCTCAAATGCTGATATGAAACAGTTTCTCAGCACTTTGTGTGGACTTCTAGCGTCTAATAGGGTAGGTATGTTCTGAAAAGGCCCGAAACAGAGATAATCCCCACAGACCCGCCGTGGGGCTGCCAGGACTCAGTGACTTCGTTGATGGTGGCTGGAGCAGAAGGCTGTTTTGACTGCTTAGTGCTGGCAGAGGCCGCGGTGTCCCCTTGGGTTTAAACTGGAGCAATTCAGAGAGGAAATACCACTGGCACGGAGAGAGGGCAGGCTCGGGGGTGGGCCTCAATTGAGCCGGTCGGATAAAACGCTACACAACTGCTCTAGAGAGAGGGGGGGGGGATGGAGAAGGGGGTGGAGGAGGGCTGGGGTGGTGGGCTGGTGGCGGACAGCGTGTGCTGCAAGCTGACAGCCCTCAAGGACGAAAGTGGGGATTTTTCAAACCAAATCCCACAGGTGCTCCGTGGAGGCTGGGGTGGCATATCACATTGCCCCCCCTCCCCTCACCCCCTCTCCCCTCACCCCCTCTCCCCCTTCCCTTCTCTCCCTTCTCAGCCTTCTCACCGTTTCCTCCGAGTGCATTCACACACCCAGACAGGAGAGGCCCTTGAAGGCCTTCCAGCTTCAACATTTAGCCCGTCTGGAAGGAATTAAGAGGGGAAAAAGGTGGATGAGGTGGTCCGACCAATTTTCCCAGAGTCAGGGAGACACACCCAAATACTGCACCATCCATACCCAAAGTTCTCTACTCCCGCAATTCCCCAATGACGCCATTCCCACCACCTCCAGTCCCCCTTTCACCATCACGCCATCTTCCATTCTCATCCTACATACAAAAACATCCCATACCCCGCTCCATGCTGTTGAATCCCCAAGTCTCCTCCTACTGTATACAGTAGTCTACTCTAACCTCAGCCCCCATTCTTTCCAGTGTCACCAGAGGCCCCTCTCACTCTCGGCTAGGTCTGCTGGTAGGAGCTGAGGTTCAGTGGCTCCCGCTCCATTACGGTAAGCCGGTCTGAGTCTCAGGGGAGCCCCGGCTGCCGGAGTAAGAATATCACACAGAGAGGCCAGCTGGCTCCGAATCAATCACCCACACTGCAGATAAGATCAAGAACATTTTATGTATGCATTTCAGCAAGGCCTTTTTTACCCTCCTGTGCTCTCACTCCATCTCTCTCTCTTCCACTCTCTCTCTCTCTCTCTCTCTCTCTCTCCCTCTCTCTCTTTTTCCTCCACGATTAATCACCTCTTTTTATTTGTGGAGCTCTTGTGCTTTTTGGCCAGGCTGGTTGGGGCTTTCAGAAGGACTGCCACCCTGTGGTCATATCTGGGCGAGGCCACCAGAATAGTTGACACCAGCTGTGAGGGGCTGGGGTGGCGCTGGAGTAATGATGGCTTATTGACATGAGCCGCTGACCATAAGTGAACGCTGTTGTTGTTTGAAAAGAGCAACCACAGAGCTTTTTTCAGCTTGACGAGCTTCAGGCAGGAGGTGAGGATACATGTGCTGGAGTGTGGTGGAGGACCTTTAGCACCACCGCTGCTCATAGCACATTGCGGCCCTGGGCTGACAGGGTTCGAATTCTGCCCCCCGCCACACTTTCTTCCTTATCTCTAACCCTAACCCTAACCCTAACCCTAACCATCTCACTGTACACTAACCCCTTTCTCTAGAACTTTTACCCGTCTACATTTTTTTTTTTAAATGATCTAAAGGAATGTGGATGACGTCCACTCTCCTAAAAAAAAGAATACAAAGGAGAGAAGGTGAGTGCGTACATGGCTGGAGGGGAAACAGTGAAACCTGTGACAAGCCTTTAGAATCCACAAAATGGAGTCATATGAGCCATAGAGATGGAACTCTATCTTATTTGATTGTCCTATATGGATGACATGAGCAGCCATACTCTATAGACACAGAGCAGCCATACTCTATAGACACAGAGTAGCCATACTCTATAGACACAGAGCAGCCATACTCTATAGACACAGAGCAGCCATACTCTATAGACACAGAGTAGCCATACTCTATAGACACAGAGCAGCCATACTCTATAGACACAGAGCAGCCATACTCTATAGACACAGAGTGTGAATGTCACACGTGACTGCTTAGGATGCAAAGAAACAAAGGCCTGCTGAGGAGAAGTACTCCAAAGTCTGCCAGAGAGCTTTCCATGAAGCATGATAGCATCTAAGCAGCAAAGCTGCTCCCATCAGCTGCAAACCTCTTTAAAAGGCCTGAAGATTGATCTTTACAGTGTGCATTGATATCACTCACTATAATATCGGCCTCTGTACTGCATATCCTTCAATGGTTTTCATGAACATTTGCTTTAACTCATTTCATGATATCAGAATCATTTCAAATCTAGGGAGCGATACATGATCTGACTCAAAGGCAGGTCACGGACGAGAGAAGAACATGTGACATACAGTGACATAAAAACACAGGTGCTTCCTTCCTGGTTAATATGTAGATGGGGAGTCTTAAAGAAAAGGAAGAGGAGTCCGCCTGTGCCTCTGAGGATGGTGTTTCTATCAGCGCACAGACGAGCAACCATGGCCTTTCACCTTTTGATCTATTTTGGGAGGAGAAAAGGGCTCATTCCGGGAATTCTCTGCGTCGTTGCTCGCCCTTTTTGGGATTCCTAGATACACCGGGACCAGAGGTAACATCCCATTACCAGAGGGCGACCTTGAGGGTCATGGGGAAGGAGGAAGAAATGGATACAGAGAATGTTAAGCATATCCACATGTGACAAAGTGTGCAATGCCAATCAAAACAAATACAACACAAACTAATTCACAAAGGAATATAGAGTGTGTACGTTTTAGGATGCCTCGCTCATAACCTAACACACTGTATAGGACATTCGGAATACAATACATGCAGTGGGAGTTGTTCCCCCCCCCGCTCATCTTCTCTGGATAATACACTTTTTTGCTTCACATTTAATGTCACATTAGTCTTCCTTCTGTTGCCCCCCCTAGGACTGTCGTGATGGATGAATGTTGGTCCTGGGTTTCAGCCTGACAATAGGGGGTCTGAGAGACATGGACCTGGGGGCTGAGGATCATGTTCAGTTCAACAGAAACACATTCACACTGCGTCCATCACCCATGTCATGTGATGCAGCCACTCGGCAAAAAGCATGCTTGGACTGGAGCCCAGGTTCCTCTCTGCTCTGACTAAGGAGAGGTTTTCCTACAGACCTTGTGGAGATGATGTGGAGAGAATCCTGTGTGAGCAGCACGTGCTGTTAAGGCCGACGCCACAGAGCAGTCATTACGTAGACTACTGTACCAGCCGCACAAAAGTAAAACCCTCTCCACTCGGCTTCGGTGGCACGAATGGTTTAGCAGGTTGAGGAAACACATTAGTGTTACGAGGTCCCACTCCCTAAGCACTCGTGTGTGTGTGTGTGTGTGTGTGTGTGTGTGTGTGTGTGAGTGTGTGTTTTCATAGCAAGCACACTATAATAACAGTAGGGGGTTGATGGAAGACGGAGATTGAGGGACATGTGTTAAGACACGTGGGTGGGAGCAGGGTCAAATGTCACGCGTACACATGGTGTGTGACATTACATAACATCAACTCCATATATCCATATAGCAGCTTGGAAGAGAGGAAGAGAGAGGAAGAGGAGGAAGAGGAGGAGGGGGGGGGGGGGGGAAGGAACAATGAAGAAGCCCCAGTGAGTCTTAGCTACCCCTCTATTTCCTCTCATGTCTGCTTTCCCATCATCCCCTGCCATTTAGAGATGGATAGTATTCCACGGCGGCCCTGAGATCTGCTTCCTCAAGGGGGAATCCTGGCATCTGGATCATGTTAGGTTGAATCTATGTTGATCCGGCATGGAGAAAGAGGCGGAAAAACAGCCTAGCTGACCGCCAGGCGAGCTGGTGGACCGGGGTCCAGGTTGCGAGAGCGATGTAGGGTGGTGGAGGGCAAGGGGGGGAGGGGGGGGGGGGGTGGTGTTTGGGGAATCCTTCTCTTCTCCGTCTCCTCTGCCAAAGTGTTATTAAAAAGCTGAACATTTTTTCCAGAGCGGTGTGAGAAAATGCGGGGGCGGAGGGCAGAGGAATGGGGTCAGGGCAGGCTTGTGTTGGAGGAGACGGCGAAAACAGCGGCACCACCACCCGGTGCGGGGGAACCAGGGGAGGATTGGGTCTAAGCCTGGTAGCCGGGTACAGCTGATCTCTCCTTAGTGTCACTTTCTGGAAACACTGACGTTGTTGGTCAATCCGGCAGGAACAAGAGAGCTGCTGAGCTGCTGATAGGGGGAGATGCCAAGCGTCAAAATGTTTCTCTTCCATGTTTTGTTAACCTATTTCACAATACTGTTTCCATTGTCTGGTTTCAAAGAGAGCACAAGGGCCCACAGATATCAATGCTTTCAACTGAATTATCCTCTGACCGCACCATGTTTATGGTTAGAAATATTTCATTATTGGAGGAGGCGTACTCATGTTGAAAGGTGAAGATTTACAATCATCTGTGCTGAAAGAAGCAATGATAGTTTTTACTCAGAAAGATGGAAGAGAATGCAAAAAAAGTAGCATTGAGAGTAATAAAAAGATAGCTATTACTAGTCAGGGAGTTGAAGGAGACAGAGGTTGATTTTCATCCAGCTCTGCGGAATTTCTCCTGAGAGAGCTGGGTGGAGCTGCTGACAGAACTTCATGCAAAATGTAAAATGAAACATTTCTCCCTTATTCCCTCAGGAAGAGAAGCAATCTGTTCTTATTGTCATTTAGAAAGTAGCCAGAGAGAGAGAGAGAGAGAGAGAGAGAGAGAGAGTGGAAACCTATAAAGCTCTATCTAGGGATGGTCTCGGGTGTGTGTATGTCAGCAATGAAGTAAGGGCGTCTAGTTTAAAGGGGATATTGAGGTTTTTTTTTCTCTCTCTCTTAGGCTTCAGGCTCCAGGCATCGCGTGAGCATGAGTGGAGGGGTGGTAGTGCATTTGAGTGGTGGAGCCAGGGCGTTGTCTAATTCACTTGATGCCTTGTTAAGTCTTCAGCAGCCAAGTCTGAACTGATCCGGGACCCTATAGCCGACACTGACATGGGGCACCCGGGGACCCAGGCCCAGGGCCACTGCCCCCATTCACCATCACCAACCATGACCAACATCTGCAACCCATTGCACCCCCTAATTATCCTCGGGTGAACCTCATGGAAAATGCGACACAAGCCGTCGGAATGTAAACACAACCCAATGGTGACTCCCTCTTATGTTCTTGCTCTTATGAGCTCTAAAGGGCAACAACTATTTTGTTCTCCACTTAGTTTGCATGTCTTACTGTTATAAACATGTTTTTTGGCAACATGATTCTTCAAGCTGCGCTTTATGGTGTGTGGTTCCCATACGATGCTGCTCGTGTTGATTGCGTTGGCTTGTCATGCAAAGGGGGGTAGAAGCATATTGTCCTCAGATTTTGTGAGCTGTTTGTTCACGGTACACTGACTGCACAATATTAAGTGGCCTCAAAAACACATGCATTAGCACACATGGGCACAATGGCAAATTCTTTAAGCCTGCGGGACAGCTGTTGGTCGTGTTGGTGAAGTCCCCCCCCCCCTCCCACCCCCCCATCGCCTGCAAAAAGCTACTGATTTCCAAACCACTGCCAGAATCTTCCCGGCATCTGAAACAAGCCATTCTGCAGGAATGTGCATCACACAACAATTCCAAATGCTGAAGCAATTATGGTGAGTCAACATGGCTGGAGAAGCCGTCATATGAGCCTGTGTGGCTAGACCAATCATCGGAGCCCGTGTGGCGAGGCCAGTGATAAAACCTGCTCATGCATTCAGCCAGTGATGGGAGGGTACAGTCCTAGTGCACCTCTAAATGTATGCCAGTCTAAAAGTACCAACCGCTACCATGTGCATAAACTGGGGACACTAATAAAGTGCCAGTGACACTGATAAAGTGCTAGACAGATGGTGAAAAGATGCCATAGTAATAGTATGTTGATGCGAGTCCAAGGCCAATAGATTCCAACGGTGTGACCTGTCTTGGCGCGAAAGACCTTCCAAGTATTTGAAGGTTTTACCATCACAAATCTCTTATTGGAAATTTAAAAGTGTAAACTTGCATTGTAAAATAAATTTTGCTTTTTGTCTTTATGCAAACTTCGGAAAACTGTTTTGATTAAATAGAGCCCTGGGTCTCGACTTACTTATCTTGGTTTGTAGCCAACAGAAAAAGATAGCTGACATTACCATATTGGAAAAGTTGTCTGAATTACTCAAAGTAAGTTAATGTAACATTGAAAAATTTGCAAAGATAGAATAAGTATGCCCAAATCAAAAACATAGACGTTAATGATGATCATGGGGACGATTATTCATAATAGTGTTTTTATATGAATTATTTAATGTGTAACAGACATATCAAAACATTGAACTCCTTGCTTGAAAAAAGCTGAACTGACAGCTTTTGTGTTCTATTTTATGTTTTACATTTATGTGTATGTAATGTTTTAGTTCCAGATTTTTAACTGGTGAGGTGGGATTGGGTCAGCAGCTGGATCTAATTCAAGCCTGGACTTTTGAAGAGAGCTCTGCGTTGCCACCTCTCCTGTGTTCTACTACGTCCGTGGAAACGTGTTTTTGGCGAGCCTCCGCTCTGCTCTGAGTCAACCATCTACCCGGGTAAGTGAACAAGACGTCGGCCAAAAAAAGGCACCGAAACGCAGGACACCAAAAACGTGTGCGAGTCATAGCCAAGACATGTGAGCTCCCTGGAGGAATGAAGGACTGGAGGTTTCTTTCTTTCCACTCGCTTTTATCTTCCTTCTCACGCACCCCTTGTGTGTGTGAGAGAGAGAGACATGGATTATTAAAACTGGCAGCAATAAGAGGCCCATTAGCTAGACTGTGCACTGGCCAGAAAAGAGGGAAGTCAGACTAACGTGTGAAAAAAATATGACAACAAACAGTAGATAGATTCATCTGTAGTTCTTACATAACGGGTGGTGAGTTTGCAGAGACTGGTGACTTTGCAATACATAGCGTAACACATGCGTATGGTCTACTCGTGACAGTGAAGTCCATTCACAGACCCAAATTAAGGAGAAATGACAGGGAGTCATACTGAAATGGGAAAACCAGCTTGTCCAGTAGTGTTGTACAGTTTTGGAGACATGATGAACACAATGCAAAAAATACAAACATAGGCCAACAGGGAGACACTGACAATTGTTTTTGCTTAACAAAACACACAAATTAAAAGACCCTTGAATGTTTCTTCATTTAATTGTGTTGCATGTTTGTGATGGGTAATGACCCTATGGTTATCAATGAGATACGGTTGCTTATCGTCAGTCGGGGATGCACAAAAACTGCAGGGTTGCAGTCCAATTTGTCACTGCAATAAGAAATGACGTGCATCAAAATGACACCTCTGACAAAAGCGGGTGTAAAAACATTCTGTGACACCTCCACATCGGACGAAATGGCTCCCAGACCAGGATGTGACATAATGCAGCAATACCACTGAGTACGGTGGCAACGCCCCGGCTGTTTCCCCTCGGCCGTCCGCACACCTTCCCCAAGAAAAAGGGGGTGGGGGGGGGGGGGGGGGGGAAGTAATAGGACCCTGTCCTAATTAGAGGAAACCAAGCAGTCTTCACGTTCCTCTACATGGGACGATTGCAGTAGGCCTCACATTCACACCACAACTGATAGAAAAGGGCCTCCCAATCCAGCTCACACCAAATCGGCTTGACAGGGGGGGGGGGGGGGGGGTGTAGACTCTCAAATTGGGTCACACATGTTGCAATCATTGACATCCTTACTTTTGGACATCTAATTCTGGTGACTTGATGACGGACAGGTCTGCTCATGCTCACAGACTTTGGAGGAGAGAGACGTGGGTAAAAAGGGATGAAGTCGGGCCTGGGCCTGCATTGTTTGGCTAAGGAAGCCAACACCGCAGGAGTGCTCCTGTTACATAACACTGAACCTCGTACACTGTGCAAGTGTGAATGTCTGAGAGGGGGGTGGAGGGTGGGGGGCGGGAATGCGGCTTTGGCCTGATGCTGCAAATGAGCAGCCTAGAGTGTACCATCTCATTTTCCACTCTCAACACTCTGTTCTCTCTGTCGATCATCGGAGGACCGAGACGTTGCCAGGTGGTTTGTGAGTATGCCTACCGCCACCTTCGTCAAGAGTCGATCTGCGCAGATGGTTTCTGCACCACTCTCTTTTAAGGCCTTTGTTCAAGGGCCTGGTGTTCTCTGGACCAATCACAGGGAATTAGAATGCCAGATGAATAAGGGCTGTATGACAGCTCAGCTGGAGGTTCTAAAGCCAGTAAAAGCAGATGCACATGAATAGAATGAGTATCAAAGACTTGGTCCGTGTCCACAGGCTTTTTAATGAAATAAATGAAGCCAGGGGATCTTGTCCCTAGTCTGGAGGAGTGGATCCAAGAGCTCTACATTGAGTGTGCATACTGTCGACAGTACTCAATGAAGAGGCTCTTCCTGATGCCAAGTGGTGTCTTACAGTACCTACTGGCCAACTACAGCACATGTGGATCCATGCGTACCAAGAGGTACCATATGTGGCGAAACTACGTCATCTTTTTGTACAGGTTAGGTTCCCTGCCCTGCATGATACTGAAGTCACACAAAACACTTTCTTACTTTCTTTTTATTATTTGGGGTATTATTCCTTGTTTATTCCTTGGTTAATATTGTCCACTCCTGCTTAATTTCTAGTCATTCATTTTACCTGTCATTGTTGTGCACCTGTGAAGAAGGCCTGTGAGCTGCAATGTATGTTTGAATCCTTTGCTATGCAATAGCCACTAAAATAAACTTCTTTTTTTTTTCACAAGAGAGAGTGCCTTGGACTCTTTTGCACAGCTGCAACTTCATGTGGTTGCAATGGAAATGAGGCAACTGAGAGAGGCGATGGAATGGCATACAGTTCCCAAGTAATGCTGACAATATCAATAGAACAGGTTATATAGACGTGTAGGCCCACCTATGATCAACTCCTCATTCACCACACCTGTAACAAGGCTCCACTGTGCTACCCATGTCCCAGGTAAGAAACACAGAGAATCTCTCCATTAGTTTGAATATTAATCTATGGTGCCCGCCTCTACCCCTATCTTTAGAATCATCCAGACACAGCAGTGTGTGTGTCTGCTTGGATGGAGTCTGTGCATCTGAACCAAATCTAAACAAACGGTTGAATACAGTTTATACAGCTACGACCTTTACTGCCACTCCACAATTGGTAGTTTTGAGCTGCACTGACACCTGCTGGTGTGTAACGGTATGTCACAATTTCTAGACCATGTTATTACGTTATGAACCCCAAGTGGTATTACTGGGGGAAAATGTATCAAAAGGCAAAGTATTCTTAGTTATGTTGTTTTGGGAGGAACAGGACAGCACTCCCTCTACATTAACCCATCTGTAGCTTGTGGCTTTATGTCACATGAACATACTGTATGAACCTACTCATTGCCATTCATGTGAGTTGTGTGCTGTTTATTTGTAAAAATATGATTAAAAAATGATTTTATAATCTATAAGCACAATTAACAGCACTCATATTTAAGACGTTTTTATTTATGCATACAGATAGAAGTAATAGAAATCAATAAAAAACAGGTTGACAATAATTTCTTCTCTTTTTAAAACTGTGGTTGCATTTTATTACAGATATTTTTTCTTACCTGGAATAGTCATAATGGTTTACAATTCAAGATTTTGTAATATATACAAAGATTTAAATCATAATGGTAATACCAGTTAAGACTTCAGTTTTACAGCACATGTACAACTATGACCATCATATCAAGCCACCACCGTCTACTACATAGGCCACACTTCTGCTATGATGTTTTGAAGGCAAGAAACCGTGAGAACAAGGTGCATCCCATAATACTACTGCAAGCGGTTAGCTCTTGCAACAGTGTTAATAGCGTTTATTATGTCCATAAAGATTTGTTATCATGTACACAGCTATCATAACCTCAGCCATCAGCTGAGCAATATAAGGACTAGAACACTTCCATGGAGTGTGGCACTAAACTGTTTTCACCATGAGGTGCCAAAAATGTACAGGTTACAAAAATCATTTACACCCCTAAAAACCCAGAGATGAATTTACATATACAACAGTAATTTTGTGTTTTTTTCCATATTGGTGCCCCCATTCTTTCAACATCCTTCATCACACAGATATTAATAGGAATAATAACAATAATTTGTTTTTGGAAATAGAATGACGGTTAGTGTTAGTGCAGTAAATATCACAAGAAATTAAATGAATCGGATAAAGAAATCTCTTTATATTAATCCACTCTACCACCCCATCCTGCCCGTCCATCTTTCATTTGAATATAAATACAATTTCTGTGTCTCAGGGAAAAGAAGACAGGAGGCTAGCTCGAGCTCAGGTGGGAATGTCATTTAACATCCCAAACCCATCCCTTCGCTCCAGTGCCACTCCACTGACCGCGTCATTAGTGAACATCCCCTTCTAAAATGGCTCAGGGGACCCCGACCAAATGTTTCAGCCAGGTTGGGAGGGAGGGGGGAGGGGAGGGGGAGGAGGAGGAATGAAATAAATAGCAAAGTGAAAAGGAAAAGCAGGTCGTCCGTCTTCATTTAGACACCTGCCAGATGATGATGCCCAGTATGACCAAGACGATGGACATGACCATGGCCAGGATGCACATCTTCTTACGGGACTTTTGCTGAGGGAGAGCAGAGCAGAGAAGGGTAAGGTTGATGACAGTTAATGACGAATGAAAGATACGCACATTTCTATTATCTCGGAGGGAATGTTCGCAACTCTGATCATGTTCCAGCTGTGATTTATTATATTCACAAACCTGGGACCTATTCAAGATCCCATTGGGATCAAAATATTGTTTTGTTTGTACGTCTGATAATATATATATTTTTTTTTAAAACAGTGGGAGCATTATCATCGTTTTACGTCCAGCACCTCTTCTTTAGGTTGGTGACCTCACTGAAACAGCATGGAGCAACAAAAAAGAAGAATGACTTAACAAGCATTCAGGTGATCACAACAATGACGTGATGGGATGTCTTACCTGGTAGTAGGCTGCTCTCTGGAGCTGTTCCGTCCCTCTGTCCACATGGACCTCAGCACTCTCTACATTGGCCTCTATGCTATCTGTTGGAACAAAAGAGACTTTTAGGCACCCCTTGTTCAGCTGATCACTGCCTCATTTATTTCTTTTTACATTTATGGCATTTAGCAGACGCTTTTTTCCAAAGCGACTTACAACAAATACATTTGTCTAGATGAGTGAATCATCTATCCATCAGTCATCATAAGAAAAAGTAATCTATGCTAGGACCAGGGCCTATAGGCAGTCACAACGCTAGAAGAAGGAAGATTTTTCTGCCTCGTGTCTGTTTAACAGGTTTCTTCAAATTAGCCACTGCATGTGCCTATAGTGGAAATCAAATAATAGCTTTGGAAAGTTCAAGTCGTGCTTCGGGGTAATTCTTACGGGGTAATTGGATTTGAGTGCTACAGCATACAACATCATTAATAAGACATACCGATCATGTCTCCTTGATCATGGATCATCACTGCCAAGTCCTTGAAGATCTGGTTCACGTCCAAGATGTCCGACTGAAATAACAAGTTTTTTTGTTTGTTTGTTTTTTTAAATACTTTTTGCTATGTGGTGAACTGAACCATTAGTCTGGTCCCTAAGCAGTGTATCAAATTAGATTGTGTTAACAAGAGGGGGAACACATTGGTGTGAATTAACAGAGGGGGTCAATGCTGTGCTTTTTAATGATCAAAACTCATAGTGCACAAAGCCCCTGTGGCAATACCGAACGTCATCAGGCGAGTCTGCCTTTCCTTCACCGCCCAGTGTGTATGGTTGAGTATATGTGGTGTAGACGAACCTCTAAGATATGAGCAGCCACAGATAGAGAGATAGAGACAGAGAGAGAGAGGGAGAGAGAGAGAGAGAGTCTGACCTCCAGCTGTCTAATGTTGGTCTCCCTCTCCTTGATCAGCTCAAGGTCCTCTTCTGTAATGGCCGCTTCCTCTGTCTGTAAGGTTGTCTGACCCCAATCATCTTGGCTACAGAAAGAAAGAGAGAGAGAGAGAGAGAGAGAGAGAGAGAACACACGAGGAGTTATAAACGGCCCTTCAGGAAACATGTTCACATATGTGTAGATTAATACAAGACCGCTTCCTTGAGATAAGTGAACATACTTATCAAAAGACACGAGCTGTTCATCATTGGCACCATCTTCTGCCTGAAAGACGGGAAGCAAATAAATCAGTAAAAAAAAAAAAAAAAAAGGCGTTTGAATGTTCATTGTAGCTCTCCACTAGTGAATAAAAAAAATAAGTTTGACAGGCAAAAATGGTCAATGTTAACTGACGACAAGCACATAATTCCATCCATTCTCTTATTTAGTGGTTTTAAAACCCTTACTGAGAGGCGGGAGCCGGCTCTCGCCCGAGCCACAGACTCCTTCTCCTTCTCTGCTGCACGGCGCTGGATCGCCTGGAAGTTGTTGAGTGCAGCTGAGAAATCATTCATCAGCCGATCCTTCTGGATCTTCTGCTGCCTCTGTGGGATTAAACCGAAGAAGAAATGGGTCATTCAGACAAAAAACCCATGACCTGGATGCTCCCTTTGTTACTATCGAATCGCGCGCGCACACACACACACACACACACACACACACACACACACACACACACACACACACACACACACACACACACACACAAATGCATACTCACTTGCTCTGAGGGTGATAAAGCTAGAGGGACAGAGCCAAGGTCTTTTAGGTGTTTGTTGGTCTCCTTAGCCAGCTGGTTGGTATAGTGCTGTGTCTGCTGCCTATAGGAACATGGGCAGACGTCCAACGTGAAGGAGATAAGATTATCAACACAAATTCAACAAACACACAAATACACACACACACTTCTACAATAGGCCTATATATGCACAAGCAAAGTAAACAAGAATGTGGGGTAATCTTTTCTTCACCCCATGAAAGAGGTATAGAAAAGACAGAAAGGTAGCAGTGTTCATGTCCACAAGTGAGAGAGCAGAAATAAGCAGTGGGAAGAGAATACACTACTTACAGACGGTCCTGCAGTTCGCTGGTGTCCTGCCTCGTCCCCAGCTGATTCACAATGCTCTTTATCTGGGCAGCTTTGACAGAAGAAAACATCAGTTAACGCTCATTCATGTTGTCAAGCTTACTTAGCAAACCACTGTTTCGTGTCAACCACACACACACACACACACACACACAGAAACACTCACTGTTCTGTGTGATCTTCTGGATGTTGTTGCTGCATGTCTGGATGAGGTTGTTGAAGTCCCGTGGCAGGGTGCGATAGCTGTCTGCTTTACCGTAAGACATTGCTGCCGGTGTGCTCTCTTAGGCCTTAGGTTGAAGACAGTTCAGGGCTGAGAGGCAGGTGGTGTGGGGTGTGTGTGCAAGCACTGTATGTGGGTGGCGAAAACTCTGGGAAAGGAGACAGGGGTTTTAGGGATTCTTAAAGACACATCACAGCAAGCTCAGAGATAAGGTAAATCCACACCACCAATCAATTAAGATTGTCTAACAGTCATGAGACAAAAACATGTATGACCCGACCCCCCCCCCCCCCTAGCAAATGGTGCACACTGGTTGCAAAGTAATAGCTACATAATACAGGGAAGTTAGCTTTGAGTTTATGAGTGTCATAACTGTGTGTGTGTCAACTAGCAATCAATGGATTGACACAACAAACTCGTTTTGCAACTCCCCCCTCCCACGTCCTCCCTGTAGATAATTGGAAATACGGTCTGTTGCTCACAGTCTCACTCAACTAAAGGGTTAGGCTCCTGTGTCACCTCCCGCCCGGTAGCGATATATTGTTGGCTAGCTGGCTTTGCCTGACAATTTGCGAGCGTTCATGTTTGACTGTGAGGTTAAGGCCAGCAATCTAACGGCATTAGCAACATAGGGAGCAATATATACACCTCTAAAATGTACTGCACATACAGCTTGCGTTCGCTAGCCATCCGATAAAGTGACGATTGTTGTCGCCCGCCGGGGCCTTTCCATGGTGGGGCTAACGACGTTAGCTAGCTAGCTAGTATTAACAGACAAGATCAAGCAAGCAAGCTACTGCTGCTGTCCAACCCTGCCAACAAAACGTAACTCTTTATTTTACGGTGAGGACACATGAACGCGTAGCGAACTCATAACAGCGTAATCTTACTTGTTTAGTCGGCTGTTCCGTTATGTTTCCGTTCGGCTTCACTTTGTTCCTCCGTCAAGAAGCCAACCTTTTCCAAACCTGTCAGATGACGTCGTTACGTAAAACCGTCAACTTGGGACAGAGAGGATGAACTGAATATTCAATCGAATCTGTCTCGGTACAAAGGCAGCATCATTTTATTGTTAAAAAATAAAACGTACATATGGAACCAAAACTAGTATGTGGAGAAGAATAAGGGAATTTCACATGTATTTGCAACTTAGTAGCAAAGGATCACAAAATAATGGTCCCAGAAACCATACACATGATACAAGCACAAACAGGTAGCTTTAATTATGCTTTAGAATGCCTCAAATACTGTCCAGCATGGAACTCATTTAAATGAAGCCCCTCTGGCGACCGCAGAAGCCTATGCCTGACCCACAGTCACTGGAGTAACTTGTGACTCTCATGTGGTCCCCTGCTGATTGACTAGTAGACCATGGCGAGACTAATATTGCTCAAAACAGAGACCAGAAAGACAGAATGGTAAAAGACGCTCCGCTTTAGTTGTCATCAGCGACGAGTTGGCAACATATTGTTGGCAATGTTTATTCACTCTTTACACATGTGTATGCCAACACGAAAGGCTGTGTGTAAATGTATTACATTTTACACAACCAATTATTCCTCAGTTAAAAACATTGAAGTAAACAAAAAAACATTGTATTGGTGTTCTAACAATGCCTAACAAATAAAAACAAGGAAACAATTCTATCTTACAGGATGGACCGGGCGAGGTGTAAATCGTTTTATGAAGATGCATGTCAACAATAACAGAATGAAATAAACTAACACAAAATAACGTGTGTGTGTGTGTGTGTGTCTAAGCAGATGAAAGTTCTGAACAAGAAATCTTATTCACAGTGTTCAACATCTCGTATTGAAAAGTCAACAGAACACAAAGCAAGAAAACATGTCCTTCCAGATTTTCAGAGGGGGATGAGGTATTAATAAAAAAAAAAGAAAAAAAAAAGAAAAGAAAAAGGGAGCGTCAGGCATAGCCATTCCATCTCATGTCTCAACAGTAAACAGGTTCTGGCAGGTGACTCTTGGTTCCTAAGGCCTGTTCCGAGGAGACCTCCAAGGGTTGCCAGTGACAATCAATTAACGCATCATACAGTTCCTCACTGTGCTCCATGAACTTCCTGTTGGCCTCAACAACATCCATCTGTGGGTTCGGATCTGCAATAAAAAGGGAAATGCAGTGATTATTTGATCCCTGCTTCTACAACTTCTTTTGAAACTGCAGGACAATATGGCCTTAGCCCGAGTGGACCTCACAACTGTACAGAATGTTTGGGAACTGAGCTGCAAGGAGTGTGCAGGGATACATCGTAGGTATTAGTCTTAAAATGGTGGATTAAAGTTGTATATGTTGCGATTGGAAAATTCTTTCTGGGTAGTATGAAAAATATAGGACTTTAGGTTCACAACAAGGTATCGGGAATTGGATAACATTAAGACCACCTGTAGGATGACTTTATCCCGTAGGAGTGAATCCCCTCGGCAACCAACATAGGGGAGCCTCGGACCCCACATACGCACAGTTGTGAGTTCTGCTCGGACTGTCAGTCTCTATACCATCAACGCACTCCGAAAACTGGCCACACAATATCAGGGTGAACTGATGAGCAGAAACAACACAAACCTTCCAGGCCATCATCCTCAGGGGCTTCGTTTTCCTGAAAATGTGTTAAATGAAGAGTTAGTTTCTAAGATAACAAATAAAATTGAGAAGCAATATTATTTGTTTGCTGCAAAGACCCAGATAATGAGCTTACCTGTGCGGTATGCTGTGTGTAGTCATACTGGTTGTAGTTGTAGCCATAGTCGCCTCCATTCTGGTTGTAGCCCCAATTTGAGTAGTAACCCGAATATGGCTGGTGCTGCTGCTGCTGGTATTGGTTGTGTCTGTAGCCGCCTCCTGAGTTTTGCTGCCATGCCCTGTTGTCTGACTGAGTGTGCCTATTTCTGACAGACAGAAGAGAGAGGAAGTATACTGGTCATTAAGGGACAGTGATAAATATCAGTAAAATCCATTTTTATTTGGACACTATGTTCTGGTTTAGAGCATTTGGAAAAGATTAGCAGGATGGGAAACTCACTTGTTAGCAGCTAAGCTTAGTCGTAGAGGTTTGGCTCCAAGGCCCACAGCTCCCTGACACTCCTCCAGAGCCCGCTTCTGGAGCCTCAGGTCTGGGAACTGGACAAACCCACAGCCCCTGGGAGGAAAAGACTCAGTTTCTCACACACCAAAGTATACACAAATAAACAAGCTAAAGTACTTACACTGACAATTACTCCCATATTGACTCGTTATTGACACGAGTCACACGTTATCGAATTGTGGCAAAATCAAATCACAGGCTCACTTGGAGTTGCCTTCGCCGTCCAGCACCACCTTCCCCCCACGACAAGATGGATAGCGATTGTAGAAGAACTCATACAGCATGCCGTCATCAACCTCTGGTGTGAGGTCGCCAACAAACAGAGAGTAGACTGGACTGGAGCAGAGAGAGAAAGGGAGATCTGTGTTCAGTGCACCCATACGAAATCTCTCACAGATAGACTCATAATCAACCGAGATGAGAGAATGTAGCCTACCTGCTTTCTCCTTGCTTCCCAAAGGTGGCCCGATTTAACTTGAACCTTCTGGGCTGTGAAGAACAAACAAAAGCTTACTTAAAACAATTGTCCGATGTATGTCTCAATTAGTCACAATGTGAACATTGAGCTATGCATCATTTTGAGCAAGTGAAGAGCTTTTCAAATTGCATTGAAATTGACTCCAGCCGGAACAAGGCTATGTAGTACTACACTGCAGTAATCTAGAATTAAAGCACATCAATGTAGCATTGGATGAAAAGGGTACTTACTGGTGTGGCCCCTGGAAGTGCCTTTCCATTGACCTTCCGCAGACACCTCTCAGCTGTGGCCTCATCTGTCAGCTCCACAAAGCAGTATCCAGCTCCACCCCTGGGAGGTTAACAGAGAAAATTAAATTACGAGATTAAAACATGTTGACAAAGACCAAGACAAGGTGGAGAGATGAGGGATCAAACTCATATTCCAGATTTTGAGCAGTGGACTCAACATGTCAAGCATGATATGAATAACCATATGTGGTGTGAGTTAGCTGTCTGCAAGAGAACAAAATTGTTACTTTTCCACACATAAAGAATCATTTCAAGAGCCTTTCATTCAATATCAATAATACTCACCCTGTCATCTTGTTGCGTATGATCCGCACACTCACTACCAGTTCCCCCATGGTCCCGAAGGCTCGGGTGATGAACTTCTCGTCCATGTAGGGCTCCAACTACCAAAACAAATTATGGTGGTGAATGACTAACCAGATTAATACTATTCGATTTACTGGCCAGGCTATACATAGCTATAAAGCAGAGACGTGCGTCAAAACGTGTCAAAGCAATCTAGCTCTGGTCAGTTGTTAGCAACTCCTACTATTTGATATCTACTACTAGAGGTCTAACCAAGTCGGTTTAGGTCCAAGTTTAGCAATCAAAACTCCCAATGCAAGCCCAGCAACGCTAGTCAGCCATTAGCCAAATACTTAGCATTGGCTAGTTAGCTTAGTTAGCGAGCAGCAACATGTTGAACAGCACAATAGTATCATAGTCTGGTCGTCTGAAATGAATCGAGTAACTCACGTTTCCCATCCAGAGGGTACTCATGTTGTAGACGTGAAGTTGTTGGAATTTTCTATACCTTTATTTACACACAATTGAAAACGTGATCCCCAGTAGCAAACACATGCATAATGTGCACTTGAAGCAACAGGGAAGTCAACTGCGTCAGAGCGCACACCCTTTCAAAACAAAAGTCCCACGACATCTGTGGACCTTCTTCAGATGCAACAGTGTCTCTCCGAAACCAGTCTAATCAATTGATAAAAATGAAGCCAGTCAAACATTGCCATTTTTATTACAGTTTATTGACGGTGAAATAAACAATTCGTAACCATAAAGCCATTCACAGAATCAAAAAGTGAGGAATTGTGTTTCATAATTTGTATTCACAGAAATAAATCACTTGTTGTTTTTTGCATGATAGAATTTTAATAATTCATGGAGCCATACCAACATTGCAGCTGCTCTCTAAATTATAGACAGCTGTGCAGGTTGACCCAAATTTCTTAGTCCCATCATCTCTCGTTATACCACTCACTAAATGATCTCATTACATTCTTGAATCTTATTACATGTTCTAAAATCACACTGCACCAACTGGGAATAATGGGCAAACCAAAATAATGATGAGGTCTGAGTTTTAAAAGTAACAGCTATGAAAGTATACAATGCATAGAACTGGTCAGAATCTTCACAGCTCAGAAATAATCATGTAGGGGGAATGTTGAGCTTCTAAACACTGCTGTGGCAGACAGTCTGTGCAGATTATCAGATATTCGGCTGAAGAAGAGCTTAATGTCTCAAGAATCACATCAATATGATATAGAAATCGTATCATCTACACAGCCTAACTGTTCTAAACACATCTGGAATGCATCCAATGTTGTATCCATATGTTCATATTGTTCTTGAGGACATATCCTCCCCATACAGTCAAGAGGGAATGATTGAAAAAGGAAAGTAAAGTACAGAGAATTGAATCTCACATAAGTATTCCAAAATAAATCTAATATTCTAAGGGTGATACTTCAAAACACAAACCCAAGATTATACATCCCCTTATAAACACAAATCAACATATTCACCAGGCAAATCAAACCCTTATAATGCATGACTGCCATGAAAGATCAGTAAACATGGCCATTTAGAAATTGTCTCCCAGCCAGATTAAAATCAGTTTCTTCTTACAATTATAGATTCTGCAAATAAGTGTTCAAAATACAAATCTCATTGTAACATATACAGAATGTAATTGCAAGGATATGTTTACGGTACACATTTCACCTTTTCAAGTGCACAATGTACAAGTCAAAGATACACAGGGATAATGGTAGCGCAGGAGACAAGCATGAGTTGGTCAAGGATTCCACCCCTTTAAATAATTACCACTGTCTAGGTAGAATTTGTGTTACCATCAAATTATGTTATTGCTCAGCTAACCTTTCTTAATTCTTCTATAATATTTTTCTTGATCAAAATGGACAGTAGCAATACAATACAATCTCTTGATCTCTAGTGTCATTAAGATGTGAAATCCCCATTATGAAAAATACCAGAATATTTGTCAAGTGCTCAAAACGGCATATGTAGAGAGGACAGCCTAACTTACTTGGAATGTGAAATCAAGAGTTAAAAAGCAGACACAAAAAAGGCATTGCAACATAACGGTGTATATAATCTAACAATGGAAGTCTGAAACCACCCTGAAAACCAGTGCAAGACTTTAAGTCAAATTCAAACATATTCACGATGATAGTAGGATTATTTCAATCATCCCCTTTTTTCAATTGAGGGGCAAGCTTGTAAGGCAGAGGTTTATGTGTGGATCCAGATTCTGTATCTGAAACACAACACTTCAAAATGCTGTGAGAGGTAAACTGGAATAGACTCACAAGACGTTGTGACAGTTTCAAAAATGCCCACCACAGGATAGACCAAAGGGATAGTGACTACAACCATGGTCCTCATTGGTCCTGATCAAATGGAAACCGTATATTCTCACACCACCACTCCAGGGGAGGCTGGTGGAGGTAGAAATCGGAGGCCAGGCTCCTCATTCCATTCCATGCATTACAATGAGCCCATCCTCTGATTTCTACCTCCACCAGCCTCCACTGCACCACTCATATCACATACAGTACTATGTGCAACTCATTTCATGTTCACCCAAAGTGCAAATATAAGATGGTAGGATAAGCAAGAAGCCCTTACTTAAATAGAATCATAATAAATATGCATGATAAGTTCTTAGGAAGACATACTATTTCCCACCCCCATCTTCTCCTGGATTAACTAGTGTGTTAAATCTTATATATCTTTTTTTTCTCCACAATTAGCAATTTAGTAAGGCTTGTTACATTCAAGAGGACAACCAAAACTTGAGACCATAATATACTATCAGAACCATGTGTCACAAATTAATTCTCATATGCACATATACCATTCCTGTTCCCTGCGGATTCCATACGTTTAAGAGACATAATTGCATTACAACAATAGTAAACCGAGAGAAGGAACCATTCAGTAATGTACAAGCTGTATAGCTGCAGGGTCATCCCTTGTATCTATTTTCTCTTATGGAAATTTTTTAATTCTGCTGTAATTCACTAAAGTGCCTTCAAAGGTTGTCTGTAACCTCTGTGATAAACCAGCTGGCTAAACCACTGCCAAGGTTGACCACACACACACACACCAACCCTCCCCACCTCAATCCAAACCAAATGAAACACCATAAGAAACTCTGTATACACCAGTAACTAAGGAATCTGGAAAAGAAAAGGTAGCCAAGTAAAGGAGGAGTGTGGGTCTGGTAAGAAACTGTTGAGAGCAGTGAAGGAGGAGTGTGGGTCTTGTACAGTAGGAGACTGTTGAGAGGGAGCAGACTTGTGTTTGCTGGCTGATAAACAGGAGCTCTGGAATAGAAAGCCTAATAGAAACTCTAGTGGTAGAGTGTGGAGAGCAGGTCAGTACAGAGTCCAAGCCTGGAGCAGCCGGGAGGAAGAGGAAGAACAAGTGGAGGAGGAGGATGAAGATGATGAGGTATACAAGTCTGCTGGCCCGAACTGCTTTCCACACACACACATTCAGTCCATCTTCTCCTTCTGGACCAGCTTGGGGGCATCCACAAAGTCACGCCCGTTGAAGATGATGACAGCAGCAGTGATTGCACTCGCCACGCCCCAAAAGAGCACGTACGCCAGAGTCTCGGTCCACGTGTCACCTGAGAGAGGGGGGACACTCGTCAGAGACAGAGACAAATAGCTAGGACACAGGCTTGTTGATAGGGCAAGAGCTCCTTTACAAAATGGGATACCAGAAGGTGAAAGATGTCTCTTACCAGCCATGAGGAGACAGATGATGCACATGGAGAACGCTACCACCATGACGATGGGAAGCTGCAAGAAAAAAAGAAACATTAAAACATGAATGTCTTAAGGACCGATAATGGGGTCCAAATGATGATGGTGTCCAAAATGGGGGAGGGGGGGGGGGGTGACTTTTATATTGGGCACAGGGGAGGGTAGTGTGTTGACATTTCGATCATACCAATAAACCCCTTAGATATTGTGGTGGGAATGCAGACACTGCCTTAACATGGTTCTCTTCATACCTCTCAAGCAGACAGTTCTCTGTTGGTCTAGGAAAGTGTCACTTCCTCAGCCCAAGTGGAACTACTTTTCATTTAGTTGAGATGAGTGTTTGCTGATTTACAAAAAGGTTGCTGTTGATGTGCGATCCAGAGATAAATGTTCCGTTTTATGAAGATTAGAAGTGTGTCCTGTAGCTGATGATAGCCACCACTGCAAGCCTGTGCGCAGCAGAGCACTTATTTTATGGATGATAAACGGAGCTCGTATAAATATTTCTGTGCACAATTACCATTTATAGTTTTTAAATCACAGACCATAATGTACGGTCCAAATACAATTAACGATGCGTCTCTGTCATCTCAGACATAGCCATAATCAACCTTCCGTGCACTCCCACAATAAACGTGTTCAGGGACTTGATTTACACAGACTCTGCTCACTCAAGGGAAATATTTATATATACCAGTGTTATGGTTCAGTAGCAAGCAAACTGCTGATTAAAAATGTTGCTGAATATTATGTAGAATTGCATTAAATGTGCTTACAGAAGACCACATTTTGCTGGGAGAAAACTACCAGACCCTCTGATTATTATTTTAGCGCCGGCTGAAACGTCACCACTGAATAGTACTGATCGAATGTTCCCTTGGCAAAAAAACGGGAATGGCGTAATTCAATTAAATGAGGAGGGAGGGCCTGAGAAGTAGATCAGAAAATGCATCACAAAATGTTCTCTCCACCCCAAAACGCCCTCTCCACCCCAAAATGTCCTCTCCAGCCCAAAATGCCCTCCCTATTTCTAAGCCCCATAATAAACTTCTATTGAGAGCTGATGGGACTGACCGTGAGGAACTTCCAGTCCTTCTGGCCACGGAGTGGTGTGGGGCCGTCTGGTTCATCCACAGCATAGTTACCAAGGAACAGGTCAATGGAATCCTAGGAATGAGAAACAAACAAAATCATGTATCATGTCTTTTTTCTTTTTCTTTTTATTAATGCCAGGACCTCAAATCGATCATGAAATTCTACTTTCATTAGTGACTACAATATGCTTGTTGGTTTTCTATGACCTTGTGCTTTTAGAACATCAAAACATACTTGTCTGAAGCCATCGGAGAAGTTGTTTTTGTAATAGCGGACCATGGAGTTCCAGCCGTCCATCACCAAGCCCCACTGGGTCCTCTTCCCTGTCCTGGGGGAGAGGAGGACATTATATAACTGTCAGTTTATATCAAATATGAGGGCGTCATCCAGTTAGCAACCAGATAGCAATCAGACAGTCATCAAGCAGATCATACGAGCAATTCTACATCAATGACATCAATGATTCATATTCACATCATATGTTACTGATAATCTCATCGCCATCAACGTGCTGTGAGTCTGACAAAGCACTGAAGCTACATCGGAGACTAGACTTTAGTGGGCTACATGCATCCGTGACGCATCATCTACTGTACCTTGTGAAATCAGTCTTCAGGGCTCCCGTACCTGCGTACTGCTTGGCGCATGCATTAGCATTGTCAGCCCAAGCTAGTAGGAGAGAAGACTGTGTCAGACAGCAGTGTTGGAGGGAGCATGGAGAGCATCTTCACATCACATTCAAAATGGTTGTGGGTCGTGGAGGAGGAAGAGCAGTTACCGTTCTTGTAGATCTTCTCAAAATCGGCCTGCTCCTCAATCCTCTGGCCAACGTGTAGGACACCCATCCTCTGTGATTAATCACCAAATAAGCATACAGTTTGTGGGTCATTTACTAGGGTAGAAGGAAATAAGGTAAAGAATAATAAGCTTTTATTTTTATAGCACCTTTCATACATAAGAATGCAGCTCAAAGTGCTGTACAATACTGAAAGAAAAAGGAACAGATTAAAAAACGAGAACAACCAAAACATCAGCAAAGTGCTGTACAATACAGCGCAAGAGCAGATTAAAAACAAAAACAACTATAACGTAATTAATCAATACAATAAAAGCAGCATCACTCAATCTAGCAGCATAGATAAAAGGCTAATTGAAAGCTAAATTGAAGAGATAGGTTTTTAACTGGCGCTTAAAGATGTTTACTGAGCTTGCTTCCCTGATTTCTTGAGGTACCATATTCCACAGTTTAGGGGTATAGTTAATAAATGCCGCATCACCAACTTTCTTTTGGGTTTTGATAGTAACCTTCAATAAACCAGCAGCAGAGGACCTGAGTGCTCTTGAGGGCATATACTGTAGATTGTCAGCGAATCAGTAAGGTAGGATGGTCCCAGCCCATTTAGTGGTTTAAATACGAGTAGAAGGACTTTGAAGTCAATTCTAAATGATACAGGGAGCCAGTGCAGAGCAGTTAAGACTGGAGTGATATGCTCTCTCCTCTTAGTTTTTGTCAATAGCCTAGCAGCAGAGTTTTGAATTAGTTGGAGCCTGTCAATAGACTTCTTGAGGAGGCCAGTAAAAAGTGTATTATAGTAGTCAAGTCTACTTGAAATAAGAGCATGAATCAGTTTTTCAGCATCCCGCTGAGTTAAAAAACGGCCACACCGTGGCAATGTTTCTCAGATGAAAAAAGACTGTCTTGGTCACCTTGCTAATGTGGGAATTAAAACTCAGATCAGAGTCTAAGATAACACCAAGACTTGTAACCTCTGACTTAATCATGGGAGTTAAATTCCCACGGCTGTTTAAAAAGCATAGCCCATTTGTCTTTGGGGCCAAGTAAGAGGATTTCAGTTGTCCTCATTAAGCTTTAAAAAGTTATTGTTCATCCATTTATTGACAGCTGATAGACAGTTAGTGAGGGGGCAAATAGCATTAGTATCATTTGGTTCAACAGAGATGTATAATTGAGTATCATCCGCATAGCTATGGAAGTTTACATTGTGTGCTCTGATAATGTCACCAAGCGGTAGTATATACAGTGAGAATAGTAAGGGACCAAGGCCACTTCCTTGTGCAACACCAAAACGTATATCATACTCATCCGATACATGATCTCCAAGACTGACAGAGAATTTTCTCCCTGTAATATATGTACAGAACCAGCTTAGGATGCAATCAGAGAGGCCAATCCAGTTTTGAAGACGATTGATGAGGATCTTGTGATCAATCGTGTCGAATGTTGCACTTAAATCCAAGAGAACAAGAACCAAGACCTTATTAGCATCAGTGTTTAGTCTTTTTAGTCTAATTTGATTTCTTCAGCAATGGAAAACTAGGGGGCAGCTAACAGGTAATTTGTTTTTAGTTAGCTCTCTTTTCCAACGGTCAATAAGATAATCAAGCATATGTGAAACAACGTAGTCCATCTAAGTGTGTTTTAATAAGAAGTAGTGCAATCATTCCACAGACCTGTAGCTGGGACTGTAGGGAGCGTCGGGCCAGTAGGCTCTGGATGACGTTGGTCCGGTCCAGACAGTCCATGCAGTTACTGCGGAACATGCCTTTCTGCTGGGCCACCACCTTCCCCTCTGTGTCCACCATGAAGTAGCTGCAGACAGAACACAGGGTCATGAGACAAGGTTGGGTTAAACATGGCTGAACAGACCAAACTGAGACAGTGGCTGCATTGTAGAGTAGTCATTGACTGTTTGCCACTGTAGATGCCTCAGAGAGATGTTGCCAGAGATAGCATGCAGTTGAGTAGAAAATAATATTGGTTTCATCTTTGTTCATCTGACTACCCTCTTGCTAGAGACTGGACTTTCATTGTGCTTGCTTTGTGCACAGTTTAAGTATGGTTATCATCCATCATCCAAATGGAATACCTGTAGTCATCTTGCGTCTCAGACACAGTGTCCACTAAGATCTGGAGACGGTCCCATCTCATCCGGCTGCACTCCTTGTGGAAGTCAAATGCTACGTACCTGAAGACATCATTAACAGTGTGGATGTAGAAGCAACATGACAGGTATGAATCATACAGATAAGGGGCAGATGGGTGAATGTGTAGAGGGGAGGTTCGCCCCTTACTTGATCATCCCATTTTCCATGCTGGTCACCATCTTGGCAAAAGCCTGCTCCAGAGGCTTCTCTGATCCCTTCTGGTTCACCTGAAAGCAAAAAAACACATCATTGTCTTCTACACTATCTCCCTTTCTCATCAAATCTTACAATAGTGAGATTTTTTCAGATATTATGAGACTTGAAAAAAAAGGGGTTTACCAGGTTCAGAATGGTCTGCTTTCCGTAGATGAGGACCTGGGAGTCAAAATGCCTCTGAAAGCCGTCCATCTAAGACAGTTTGAGAATAATTAGTTGAAGTATCCATGATTTGGTAGATGAAAGATCCATAGAATGGTTTCGCCTAACCACTTCAATCGGGTTATCAACATCATGCAATGATGAGAGGAATGGACAGAAGATTGTGAAAGGCCTTACATGATTGGTGGTTTTGCTGATCTGTGGCTTGGGCTTGTATTTCAGGTTGGGCCTCTGAGACCAGAAAAAGGGCATGGAGCCTCGTGTCTGTGAAGGGAAAAGCAAACAAAGGGTTTCAGTTATAAAACGCCCTTTAAAGGACTGCACTGGCTGAGTGAATCAGAATCTTCACCTTTGGCACTGCAAGCATCCGTAGATCCATAATTCAAACTTGCCTGCACAAATGAAGCTCGTCCTCCATTGTACAGAACAATCTGCTCCGTCTCTACAAAGTTTGCAGCGTGGCCCTCTGAATCAATGCCTAATGAAACAAAACAAAGCAAAAGCGACCATTAGCATGTCCATGAAGGCCATCACTACCATCCAGAGCTCAGACACATACGACCAACTCATTGATCTGTATTGACATGCATGCTCTGCTGCAGTGTCACAGTGGGTCTGCTCACCTCTGACATAGTACCTGACCCCAGCCCGGAAACAGCTCCTCCTGGAGATCAGGATCCATTCAAAGATCTTTCCATTGATGCGGCACGGCTTCATCACAATGACTGTAAGAGGAGTGTGAAGGACTTCACCGAAGATTACACTGTAGAGACTAGAGAGCATCAACCCATAGGACAAGGTTCACTATGAATATACTCCGATACATGTTTTATAAAAAGCTATGTTTTGATATGGGCCCGTCAGGAGAAGAAGGGCATTACTTCTACAATGAGACCAGTGGGAGCACAGCAGGACCATGAAAAGGATACATCCATGGACAACCGGGAGTGCAAACTTGTGGAGCTGTGAGGAAGTAAACAGCCTGTTTAAAGCATGTTACAGTGTACATGATAGTAAGAAACAAAGTGCAAATACAGTAGACATCTAGTCAAACAGATATTGTTTTCTTTTGGTGGTAATGCCGTATTGTTTAATTTATGAATAATACTCACCTCTGGCTGTGCAACAAATTCTCTCAAGAGGTTCCCATTCCACACAAACCTCTGATCTGCCTAAAAACAGGAGCATCAATCAGTTAATCAATCAATCAATCAATCCTTCAATCTACCAACCAACCAACCATTCATCTAACCTATCCATCAACCTGCTGTAAATCATCTTCTCTCCACCAGTCTGTTTCATTCCAAAACTATGTCTTTATCATCATCATCAAACCAGTCAGACCAGTTTTGAGTAGAGGAGAAAGTGAACAACTTCTGTTGGTAAGAACCCATGATGCCAGTGTGAGTGTGTGTGCGTGCGTGTGTGTGTGCCTGTGCATGTGGTGCACACACAAGGTCAGGAGTGTGGTTTACATGAATGGCAGGAGACCAAACACCACTGCTAATCTGACACTACTCCAATATTGATGAGGGGATATCATCAAATGGAGCTCAGCCTCTTTTGGGATGGCTAGGTACAGTAGAACAGAACAGAGTTCCTTAGAGAGGTGAAGAGACCTCTGACCTCCCTCCTGTCCCTCTCCCCTCATCTCTTACCCTCTCCAGCAGGCTCATCTCCTGGAAGTCGGGGCTGGTGTTGGACAGCCTCTGCAGGGTGTGGGTCAGGTCATAGTCGGTGCAGAAGTAGAAGCCGTCTGTAGTCAGCACATTGTTGATCATGGACAGGAAGGTCTTGTTGTCTTGCGACTGGAGGGGGAGAAATAGGTTTCAGCTGGCATTGGCAAAATCATGACGGAGCATTGTGGAGTCACAGTGTGGGACGTGCGTGTGTGTCGAGAGGTTGTAAAACCGGGGAAGATACATCTAGATACTGAACCTTGTTGAAAAGGTACGAGGTTCAAGTACACATGAACCAATGAATACAAAAAAGAGCTAAACAACTCTGTTTTAAATGACTGAATAATTTCTATTTTTGTCTGAAACCTGATAGTTTAAACCTGCGCAAATGACCCTCCTCTTCATGTATCAGAATGAGTCTAATCTGACAATTATTTGTCATAAAGAGGCCCTGGTTGTACTACTGTTAGTGACCGTCCTAATGACATCATCTTGTATTACAATACCCTTCAGTGTGAGAGGGCCTCCTCATTCTCACCCATGTCTACGTCACCCCCATTCCATTCACTCTCATGAGGAAGAAAACAAGCAAAGCTTTGCAGCAAGTTGCTTACATTGCTTCTCATGTCTTATTTTTAAGCTAGCAACCAATACCAGGCTTTGCGGCCTCTCTACATCTTAGTGAGGCTAATAGGATCTGGATGCTAAGCCAGTTTGCTCTGGGAGCCAGGGAGAGAGGGCCTAACGTGACTCCACAACTCCTCACCCCTCTTCACCCCTCCTCTACTATGGCTGCTGCAGATGCTGCTTTTTCCCCTGAATCCATCCTGTCCTGTCAGCATTTTATTTTCCTGTTTGTTACCAATGCAGACGTAGCAGTCTATCATCCTCCTCCTCCCCCCCACCCCTCCACCTTTCTCTCGCTCTCTCTCTTTCTCTCTCACTGCTCTTCGGTAATGAGCTCTGGGTGCAGGACTGCTAGCTAAAGACATGAAATCCTAACAGCTTATAGCTACTGTATGTCTGTTGATATACATAGCTTCTAGAATCTTCTAGAATATTTTCAAAAGGGAATACGAAGACGTGTCAACCGAATATTAAACAAAAAAAAGTATGCTGGTGTGGTTTGGTACGTCTCCTTCAACTCCCCAGGCGCAATTACAGTGACTCACAAGCCAAGGCTGGTCTTTCAATTAGTGCTACGGGAATAGCAGCCATGATTAATAATGTACATGGCCTGCTTAGCTGAAATTAGATAGCATTGTGTGATTCACACAGTATGGAATAAAAGAGAGCTGGTGGTCTGTACAGTAGCTCAGATCTACAGTACTGTCACTGCTCACCGCTGTGGCTGATTCTATAACCAATACATTTTCCTCATGAAAAGCAAAAAATAGGATAGCATAAAATGTGTGTGTGGCGTGGCATGGCATAAGTCATAGGACCTCTGAGTAGTATTAATACAATGCAAAGTCCATAGCCATTAAGTATTCACAGGGGCTTGCTTCATAGAGAATGCAGAATGGATTCAGGAGGGTCTGTTAGAACGTGGATAGTGTAATAGAGAATGTTTGTCACCTGGGTCTCTGTGAGGTGCAGCACAGTCTTTTTGTAGGAGATCACATCAAAATCAACGGCCTTCCACACAGCATGGCCAAGGAGGCTGCCGACATTCCTCTTCTTGGTGATAACAACCAGGTACATTCCTGTGAGATGAGAAACCATGATTGACATATTGCAGTGTCCTTTTCATATGCATCCAAAGTGACATGTTGGTTCGACTATCAGAGCCAAGATTCAAGATTCAAGATTCAAAGTGTTTATTATCATATGCACAGTAGAAAACATGTTTCACTGTACAACGAAATTCTTGCTTTGCTGTCCGCAGAATGCCAACCAATGTAAAATATACAATACTAAAGAATATACAATATATACTAAACAAATGTACAAGACAGCAAAATTTAAGGCATAAAATAAAATAGCAGCAATAATAATAATAAAACAGTGCAAATGTAGCAGTGCAATTATGCAAACTGGAAGGTTCAGTTATTGATGGCGCCCACTGCAGAGCAGTGTCAGACCATGTACTGTACCTGCCACCAGACGAATGGTGCCCATGATGCCACAGATGGGCCTGGTGACTGCTGATGGAGGGACATCTTTCTTCCCTGCAGAAACAAGGAAAAACACTTCATAATTGCAACTCCATAAAACACATATTAGGCTACTACAATAGATGTACTCCACGAGTACAGTAGGCTTCATTAAGTGCAGTTAGCCATTAGGCATTTGTCAGCACCATTTGTAGTTCTGGTCTTTAAAGGCTCATGAAGTATTCAAAACTTCCTTTAGGTATATAACCTCCCTGCAACAGTAATAAGGCAAGCATTCCATTATAGACCATTAAAGTGATGGTAAGAGCTAGAGGTCAATTCTATCTAAATTGCAATGGAGCATTCTAAAGAGCAACTGCCAAGAATTGACGTGACCCTGAAATCTGGCTAGAGCAGATAAATGAATGTCAGCGTTTCTTAGTTTTCTTTCATAGAGGGGTGGAGACAAAGCCACAGTACACTACACAACTCACATTAAGTTGCCACGTAGAGTAATTACATTGTGTTCATGTTTCATTGTATTGCATCGTATGGAGTTGAGCAGTGAGTGTTGGACCCAAGTAGATGAAGGAAGTCCTTATTCAACAAATGCAATGACACAAACCACTCGCTCCATTACCATGCAATTACCTTTGCTAGTTACGTTACGTTATGTTAGTATATTAGTTATGTTGTACTTGTTTACGACAGTAATGACACAGTTATAGGGGTCTTACCTGTGAGGGTCATCTCTGTGGACACCCTATCGATGGCCAGGACAGCATCGGCGCCATCATCACAGGCCTCGATGTAGAACTTCTCTGCGGTCGTGTGCCTGGAGAGTGACAATAACATGCAAGTACAGTTTTACACAAAGGCTGTCTTGCCCTCTGTCATGCAGCACATGACAGACATGTGATAGTAACCTTGATGTTTATGAAACGGTAGAAACACTATGATTAACATTGAGCTACAGCAGTTGGCAAAAGCATCGGCCCAGCATCAACATATCATCTGCAGGAACAGTAGTAACATTCTGTGCATTCAGCAAGACAGTGAAAGAGATCAGCACACAAGAGATCAGCATCAAAGGCCGGGCAGGTTGAGAGAGCATTGAAATAGAAACAGCAAAAGCTGTTGAGCAATGTTCTGCATTGTGAATCACAGGTGTGGCTCTAGCGACATGTTCATGTGTATGATGATTGATTGGGTTGCAAGCTCACTCAAGAGCTGGAAAATCCTGCACCAGGAAAAAAGTGGCCTCATCGCTACAACGCAGCAGCTTCAGGGAGAGGTGAAGTAGCAACTACACAAAAGGTCCATTGTTCGGGGATTAATGTCACAACATTGTCCTGCCACAGAAGGAAAGCCTGGGTCAACTGGATAGGTCTACTGGCAAAGATTTTGACAACACCATGTAAAAGGCTGATAAGCCTATACTTGGTATGATCATTCAAAGACCTATAATATTTTAATGTAGCAAAAGTAGTGGGTCTTCCCCCTATTGCTGGTAGAGCTTTTGATGTAATCTCTGCTTTCTCAGGTGTATAATCAAGAGCGCCATTCGTGCTATATTTTCACTCTCACTTGCTTAGAGAAGACACGCACACTTGCAAGTTTACTGCCATCAATTGTGTTTAACTGAGACTATATGACAACTCAGTCAGCAATTCAATGTCCTTCACCCCAATGTTGCTCAATGGTTACAAGTTTAGCTAGACCTGCGCGACACACCTACCGCATACAGCCAGCATACATTTTGGCTGGACAGAGAAAGTTAAGGACTAAGAAGTCTATCACATGCTTATTCTTATGACTGACTTTTATGCTTATAGCTAGTTGTAAGAACAAACACACGTGTCAGGCATGACAGGTCCATTCAAAAATAATGTCACAAAGTGGTTTGACAAGATAAAAGCTGACACACTAACCAGGCTAGTTCCTATCAAAACCTACAGTATGGGTTGGTGTATTGCAACCAGAGCATCGGGATCAGACGTAGCTGGGGCTAGCTAGCAAACTCAGTCTGACGTTAACGACTTTGACAGGCATAACAAGATTATTACATGTGTTCGCAATACATCTCTGTTGCCAAAGACATCTACCTGTTTTTAGTTTACTGACGATTATCTTGCTAATTCATTAAGAGTGAAAAACTATACTTACAAATTGAACCTCTCGTAGGCGGTCGCCATCTTCACTTCTTGCAGCTGACCTCAGTGACGTGAACATAATAAAACGGTGGAGTGGGACAGAGGGTGTGGTTTGTAATCGTGTTTTGGATCACCTACGCCACCTAGCGGCCACCATTTACGCTTGACAATCCGTTTTTACTGTCATTCTGGCTTAGTCTGACTAATTACACATTGGAGAAAATATCGAGTACGTTACTGTGAAATGATTTACATTAGGTATGATTTCCGACCATTATGATCAAGTATCGATAGATTCCTCTGACACACAGACAGGCAGTATGTCTGCTAGCCATAGCGCAGTAAGGACCCAACCCTATAAAACCCCTGCACCCGCTTCTTCTAGGCCTTTTCAAACATGTCCAGCTCCGGAGCCTGTGGTAGCGGAGACGAAATGGTGCCCAGAAAGAGAAAGAAAGAAAACCCTGCAATAGTGTTTGCAAATCACACTTTAAACAGTGAATGCATCTACGAAGTTGGCCTGCCATGAGTAACGTGGCTAAAGTTAGTTGGCAAGGTAAGTTGAGGCACTCCGACCTAAGCAAAGGAAGTCACGATCACCACGCGTACACAGCACGTGTGGAAGAACTCTCCTTCCTTCTCTTAACAGAACCGAAACACCAACTGTTGTCGTAACATACAAGTAAACCATATGTGTAAAACTTAAAATCGTTTGAGCACTTAATCATAGGAAATGTATGCATTCTTTTGAATGCATTTACTATAGTTTTTCTTTTAGTGGCCCACTCTGATGCTATGCGCACAGGCTTTAATCATGTGAAATAATATTACTTTGAGTTGATGTGTTCATCCTTCTCTCTTCCAGAATGACTGATATGAATCGACCAACCTTGAATTGAGAGCAATGAAGTGTGGTCAAGGTGAGATTGCACTCAAAATGGTGTAGTTGGCCTGGTTTCAAAGATTGTGTAGCCGGTTTATTCGAGTTTCTGAAGATGTGTTATGATGAACTTCTAGACTAGAGTCTCTGATTTCCCATGAAGCTATTTCACAGTGCACTGAACCCACACTTCCCTTCTTGAAGCTTGTGACTTAAATGTACCGAGGCTGAAACTTAACGGCGCTTTGGCCTGTCTTTTAGGAAAATGGAGTTGATTGGATCAAACTGGTGGACCGTATTGATGGAGTCCAAATGCCGTTTTCATGGTAAGGAATATGCAAAATCAGGTTGGACATCGGGAGTGGATTGTGTGCTTTAATGATGAATTCTTTAGACTAGAGTCTCTGATTACAACATGAAGTTATTTCACAGTGCACTGAAAATGCATACTGGCATTCATCTGAATGCATGAACCACAAGTTCCAGTTGATATTAACTCAACTCATTCTTTTTTAGGTTGAGAATGTGGGAGGGAGATTCTCGGTCTTGAATTTCCCAATATTTGGTAAGCTATTACACGTCAAATCATCTTTTAAAATAACTTGGCTGTTCTAGTGTGTAATGATGATTTCATAGACTGCAGTCAATGACTAAACCATGAAGTTCTTTCACAGTGCACTGACCACACTTTGCACTGCTTCATTGCCATGCTTGGTACTTTCTTTAACTTGCAGTAATTCTGAGCAATGAAGTCTCCAGGACTCAAACCCCTTTGATGTAGCTTACTGCATGTGTTGAGCATTAATACTACTTAACTATTAATTAAGTATTTTCTCTGAATGGTGGCAGTCTAGAAGTGAAGCCCCAGTATCTACCAAGTGTCTGATTGCAATTTTCTGTTTGACTGCACAGACTCATTTAAATTAAATAATGCAAATTATTGTGAATTGGGAAATTGTTTGATTTGAGCCCAATCTGTGTTGCTCATGATCAATGTTTTTTTAACAGGAGAAATTCCATTTCTATGGTTTTATTGCCATGCTTGAAATATGGCAGTACTGATGCTACTCAATTCATCTTGCAGTAATTCTGAGCAGATTCTGGGAGATTCCAGCCCCCTTGATCAGAATATGGTCCCATGGTAAGCATTACTTATTAAATATTAATGAAATTCTCCGAGCAGTAGTGGTCTAGAAATGAAGGCCCCCGTACCATCACTTGGTGTCGATGATGAATGCGATTTTCGGTTCTTCTGATATAAAATGAAGTTCTTTCTCGCAGCGCACTGAGACACTGGCATGTTAAATGTATAGAGCAACTAAATTAAGTGGCCCTGTTTACTCTGCATATCTACTTGCAGGGGGGGGGGATTGCATACACTCACTAATGGGGTCTTTTTTGTTTTAAGGTTTGGCTTGTTAAAGGATTTCCAGACTGCAGCATACAGCCAGGCATGATGAGGTATGGACTGATCATTGCAGAATGTTTGCCCAAGAGGTTGTAGTGGCTTGTGTGTCATGATGATTTACTAGACTAGAGTCTCTGATTTACCATGAAGCTGTTTCACAGTGCACTGAACACACATGAACTGTGTCTAAACATTGGTGGGTTTTTACCTGGTTGTGATTTATAGTGTGACTTTACTTTTCAAGGACAAGAGGATCTGTGATGCAGGAGTGACACAGGAAACACTTGGTGAGCATCATTCATTGGAAAATGTCCAGTGCCTGAATGTCCTTGTGGAGTGATGATTTACTAGACTAGAGTCTCTGATTTACCATGAGGTTATTTCACAGTGCACTGACCACATGGCTGAGCTGTTCCAGTAGTGGCATGTCTCTGGATTGCTGCTAACCATGTCTTTTTTTTAATTTCAGGAGATTGAAATTTGGATTTTCTTATTGCTGTCCTATGAAGACTACTGATGGCGATGCCGGTCTGACCAAATAAACCTGTACACATGAACCAGACCCATCAGATCTGTGCCTGCCATTGTTTCAGATGTTGTGTGCAATATCAACCAGTGTTACTGTGCTCACTGTATTTTTATTTTTATTTTTTTAAATAAAGATATAACTGTCAACCTTGGTATGTTTCTTTTGAGTTTATCCATTCACAATGTGGAAGTGTCAAATGTGCCCGGTATCAAGGCATGTGTTAGCTTTGGCCATGCGAATTAGATGGCCCTGTATATTCTGACTTGAGCATGGGAGAATGACTTACTGCCACCTCGTCAAGACAATTATCTAAGTCATTACTTGCGGGTGCCATGTCGGAGTGGACTACACACACCTTGTTTCCAAATGTCACCTATTCTCCCTATCGGAAGTATCTTTACTGTTTCCGTTTACCAGGTGCAAGTTTCAGCTTGTCCCCGAAACAGTAGTTGGATTCACTCGAGACGATCGATGGGAGTGGGGATTGATTTGGAATTGATTAAACGGCATGCACACCTAGCTAATATACTCAGCTGAAAGTGAGCGTAAATTGACGTTTTGCTACGTAAAACGTTGGCCTACATCAGTGAATAGCTTTTGACAAAACAGCGTACGTGGACTGAGAACGCTGGAGCTGTCGCTGGCTAGTTAAACTGGTTGATTAGCTAGCACAACTGTCAAAACTGACAAGGTGAGTGCAGTTTCGCTTTAGCACAGGCATCAAGCCTTGTCATGTTGGCTGTCAGCTATCGATGCACTTCTGTTAGCGTCACCCTCTTAGCAAACGTTTCGAATAATTTATTTAGCGTAAAGACAAGGGAATTTCTTGCTTGATAGTCGCGCTAACGTTGGCTAGCAATTTAGCTGCCCAAGTGATGTCTGGCAAGGTTAGCAGCTATGGCTAGTCACCTAGCTATCATTGGTTATGCTTTATTTGTGGTGGTGTTGACGTTATTTCTCTCCCAACAGGCAGACCAAGAAGTGGAAGAGGAATTGTCTGTCTTCACAGTTAAACAAGGGTATCAACATAGGAAACACTATAAACAAGATCAGCCACAGGCATTGCTTCTTTCACCATGTAACTAAAGTTAGCTGTCCATGAATCTGGTATTATAAATTGTTAGCCAGCTTATGTTTGTTGTAGTTCGGTGGGTCTGTTGAAATATAAATAATTATTTGCATGAAACCTTTAATTGAGCTTCGGTGATAGGAAGGTTAAAGGTGAATTGAATATCTCGTCGTCAGACATGTAGTGGCTCACTTGGGAATTTCCCCTTGGGCGTTAGTATTGAGTGCTTGTTGGTAGTTGTTGATTTCGTTACAACAGATAACAAACCTAAAGGTGTGTCGATGTGAGTTGCTCTCTTTCCCCCCCCCATACCTTGTGATATAACAACAGTGAGATCTGACTTGATTTGTCTATTCATCAGATTTAAAACATACTCTGACAACTTGTAGAAAGCCCTACAGTACAGCTGTGTGCAATCAAAGCCAATCAAAGCTAATCCCACAATAACTCCTAGTTCAGTGTGAAGTCTTAACAGAATTAAGGGAGGAAGGCGAAGGGAGCAGACATGACAGCTGTCGTGGGACGAGCTTGGGGGTGGGTGCGTCCAGCTCTGTCGTACCGACCTTGGGCCAGCAGTGCTGTGTCAGAGAAAGCCATGAGGGACAAACCTGTTACGGAGGAGGGGCAGATGAGAGGCAGTTGGGGCTTGGGAGGGTTAACAACCTGGGTTTGGGGAGGACAGAAAAAGGAAAGTGACCAAACAAAACAGATTGAAGAGTTCTGGGAGGCAGAGGAGAAAATCCAACCCATGGAAATCGAAGATCTTCGAGCAGGGAAGCAGGAGACTGAGGCAAAAGCAGAACATGCCTCCAGATGGTGGAATAACATTCTGCCGTCCTCATACTCACTTTGGCCAAAAGCAAGTGGAACTAGTGGGCTCAAGCAAAGGAAATGTGTCGGTTGGAATGAGGGAGGATGGGACTCTGACCAGGATGGCGAGTATTCTGACTACGGAACCCCTCCACCTTCTCCAACGCCTTCAACCTCCCATCAGTCGTCACCTTTCCGTTTCTTCGCACGTTCCTGGACGGGAGACATTGTGCCAGAGCACTATGAGATTTGCTTCAACTTCCTCCGCCACTTGTTTGACCTGTTTGTGGTGGGCTTCCTGTGGACGGTGTCCCCCCCTACTAAGCTGATCCTAGAGGTTTTTGGGGTCCAAGGCGCGCTAAAGCTTTGGTTACATGGAATGGCAATGTTCTTGGTCTCTACTGTTGGAATGGCAGGTTTGCTTTGGTTGATCCAGGAGTATCTCCCGGAGTTTGCTCTGGTGTATGGCATTGTGCAAGCTATTGTCATCTCTGTCAGTGTCCGCCAGAGTGTGATCCTAGGAGAGGGAGCTGAGCTGGAGGAAGAAAAGGGGGAAAAGGAGGAGAATTTGGAGAAGGATGAGGAGATGAAAGACCATGGGGAACATGAAGAGATGCACCTGACACCAAAGGAAAGATTGTGCCTTGAATAAAAGTAGATATTTTGGTAAGTTATTTTTCTATTCCCCTCCCTACCTCCTCCTGTTTTGTTTTCTTCATTACTCCTCACTATTTTGGTGCCTTTTGCAGTATGTTTTTGTGTATTACATTTGCAAGGGCTCTAGGCACATGATGTTGTTCTGTCTCTCTCCGCATTGTATTTTAGTCCATGAACATGGGAAAAGTTAATGCAAATTATTGAATAAGTGCTTTCACATGGTTATTTTTGTGGTTGTCATGGTGCTGTAAGTGAACACTGAGTGTGGAGCGAAGTGTCTTCTGAGTTGGCAGGTATCCCATCTGCATCAACCCAGATTCATGCTTGGAGCTACTGTTAAACCAAGCATCCAGCGAGAAGGAACCGTGACATTCTCCAAGTGGTGTGACACCAGTTTGAACTAATGACATTTCTAGGGCTTCCTTTTGGAATGTGTGGCCTCAAACACAGAGAGCACTACTGTGGGGAGAAAGTTTGAATGGACCAATTGAATGTGCCTGAAGGGATGGTGTCCATAGCCATAAGAAACAGCTTGCATTTAGTCTAAAGAGACAGTTTAGTGTCTGCACAAGGGAATTGTAGTTCACCTGAGTCATGCTCTCGACATTATTTGTGTCCTAACAGTCCTTATTCCTCTTGTGTAATAACACAAACTGCTCAACTCTTACTATGCAATTACAAAGCAATGTCTCATTCTCTACATGTACATTTGACATGTTCTATGATCTGTGACATCATGTTAATCCAGTGTTGTTTTGTGAGTTGCTGCTGAGTCACTACACAGGTATAGAGGCAAGTTAGTCTAAAGTGTGACCTAGAAATGTAAATGTTTTGCTGACTGTTCATTTCCTATTTTTCCACAGGGCAACTAACTTGGAAGCCTACCAATGCAAAGACAAAATCACATGAACCATGTTGAGCCCAGCTGTTTGGACACAATGTGCAATGGAGTAGAAGAGGGAGGACTTAAAGCTTACAAACGACGATGACTTTCAGTGGAGCCACGGCAAAGCACATCCACTACAAACTTGGTCACGGTGATGATTACACTTTTGATATTACAGCACAGTTGTGCTGTTTTGCTTGTTTGTTAATTAATCCTGCTTCCCTCCATCTTTCTGTCTCAAATAACACTTCTCGGAGACTACAATCAACTGCAAACAATGAAAGACATGGATGGGGTTTCATAATGGAAGCGAAAGGGACTTGACTAAATATCCATTGTATTTAGTTGTGCTGGTTTTATGAGGTATGATGTTTGTTCAGAGTTTTTGAATATCCACTTAAGATACCAGCACCTTTTTGACTTTTATTTTTTCTGAAAATGTACTATATACTAGGCAATACACTATGATATGCAGAATCTTTCTATGTTCTTTTTGGGAAACAAATAGGATTCTGTTTTTGCCTTTTTTATGTACCTTTTCTGTGCCATCATGCTGCATGTCTAGTAGTCTAATTTGACATGTACTTAAGTATATTATAACCGTCTATCATATTGTTAAGAGCATTATCTTAGATTTCTACATTTCTGCAGTATTGTTATTCTGTTTAAAATGCACAGCCTCACAAACCAGATCAGAAACACTCCTATATATATATATATATATATTTCAAAGGTGACCTTTTACAAGTTGTATAAAACTTAACACCTGTAAAGTTGTATAAAACTTTACAAACTGTATAATTGGCCACTAGCAAGTTTTGCACACTCCCATATACACAACAGTGAACCTCAATTAGATTATATTTTACCTTCAAGGTGTTCTTTAGCAATTGATGAGCCACTTGATCTATGCATGTAAACGATTGTGCTTTTGATAGTGCCCCTGCATTGAAGCTTCTAGAACATTTCTCAAATTGACCCCTTTTTAGATATTTTTATATTGTAGCAAAAACATGCAGCCTTCACACATACACTACACCTATTGTATAATTATAATGGGACCTTCAACAGTGAAAGCTTGTACAGTTCCTATTTGCCTTTATCTCCTTGTGTGTGTGTTTGTCAAGTTTGTATTCCATGGTTTCTCCATGTATTGATAAGAAAAATGTTTTTGTAATGAAAATGGGCAATGCCCCAGACAAGTGCTGGATCACTGTTGAAATGACACTAAGGTCTGACTCTAATAATAACGCTGCAAAAAGATCGGATGAAGAAGCACCATATCAGTGGTGTGATTGTGTCTCATAAGCGTAATGGGGAAGGAGATGTGTACATGTGGTGGGGAGGAGGCTGAGACCTGAAACTGTCCTTTTGTGACTGACTGTTCTGAACCCATCACTGTACACTGAGCCTGAAATAGTTCCACTGGTTAAATAAAGCTGTGGCATTTTTTTTATTTCTAGATTTTACTGCCGTGTCGAGGATTGATTTAATATGCATGTGTGTAAAAAGAGAAGATCCTTTTTGGCAGTTCTTAGGTTTATTATTGACTACACATCACCAGGTCAGTCAACTGTACATTGATTTTGGGCTATACTTGTTCTCTTCAACTTGAGAAGTCTCTTACATGCCAGGACAGTAGGCCAGGAATAACCCAGCTGATGCCAGCAAAGCAGGTCTCTGAATGCGGCCTGATAATTTAACTTATTTTTACTGCTGTTGCCATGGCACCCCACAACCGTCTTTGTCTTCCTTGGTTAACCCAGTCGTTGAAGACTTTGATATACATGGAAACCTGAAGCATCTCAATAAATAATGTGCAACAATGTTGTACTATAATTTGAGTATATGCAATGTGTCTAATGAGCCCATAGGGTATGGGTCATTTATGACTAACACAAAAATTAAATGTCATTCATTCATTCTACTGTTCATGTTCCATACAATCTAACACAATGCTTGTTGGACCACAGAACATGGACTAATGTAGCATGGCATATCTGTTGTTCCGACTCATGTGACACACAAAATACAAAGTAACTTCATCACAGTTCAAACCTTTTTTATTCACATTAAATCTGCTCTCATATGATTTTATTTATGTACAGAAAGGTGCATTACCAGTACAGGAACATTGTACATATGTGTGAAATCATGTCATAGAAAATGGTGTCAGATGGTGGGACTTTGTGTAATCTGTAAAACAGTATTTTGTCACATATCAAACACAGTTTGAGTAATATGGTGTTGGTTGGAACTACAGAGAATGAAATCTTAGACATTGAAGTTTGGTCATCGTTGAGACACACAGCCCAAGCTACCAGCAATTCATCATCATGCAACATCTCCCTACAAATACTGCACCCACACCCATAACAGCTTGATCAGGACTAGGCCTACTGTATGCCAATTTCTATTTATTCTGAATTCACATGTACAATTCCAGTGTAGTATGGAATGTACCGAATACCAAATAAGTGGCATTTAGCTATCGCCTTTCAGTAGAACACATATCAATCTCTGCAGATCACAGCAGATTAAGCACAATAACCATGGGCTTCTCGTAAGCCTTTTATTTAGATTGGCAACTTTTGGAAACCAGCATGCAGCTGACATTAATGCCAATGTTGTCCTGGTGCTGTCAGACTCGGGTGAAGAATGAATGAAACGTTGGCACCAACAGGGATATATGTTCTGTTACACCAGCATGACTTTTGAGCCTTTTCTGATTCTTTGTGACATAGCAGCCTCTTTCCTTTCCTTTCCGGTCTTAAATTTAACCTTGTCAAGAAATAACATCCTTTGAACCTTTCTATACAATGTCTGATGTCTGACTGGGAACCCTGAAAGATAACTAAAAAAACCATTTGACATCCTCGAACGTACCCAAAATAGCTAGAATAAGCCAATGTGTGACTGCCACCAATTCTATTCTGTTTAGGGGTGCCAAAACACAACACTTTTGAGTTTGAGGATTGTCTGTAAAATATGCAGAGAGGATACTGTATCAAGAAACTTTCACTGCACTCATCAACCAAAAAGTGATAAGTAACCACTAAAGCAATGTTAAAGTGAAACTCGACCAGCTAAGCTATCTCCTTTTCCTTGAAACAGTAGGCTACCCTAATTACTGTACCCATCAAAATAATTGTTGTTATCGAAACTGTTTTAAGTCAAACAATATCTATTGTTTTCATAAAACAAATTAAGCTGTTTGCTCTTAATGTGTTAATGGGGGCTTTTAGAAAATATCATGAAACCATCCAAATTTACAATAGTAGCTGTACTAACACGCTTTTTTTCATATCCTTTAGGCAGAGATAGAGAGACAGGCTATTTCTGCTTTCTTGTCAGAGCATCACCTCACCAAAGTCTTGTTTGACAAGCAGAAACAAACTGGTACCCAGGTCCCTGGTTATATGATGCTGTAGGATAATTAAGTTAAATCAAGTATTAAGACGAACAAATAAATAAGGAAAAGTAATCTTTGTAAAAAAAAAAAGTAAAATGATTGTATTTTATACAATGAACTCCCAACTCCTCTACTCTACTCTACTAACAAATAGGCATAAAATATAGACTGTGTCCTCCTGCCTCTCCCAATCTTTTTAGAGGTCTTCCTTTTCCTCCTTAGTAATGCAGTGACTGAACTTAATGAGAGTGAGTGAAATAGCGTAATGTGTCATTGTCATAATCAGAACCCCCCTCAACACATCATGGATTCTCATCACTATTAGTGGGCGTGGGATCCTCCAGAGCTCGGGGGCACCGTGGTCCCACCACCTCCTCTCGGTCCGTGCCTATCACTCCCATGTCCCCCATGTCCCAGAATGCAGTGTGCACTTCCACAGCCTTCGTCGTCATCTCCTTCACTTTCAGAGGAGGACTCTCCGAACTGTTTGGGCTTCTCGTAAACACAGCAACCTATGGGAGTGTCAGGACAGAAGATTCAATTGTCAGGATGGACAATAATACGAATTCCTGCATGCAAGCACCATACAAGGGAGTGCATTTACACAGAAAGAAAGGTGTGGCATTGACACTCACACTTGGATGATCTCCTTCCCAAATGCTCATTGTCCACTGTGTCACTGGACCACTCCACCTTCTTATCCGTCTTCCTCTTCCTCAGCTTTATGGTCAGGCTGCGTCCCTCCTGAAATATACAGACAGGGACCTTTGAGTTATCCATCTCTCCACACACAAGCACTTGTACATATTTGGGGTCATATACTGGAGTTTGCAAATCAACATTACGTTTAGTAATCGGTTAGGCTGATACACAGTTAACTCACATTATAAATTGACAACTAGACCATCAAGCAAGCAAGCAAGCAATTTCCCCATAATAACCAACATGAATTGGCAAGCTAGCAAGCTGTTTAATTACTTGGCTAGATGAGCGTCTATGGCCGCTGCTTTCTGCTGTAGTATAGGTGTGGCCGTTGGCCATACGAGAATCGATCGCAAACCATTTCTTCCTTCATATCTTCATTATAACGCGTAACCATACCTGCTGGGGCGGTGGCGGTGTGTCAGCTTGGACAGTCTCTGTTATCGTCTCACTAGAAGTACCTGGGACCTCCGCCATCCTGATGTTAGCTGCCATTATGTTCTCTAATCAACTGTCAACAAAGGAATATGTCGACTACCTAACGTTATTTTAGGTACAGCAACCACTTGTTTTTTTTAAAATCCGTCTCGTTTGTTCGAATTAATAAAATCTGTCTCGGCAAAACAGACCCACACGACTCGACGAGAAGCTATTTGGGGAAATAATTCTTCGATGGACCACTTCCCGTCGCACTTCGAACAAAACAGTCCGATGAGAAACATTGCTTGCGAAACTGAACTGAACCACCCTATTTTGCGTCGCTCAAGGAGTATAATTATTATTATTATCACACCTCTAGATCTAGTTCGGATTATCACTTCTAAATTAGGCATAACGCTATCGTATGATAACGTAACAGAACATTTTAGAAAGAAACGGAACACAAATTAAACAGGTCGTAGTTGAGAGGTCGCAGCTAACATGTCTGCACACACGAGCACATAATTGAAGGTATTTACACTCTTTACATGATATAGAACTTACTGTAAGAGAATAGATGCGTAGATCTCTTTCGGACATGTATTTATTCGATAATAGATTGTATTCTATTGTGTCTAGCTGTCTATTTGTTAGATTAATCCATTTCAATAGACCTGAAAATGCATTTAACAGTTGCAAAGAAGGAAATCAGTGACAGTGACATTGGCACATTAATGAGACATCACTGGCATTCAGTGATTTGCAATGACGTTCTCATAACTTTTTCAGAACTGCGAATTCAACATCTCTCTACCTCTCCTTCACATTCAACCTCCAGCCTCTTTATTTGTTTTGCAGAAGATGTGGAGGCCCACCTGTGCCCTCTCTGTGAGGGTGGCAGAGAGAGGGGTACACAGAATATGGGAGACTTGGCCATGCAGGTTCTGTTCCCGCAATGCTGTAAAACCACCTTCTTCCCCCTCGTCTCAAACAACCTCTCGAACCCAAGCAGAGAAACAGAGGAGGAAGCGAGAGAGGGAGAAGGCCATACTGAGCAGTCAACAAAATGTAGGTGGCAATGACTCAATGTCAATGGACTGGTTGTGACATATGCTACCCCATATGTCTTTGCTTACTTATTTCCTAAACTTTCAACATGCCAGTTGACCAGATTGATCCATGCCCTTTATAGAATGTTGAAGATGAAGGAATGAAATGGAGTGAGAAAGAGAGGATAGTGTACAGTGCTTCCACCCTTCCTGGGGAAAAGAAAGGTAATGTATTTTCCAGACTTGGACCCTATTACTGTCATTCTGGTATACAGTATGTCCACATTTTGAATGACCCTAGACGTCAGTCTTGTTCAGCCTGAGCCTACTCCATTGTGGTTCCCTCTCTAAAGCAATATTCGGGGGTGCAGTGCGTGTGTGTTGTCTCGGGGGGAGGGGGGGTGCAAAAATTACCACATTCCAACAATTGATGTGATTTAATTGCATGGCCAATAAACAGTCTTTGTCTTTGTCTTTGGTAGACACCACCCTGCCCTTCCCTTCCTCCTACAGTCCTGAATATGTGGAGTCCAGCTGGTACCAATGGTGGGAGAAAGAGGGATTCTTCACCCCAGAGCACCACGTAAGAGAATAAAACACCACAAGCCACACGCTGTAAACTAACCCATGGTTTCCCCAAATGATTTGATAACAACGACGTAGAGTAATAAGTGTAATTTACGATGTAATAACGATGTAATACTCGTATGCGTTGTGTGTTTATGCTTCTATCTATTCTAAAGTCTGTTTGTTTTTGGTACGATTTAGGACAGGCTCCCACATGCGGTGAATCACTCCTTCTCCCTGTGTATCCCTCCACCAAATGTGACTGGCAACCTACACCTTGGGCATGCTCTTACAGTCGCCATAGAGGATGCTTTGGCTCGCTGGTAATGATTTTTTGATGAACTAATATGGAATCTCATGGATACAGATGTGTTTTGGGGCGCTTGGTGGCGTAGCACACTAATGCGCATGCCACGTAATCGCAAGGTTCCTGGTTCGATTCCGACCCCCGACATATCTTGCATGTCATCCCTCCTCTCTCTCACCCATCCTTCCTGTCAATCTCTACTGTCTCTGTCCCAATAAAGCAGAAATGCCCTAAAAAAAAACTAAAAAACTAAAAACATACAGATGTGTTTTGTTTGGTTGTCATGTGAATAGTACTTGGTTTGAGAAAATTCACCATGCAAGATTGTGCCGGTCATTTGACAGTTGACTGAACTGAAACACATTTAATGATAGTGTAATGGAGTTGGTTGAGGAAACTTGATCTATATGGGTGTATTGATCTCTCTGCCAGGCGGAGGATGCAGGGCTATAAAGTGCTTTGGGTACCTGGCTGTGACCATGCTGGCATCGCTACACAGGTATGCCTCTCTTCCTGACCTGACTACCCAGATTCTCTTTCACATATTTCCCATAAAAGTGATGATGCAGCACCGTTGTCATATTTAGCAGTGTGTGAAACGCTCCATCATAGCGTGTTAGGAAGCTGGGAATGATTACAAGTATATGTCAACTCTCTGCTGTCTCCCTCAGACTGTGGTGGAGAGGAGGTTGTTCAGGGAACAAGGGAAACGCAGACAGGACCTCAGTCGGGAGGAGTTTCTACAGGAGGTGTGGAACTGGAAGAAGGAGTGAGTTTTCTTTCTTTCTTTCTCTCTCCTCTCTCTCTCTCTCTTTCTCTCTCTCTCTCTCTCTCTCTCTCTCTCTCTCTCTCTCTCTCTCTCTCTCTCTCTCTCTCTCTCAACGGTAGTGCTTTCCTCTGTCATGACAGAAATCATATACACTTTTGTGAGATGATGGAAGATTATCACATTGTCTCGTATGTGTCCTGTGTGCTCCAGCAAGGGAGATGAGATCTATCATCAGCTGAGGACACTTGGGGCATCACTGGACTGGAGCAGAGCCTGCTTCACCATGGACCCGGTAACATGTTGTGATCACTTGATTAACATTTAGAATGAGATAGTATGTTGATGTTATGACAGTAATGTCACCTGCTCACCCCTCTATTTGTGTGTGTGTGTGTGTGTGTGTGTGTGTATGTGTGCTTGCATTTCTGTGTGTGTGTGTGTGTGTATGTGCTTGCATTTGTATGTGTGTATGTGTGTGTATGTGCTTGCATTTCTGTGTGTGTGTGTGTGTATGTGCTTGCATTTCTGTGTGTGTGTGTTTCTGTTTCTGTGTGTGTGTTCAGGGCTACAGCAGGGCTGTGACCGAGGCCTTTGTGAGGTTGTGTGACTCTGGTTTGATCTATCGGTCTGAGGGTTTGGTCAACTGGAGCTGTGCTCTGGAGTCTGCCATCTCCGATATAGAGGTGAGGATGCTCAGTCCCTACCTAGCAGGTGACCCCCCTTGTGCTCACCTGTGCTCTGGAGTTGAACGTGATTTTCTTTCATTTCTAGACATGAGATATTAAATGATATTGACTTATATTTCATGGTCTGACGTCGTCTTGTAGGTTGACTCCAAGCAGCTCTCTGGGCGGACCTTGTTGTTTGTCCCCGGCTACCAGAAGAAGGTGGAGTTTGGGACCATGGTTACCTTTGCGTACCCTATAGAAGGCCAGGGTGAGTGATTGTGGTTGACCTGTCATTCGACCCCTATTGTATGTCTGGTCCTCTCTGTGATACTGGGTCTCCTGTCTGTCATGCTCGTTGACAGATGGAGAGGTGGCGGTGTCGACCACACGTCCTGAGACTATGCTGGGAGATGTAGCCATCGCTGTGCATCCTGATGATCCTCGATATCAGGTTGGTATACTGTACACACACATGCACGCACGCACGCACGCACACACACACACACACACACACACACACACACACACACACACACACACACACGCATGCACACACACACACACATACAAATCCACGCACACGCACACACACACACACACACACACACACACACACACACAAATCCACTCACACACACACACAGGTCATTCACAGATGTGCAGTGACCTTCAATCCCATATACTGTAAGCTTGTATTGTAACTATATGCATCAATAACATTTTTCAATCACATTTTTCAATTTCAATCACTGAGTTCCAACCCATTAAACAGACAGGCATTGACTTTAATCAGTGGATTGGTATCATACTGACTGTGGCACAGAAACAGTCTCAATACAATGTTCAAGTAACATAGAAAAGATAACATCAACTATAGTAAATCGGGGGAGGCTTGTGGAGGTAGAAATCGGAGGACGGGTTCATTGGAATGTATGGAATGGAATGGAAACGTGTTTGACACCATTCTTTATTCTGTTCCATGCATTATTTAACAGCCAATCAGAGGGCTGAATATTACAGCCAATCAGAGGGCTGGATATTACAGCCAATCAGAGGGCTGGATATTACACCAAACCTAAACTATTACTCACCCCAAAAAATAAATCTATTTTTACCCTTACAGGTGCAGTTTTATTTTTCTGATTCTTGCTTCAGTGTATGTTCGCTTTGCAAAAAGGAGGCTTATTAGTGAGCTTGCTAATGTTGTCAAATATGATAGAAATATGTTTGTTTAAGCAGGGATGATATGAATGGACATGCCCCACTGATATAAAGCTTGTCACTCTTTACCAAGTAGCCTAGGCTGCTCATGCCATTGTATTGCCCCCTGGTGTAGACTTTAATATAGAGGACTTCAGAGTGCAAGACCGCAAGGAGGACCTCCTTGGTGAAGGATGTGATTGTTTCTCCTAATATATTGTGGTTTTATTTGATGTATTAATTTCCATATTTAACTGTATTTTGTATGTGTTGTTTTGTTATTGTGTAAATATTGTGGACAGGGTGCACCTGCAAAAGAGGCCTTGGTCTCAGTGTGTCTCCTCTGTACAAATAAAGGTTTTAAAAAAGAAACAAAAGGGGGCTGTAAACAGAAGAACACACATCACTAAAAATAGCTCCACTTACTTCCAGTGTGTTGAGGTACGCACGGAGACCATAAGATCTCGTAGCTCACAGATACAGGAGATATATCCTGATTTACTAGTACCCCCTAGTATGTTTCACATCATTTGTGGGGTTTAGAGGATGCTCTTTTGGCTGACTCACATTTTTTTTTTTTCTCCAGGCAGTTCATGGTAAACATTGCAGACATCCCTTCAGTGACAGACTCATACCCATCGTCACTGACACTACGGTGGATATGGAGCTTGGCACAGGTAGGTTGATTGTCATCGTTATTGCTCTTACTGGATTGGCATGGATAGCGATATTGGAGAATGTTAAAATGTGTTTTGTGTAGTCAGATACATCATATAAAAGCCGGTCATGTTTTTAGTGTGATGTAATCAAAATCAAACCTATAATCACTCACTGCAAGATGTTCCTTCTTTATTTGTTTTCCTTCCTTCTTTCTTTTTCTCTATCTCTGTCTGTTTTTCACAGGGGCTGTTAAAGTGACCCCAGCTCATGACCACACTGACTTCCTGCTCTCCCAGAGACACTCTCTTCCTCGCCTCACTGTGATTGGAGAAGATGGGACAATGACTCCTCTTTGTGGCCAATGGTTGGAGGTACATGACCTTTTACAAAAGCAGTTGTTGTCTTTGGGCTGATGTTATTCTTTTGGTGTTTCACTACATGTCAGAAATTGATGACTCATCTTTCTCCTCTGTCAATGGTTCTCTCTCATGTTCCTCTTTCTAGGGAGTGAAGCGTTTTGACGCCAGAGAACGAGTGATAGACGCACTTATTGAGAGGAAGATGTTCAGAGGAAAGCAGGATCACGCCATGTCTTTACCTGTCTGCAGGTAGAGGGAGACATATTCAGTGAAACCATTTCTATCTCTACTTTTATGCACACAGTATGTCCTGTCGGTCTCTCTTGACATTCAATGTAATGGAGTCATATAAAATAACAGGAAAAAAAAAAAAAAAAAAAAAACATGATTCCTCTTACTCAGAAAGAAAACATTTTTAAATGTAAAACAATTTAATATAATTTCAGTTTAGTGTAAACATTGTTTTCAGTGTAAAAATCCACACATTCATAATTGTAGGCCAAGAGGAGTAATTTTTTTAAGAGATTGAGATAATTCCCCACCAGAAACCGGTTAACTTGGGATTGATTGTTCCATAGTCCCGTAGTGAGATGTAGGTTACATCATCGTGCCTGCTGGGTAAATTTCCAGTCATGTATACAATACAAATGGATCAGTTACCAATATGAACTAAACAACAACAAAATCCTAAAATGTCTCTCTTCCCATCCTACCTTTGCCATCCTGACACCAGAGAGTGAAGGCCACACCCAGTTACGATGGTGAAGCTTTTTTGTCCTAAACTAGTAATTGAATGTTTCTCGTTCTTCTTCTTCTTTCCTTCTGTCCTTAGTCGCTCTGGGGATGTAATCGAACCATTGTTAAAGAAGCAGTGGTTTGTTCGTTGTGAAGAAATGGCCAAAAGAGCAGTCCAGGTAATTTGAGTTTCTCATTGTAAATATTTGTATGTAGGTCAGTTTGCCTCTGGGTCATTGAGCATGTGAACTACGTGTATGGAATGAATGGCATTGACTCCCCCCCAGGCTGTGGAGGATGGAGAGTTGGAGATCATTCCCCGCTTCTACACCAAAACATGGAAGAACTGGCTCTCCAACATCAGGTAATTAAAGGCCGTGTTTTTCTGCATTCCAAAAATGCGAACAATGGCATCAAACAGATTTGAAGCAACAAACCGGTTTGCTTGTGTTTTTACTGCTGCCCTGACGTCAGTGCTAAGAAGCACCAGGCTCTGTGTTTTAGGAGAGCAGCCCAACTGTTGCCCTTAATCCCTTTATTCTACTACGGCGATGTCATAAAAGACTCCTTGTAATGACTTATGTGATTTCAACAATGTGTGTCTGTTTGTTTTGTCCGCGTTAGTGATTGGTGCATTTCCAGACAGCTTTGGTGGGGTCATCAGATTCCAGCCTATCGAGTGGCTCTCCCAGATTCGGATAAGTCGCAGGAGGTGGGGCTTATCTTTAGTCAGCAAAGCTATCACATTGACCATTTTTCTACCCCTGGACATACAAGTCATTCCCCCCCATCAAACCTAAAGAGAGAGAAATCTCTGAAAACGCAACACTATTTATGAATACCCCAAACTGAACAATCGCTCAGTGAAATGTTTGTACAGTATCTCAATTAATCTCTCATTTAAGAATTTAATCAGGGTTACGTTTCTCACCAGAACTACCACACCTCCAATCCTGGCATTTTGAGTGTCTTATTACTGTAATGTAACCAGTGGTGTTTGTTCATTCTGTGTCTGTTTTCCCTCAGGAGCGCTGGGTGTGGGGCAGAAGCAAGGAGGAGGCCAGCCAGCGAGCAGCTATGAAATATGGAGTGATGTCTCACAGCATCACACTGACTCAGGGTGACTCGCCTCAATTCATCCCTGTCACTTACAGGATCAGAAGATAAATGAATGAAGTTGTTTGTTTCCAGAGACCGCTGGAGATAAATGGCACAGGAACAAAATCACGTTCAGATCTCTATCGTAACAACATTTATTTTGGAAAATAATATTCCTTTGAAGCCTGAACTTGAATGACCGTCGTTCCGTAAGCACACTGACATTCGTGTTTATTTGCTTATATTTCCTCACATTCGCTTTCTCTCTTCTCTCCCAGACCCTGATGTGCTGGACACCTGGTTCTCCTCGGGGCTCTTCCCCTTTGCCATGTTGGGCTGGCCACAGCAGGTAACTTAGCATCTTCTCCAGATGTTGTCACTCTAAACAAACAACGTCTCGCTCAGGGCTCTCATTACATCTACAACCGGAACTATGCCAAGAAGTATTCCATAACATTCACTTACTCTTACTCTTGTCCCCAATGTACGTAAATATGCGCCCACAGACAAGTGAGCTGCAGCAGTTCTACCCCAACACCATTCTGGAGACAGGAAGTGACCTTGTCTTTTTCTGGGTGGCCAGGATGGTGATGCTTGGCACAGAGCTGACTGGACAGTTGCCCTTCAAGCAGGTAATACCTCAAAACATGAACAGTGTGTGGTACCTCAAAACATGAACAGTGTGTGGTACCTCAAAACATGAACAGTGTGTGGTACCTCAAAACATATACCTCAACATGAACAGTGTCTTTAAACTGTGAATCACAAGAGTCACCCCTTGTTATCCCCCACCCCCACCCCCACACCCCTCCCCCCCCCCCCTCTCTCTCTCTCTCTCTCTCTCTCTTATCTCTCTTTTAGGTGCTCTTGCATTCTCTGGTGAGAGATAAACATGGCAGGAAGATGAGTAAATCTCTGGGAAATGTCATCGACCCTTTAGACGTCATTTCGGGCGTCTCTCTGGAGGTACTGTGGCAGGCCCAGCTGGGGGACATATATTACTTTTTATGAGTAGCTGTAATTTATCACATGGTAGATCAGAACACTAAATCCTCTGGGTGCTGGAAGGACACTGACTGTCGCCCTGGAATTAATAATCTTGTTCCGGCTGTAAAAACAACAGAGAGGGGTAGACGCCATGCAGCAGTGAACTTTACAGTGGAACTGGCGACAGAGCTTCGCAAACAGCCCTGTGGAGATACTCCACCTCTCTTCGTGTTTACTTAGTCAGATTAAAAAGCAAATGCCACATCAGCAACTTTCTCTCTCTCTCTCTCTCGCTCTCTCTCTCTCTCTCTCGCTCTCTCTCTTGCTCTCGCTCTCGCTCTCTTTCTCTCCCTCCCTCTCTTTATCTCTCCCCTCAGAGGCTCCAAGAGAAAGTGAAGGAGGGAAACCTTGACCCAAGAGAAATCACAGTTGCCATGGAAGCGCAGGTCAGTCTGACCACCGCCACCGCCCCCCCCCCCCCCCCCCCCCCTCTCTCTCCATCCCCATCCGTAATTTGTGGTAGTTCCCTCTGAGTGAGCATGTTCATTACATCCCTCTCTCATGTCTCCCTGTAGAGTAAAGACTTCCCTAAGGGGATCCCTGAGTGTGGGACAGATGCTCTCCGTTTCGCCCTCTGCTCTTACAAGGCACAGGGTGAGTGAATCCGTCACTCCCTCTTTATCTGAGGAAGAGGTCTATTTGTCAAACTCTATTTCACTCTTGTATAGTTTCACTTAGATGGCAGTTCGCTCAGAGACAGAGTCTCTCGTGGTTCTCCAGTGAAAGTAGTTACAGCACATGGTATCAATGACTGAGTGCTTATGCTGCATATCAGTGTCTTACGGTATGTCAGTATGATTTTGTGTCTGTCTGTCTTTCCCTCAGGAGAAGACATCAGTCTGTCTGTGTCCCAGGTGCTGAGCTGTAGGCATTTCTGCAATAAGATGTGGCAGACAGTGCGCTTTACGCTGGGAGTACTGGGGGACAGAGGTGCTGAACTGGGAACACTGGCCCAGGTAATGGATCAGAGATGTACTGTAACACGCCTACAGTACACATATGAATATTCATTTTAATTACCCATTCACTGATCTGTTGGCTGTCATATTTCTCTCACTATTCTGTTCAGGCTAAAAATGGCAGTTTAGCTGGAAATCCATAATGTAAATATTGACCACACAGAAATAAATGAGGTAGTAGAGTAACCCACACATTTTCTTGCTCTGTCTCTCTCTCTCTCTCTCTCTCTCATTTGTGTGTGTCTCTCTCGCCCCCCCCCCCTCTCTCCCTCCCTCTCTCTCCAGACCTCTCCTCTGAGCAGCATGGACCGGTGGGTGTGCTCTCGACTCTACAGCACGGTTCGACAGTGTGAGCAGGGCTTTGGGACCTACGAGCTCCACTCTGTCACCTCCGCCCTGCACTCTTTCTGGGTGCACAGCCTCTGTGACACCTATCTGGTGAGGATCCCTCACGGCCCATTGTGCTGTGAAAGGCCCATAGTGCTGTGAAAGGCCCATGGTGCTGTGAAAGGCGTCCACGAATCTGAGTCGGAGCTGCTATAAAAACATGAAATGAAGACTCTAAACGGTGTTTAATCAGCCCATTCGACAACTAATCACTCCTATGTCTGGCTCTTGCTCTTTCTGTCTCGTTTCTCTTTCTCTCTCGTTCTCTTTCTCTCTTTTTTTTCCCTCTCGCCCCCTCTCTCTGTCTGTCTCTCTCCCCCCTGTCTCTTTTTCTCTCTCTCTCTCTCTGTCTCTCTCTCGCTCTGTCTCTCTCTGTGGTGTAGGAGTGCATCAAGCCAGTGCTGAGCCAGCAGGACTCTGGGGCAGAGGGCCAGATCAGCACAGAGCACAGTGAGAGCCAGAGGCAGGTGGCCAGGAGCGTGCTCTATCACTGTGTGTCAGTCTCTCTCGCCCTCCTCTCCCCCTTCATGCCCTTCCTCACAGAGGAGCTGTGGCAGAGGCTCTACCCACTCAGAGGTAGTGGAGATAAGGCCACGGCCAGCTTATGCGTGCAGCCCTACCCACAGTCCTTCCAAATGGTAAGGAACTGATACCGTGTGACACGCATGCACACACACACACACACACACACTTCACTCTAAAACCTGACTTATATATATCATTTAGCTGACGCTTTTATCCAAAGCGACTTACACTGCAGTGAGTGCATACATTTCAGTATATATGGTCCCAACAGGAATCAAACCCACAACCTAAGCGTTGTTAGCGCCATGCTCTATCGACTGAGCCACAGAGGACCACTTGGGACCTATCTGTAGACTGACTGTCTCTACAGACTCATTGTGAACTTATATGGCTTGTGGAATGATAGTGGGTGCAGACAAACACACTGGTTGTTGGTTTAGTCCATTCTTTGTTCTGGCACTCTACCTCCTTCCTTGAATTGTTTTACCTCTGATTGGGATTCTTCTATGCTGTCAGGCACACTGGCATTTCCCCCAAGAGGAAGCAGATTTCATTCTGGTACAGGAAGTGGTCAGAGTGGCCAGGTCCCTCCGGGCCCGGTGTGGCATGACCAAGGAAAAGCCTGACAGTAAGTAATTTGCCTGAACTGGAGTGACTCTACTTTGTCTCTAAGCAGAATTCAGCTCCAGCATTCACTCCAAAGAAGCTCACCCACAGGCTATCACACACAGAGTAGAGATCTGAAACATTTAGAATTTTGACATGTGACCAATATATACTGTACTGTAGGATTGTGTAATATAGCTGCGTTGCACACGAGTGAGAAACTCTGATGGAAGCCCATGTGTTCCAGTGTGGGCGGTGTGTTCACCCAGCCAGGCACAGACCCTCCAGCACTTTGGCTCGGCTGTTCTGGCCCTGGGCCGCATTTCCAACCTCCACCTCTACTGCCCTCAGGAGAGCAATGCCTCCCCCTCCTACCCTCCTGCTCCCCCTCCCCCTAAAGGCAGTGCTGTGGGTGTGGTAGACCACTCTTGTCAATTACACCTCAACGTTCAGGTAAACGGCATCCCTTATTTGAGCACATACCTGCACACAGGTTATATACACATTACACACCGCATTAACTCTATGTATTATAGTTTCATTACTTTTGTTATATATTTTTATGTATTGTTGGTCGTCTGTAGTGCAATATGGCATCACAGTAAGCTGTTGTTGTCTTCCATTTTTCTGTTGGCTTGATTTACTTGTCAAGGGCGGCGGGAATGTGGACAAAGAGAACCTCCGCCTCTCCCAACGCAAAGAGAGGCTCCTCTCGAAGCTTGAACAGTCTCTCTCTCGAACCAGAGTACTAAACTATGAAGAGAAGGTTCCAGAACATGTGAGGCTGGGGACACAGAACAAGGTGAGAAATAGTTGGGGGAGGAAAAATGGCCAGGGAGGAGAGTAGGCTAGAGTTTAGAGTATCAGGGGAGGCTGGTGGAAGTAGAAATTGGAGGACGGGCTCATTGTAACCATTTGATAACATTCCTCATTCCATTCCATGCATTACAATGAGCCTCTCCTCCAATTTCTACCTCCACCAGCCTCCCTACTAGAGTATGTATCAAAGACTGATAAACAGAGCAGTGACCAATACAACAGAATGAGCTCTGGCATGAGTGGTATGCAGTGGAAGCTGGTGGAGGCAGAAATCGGAAGAGAGGCTCATTGTAATGCATGGAATGGAATGAGGAACGCTATCAAATGGTTTGACACCATTCCTCATTCCATTCCATGCATTACAACGACCACACAATTGCTTTTTTGTGGTGAACAGTTTTGACATGAACTGGAGCAATGGCAGGCCATTGTGGAACACTGACGAAGTGGGTCTTTTGGGAGCACTCGCATTTTTGATTGTACTGTTATTGCAATTGTTTTTCTCCTTCCTCTCTCTCTCGGATCGACTATTTAGATCTCAGCCTTGGAGCAGGAGTTGAAGAACATTGAGGACCAGCTGTTGACATTACAGGGACATTGACAACAACAGCTGCAGCTAAAGGAGAGAACGTCACAGAGCGAGCTGATGACCTCCCCCTGCGATTGATTCATTGCCGGGTTTCAACTCTGTGTCTGGAATTGATCGAGCGGATGGACCACTATTTGCCATTGAACTCATTTTGCTCTAGAACAGTCCTGCATCTACATCCAGTGACCCAATCAAGCTTCACATAACATGAATGTAAAATAAATTATTCATAAACCATATTTTGTGTAAGTGTCCATAAGATTTCATTCCTAGATATCTTATTACATTCTGGGAGTGATTGTACTGGTGGGTCTTGGGATCCATCTCAAAAGTTTTAAGCGGCTCCCTCTCCTTGTTTCCTTTTTTTCCACCTGCACCAACCTATAAGCACAGAGGAAAGCCATATGAGGATGCCTGCTTGGAAGTCGCTTGCATCCTACAATAACGTAGCCTACTATCAATGCTGATGGAAGGAAGGAAGGAAGAAAGGAGACTTGAAGGGCCACTATACCATGGAGATGCCATCATTCAAGGTTATTGGTAAGCATCAGCAACAGGCAGTATTCACCAAGTGACGTTCAAAGCTTCTGGTTTCATGTCTAGTCAACACGTCAACTCTATCAATGAACCCAGGGGCGGAGCCAATCAGCAAGAGAAGAGGGGGGAAAAAGAGGATAGACTGCGCAGGGCGAGGACCAGCTGGCACTGACAAGGAAGGAAGGATCACGCTGGGTTAGTTCAGCTGTGCAGTGACACATTTTGATAAGTTGCTTATGGTCAACTAGACATTTTCGATATTGCCAATTTCTCTGCGCCACCGCCTCACGACGGTTGTCAAGGAACTTTGTTGCTAGGGTAAATTGTAGAGAGGAGGAGGAGGAGGAGGAGGAGGAGAGGGGGGGAGTAGGGGTTAGGGGCTGGCCTTGCTTAATGACTCAATCCGGAAGTGGAGTATGGAGACAGTACATTCAGCGGTGTCAAATGAAAAATACCGTTAGAGTACAGGCAGTGATACACAGACACTGGCTTGAGGGGAATTGGTGCAGAACAGTGGTGAAAGGGTGATGTTTAGCGCAAATTCATCTTTGAGAATGCCCATGACGATACAAAGAATTGAACACATCTAAATGGCGGATCCAAGGTAGTGAGGGGTGAAATAGGGGAAATGGGAGCGAGGGGTGGACATACAGAGAGCTACTGACACCGGTGAGGGGCAGAGGGAAAGGAATACAACAAGTGAGACTATAGACGATCTCTCTGAGAATCATCAACATCCAAACTGTATTTCCAGATTGCAAGAAACACGTCCTGCAGTGGGAAATGAAAAGGTGAGATAATAGAGATTTAACATGTGCATTAGGGCAGTGCTGGCAAGATAGCGTTACGTGTCTTTAGAGCTGACATTGGATTTTTGTTTAGCCATACGGGACAGTTTGGTCGTATGAAGATGACGAGGTTGCAATATTTCAAAGAATATCATAATCAGATTGTTGATGTGGTTTCTAGTTAGCGGGTGTTAGCTATATAGCTACATCAATTGTGTATCATTTGCAGCAGACCCAGTCCGTTGTACTGAACTGAGGCTTCAGGCTATCTTCTATAAGAATCTGATCATGCTGCCCCATGCAATCGCCTCATGCAATCGCCTCATGCACTGCCACTAGCAAAATTGCATTCGCTAGCTGGTGGACTAAAGCTGCTGCCATCTAAAGCTGTAGTACAAACCACAGACATTTAGGAATTTTTTTCTGAGATCCTGGCTGGTTTGTTACAATGTCTGGCTGCCAAAACAAAGTAGCCAGTTGGCACACAATGAAACACTGTTGACTCTATTCAGTTCTTCAGTGTTTTCTTCTCTGACGGCACTTTTGTTTAGTTTTATATCAAGTCTTTTGTTGAACTTCGACCCCCTGTTTCATGTGAATTATCCTACCAGGTACTTACACGCACTGAGAGGGGGGAGGGAGAGGGGGGATATGGGGTTTCAACTGGCTGGCTCTCTCTCTGTGTGTGTGTGTGTGTCTATGTGTGTGTGTGTGTGTGTGTCTGTGTGTGACAGAGAGCAGCAACAAATCCCTCCCACTCTTTCTGCTCTCCCTCCCCTTTTCTTTCTCATTCTGCCCTTGCTTTTAAACTCTGTGGTGTTGAAAGGCAAAGACTGGGAGATCTGTCTGTTCAGGTACTGTAGAATGGTTCTTGCTCATTTTGTTAAATGATTCTTGTATTTGTCATTCTTGCAGTGTTGTCAAGTAGCTTTTGATTTCTAGCTTTGATTCCTCTGTCTTCCACTCTGTTGTGTTTTCCCCTCATACCCTAAAACTTCTGCCCTCTTTTCTTCTCTTTCCCTTTTCCTCCCTCTGATGAACAGCTTTCTTCCCTCTCTGTCATAAAACTTTCCTGTGTTGCAATCTTTCCCTGTGAGTGTGTGAACTAAAGCCATGTGTTCCTGATGTAATTTTAACCCTTTGTGTGTGTCAGCAAGTTCAGGCTAGACTGCATTTTGGTGTTCCATTTGCACAGATTTATTGGGAAGAGTTTAACATCTTGAGTTGGCCCGATATTAGAAATGTTCGAATATTGTGATATTTGGAGCACATCATAATATTTGGAGCATATTGTGATATTATTCTCTTATTGACAATAGTCTGTAAAAGTGCTTAAAACACTAGATATGTGCAGGGCAAAGCACATCTAGCATTGAAAACGTGTCTTTGTTTCACCGGACTATTTACAACACCACCCATACACCCACACATGTTCTGCAGTTCAGTCATTTTTGCTCATACTGGTATGTCTCCATTGTACTTCAGCAATGAACGATACAGTATTATCCTATATCATGATATTTTCCCAAGTAATGTCGTGACTACGAAAATAGGGATATCGCCCAACCCTCGTAGATATCTATAAATCTATTTATTCATTTTTGAGCACTCAGTTTAAGATGCAATCGGCCTAATAACAATGAGACTATCCATCATTTCTTCACAGTTCAAAGTACCGGTTCGGCTGGTTTGGCTCATTTTAATACCGTGTGCATGTTGGAGTACAGTTGATAAACTGGAACAGAAGAACAATACTGGTCAGACGGAACCTTTTCTCTAAGCAGATAGTGAGCAGGCTACTTAGTATTCTGACGACCATGCTTACAAGATTATTGTTAGCCTATATTTATCACCTGTAATTGGTTTAGACACCTCTCTTGTTGAAAATCTCCAGTAGAGGATACATTGACCTTCTTCTCACAACCCTACCTAATCACTCACTTTCTGCTCCTTCTTCTTCTGTCAACACAATATCTTAACTGTCAAATTCAGTGTTTAACCGGCCCCTCCCTCTTTTTCATCTCTTCGCTCCTTATTCCCACAATTTGTATATCCTCTCAGTATAGACAGCAGATCCCTGCTTTGCCTACAGGAAAATATTATTGAAGAGAATTTCAATGTGCTGATTAGGATAGGGTCAGGAGGACGTTACACTGTGTCGTGCATTTACGCCCATGTTTACTTTGGTTTCTGTTTTAGGGAATTGGACTTTGTCATTTCAGCACATTTTCAGTCGTTGAGAAAGTAGCTATTCCAGCATGTCCAGCTGTTGCAAAAGTAGTAGGCTAGATTCCAAGCTGACTTGCTCTATAAGCTTGAAAAAACATTTCACAATTGAGTATTTGCATCAATTGAGGTAGCCTATTTCTAGCATGTTTAGCCCATAACAGTTCTATATGGTTGAGCCTAGCTCTAGGCTATGTCTTAGTAATATCTTATTCTTCCATTTAGATCACCTCCATGATGGTTGGACCCTAGATCAGGGGGATGTATTGGGGGGGGGGGGGGGGACTGAAGCAAGTCCACGAACTAGAAAAAATAAATCCAGAAGAAACTTTGTGGGCTTGCAGAGTCGTATTTTAGTATCATAGAAACTAACCTTTAAAATTATGTTGTTTTGGAGTGACACCCTGAAGATCATAGTTAAGTGGCGGGTTGGAACATATTTTTGTACATGCAAATTTTGTACATGCACATTTTGTACATGCGCATTTTGTACATGCGCACACGCAGACACTTGGTGATTTGGGGACTTTCCCCTGACGCTGGGATCAGTATCAGTACTACTGTGCCCTCCATAAGTATTGGAAAGAGGAAGCATTTGGCCTTCCTCTTTCCAAACTCCAAAAGTTTCGACTTGAAATCAAACAATTACTACAAGGTTAGAGTAGAGATTCTCAGCTATAATGGGATAAAACTAAGACTCCTAGAAGATCAAAGTTAGCCTTTTACCCAAAACAATGAAGAGGTTAATCAGTATGGTTTATACTGACTGAAGCTGTAGTGACTGATGAATAGAAGAAAGGATGATGCCAGGTAGTTGAAAGGATAGATAGATAGATAGATAGGATAAGCCTGGGGTAGTTCAGTGGAGTGGGCAGAGGGTTGGTTGGTTTAGTGGTTGAGGATGGATCAATGGTTAGTTGGTCTGTTGGTTGGTTTGATAGATAGATAGATAGGATTAGCCAGGGATACTTCAGTGGAGTGGGTAGAGAGTTGGTTGGTTGAGTGGTTGAGACTGGTAGAATTGGTTGGTTAACCGGATGAGAGTTTTTGGAGTTACAAAAACCTTAATAGTTAAAAAAGTTGAATGGGTATCACTAAGCTTTTATCAGGGTTAATGAAGATTTTCTGGGTAGTTGAAAGAAAGTGAGATAGGTTGGTTGGTTGGTTGATTGGATGGATGAATGGATAAATGAAAGAGAGGATGGGTTGATGAGAGAGGGGAGGTATAGAAAGATCAAAACAATTAAGACGTTAACCAGTGTGGGTTATACTGAGTGAAGCAATAGTGACTGGTGAAAGGAAGAAAGGATGATGCTAGGTAAGGGTTAGATAGAAAGAAGGTTAGATAGGATCGACCTGGGGTAGTTCAGTGGAGTGGGTAGAGGGTTGGTTGGTTGAGTGTGATTATAGTTGGTTAAGCAAGCCCACCTAATTAGTGTGGAACTAGTAGAAGTGTGGAATGACAATAGATGAATGAAACAATAATAGGTAGTGTGTCACTAATCATAGCTAAAGGCTGAAAAGGTGGGTTTTTAACCTAGATTTAAACAATGAGAGTCTGATGGCCAAACACTGAGTGGCAGGCTGTTGTAGGAGAAAGACCTAACCCCTAGCTGTTTTTTTAGCAATTCAACGGCCGGAGTCCTGTGATCTAAGAGTTATTGTGGGTTAATAGTGTATAAACATATCCTTAATATAGACGCTATCCTGGCCGTTGATGGTTTTAAAAGTGAAATGTCAGACTTTGTTGTCAGTGTGGTCTCTCCCCAACTGCTGACAGGACTTTCTGTTCTTCCTGCACTGTGATAGACAGGCCTAAATGCATGGTATTTAAGTCATCTGTGCATGGACGGTAATGCATTCCTGAGCAGCACATGACAGCTTGATTCAGACTCACAAAACTGGTACTTCATAGATTGATGCACATACAGGCACACGACTATTTCATCCTGAAATGCATAACCTCGTCCCCAGGCTGTTGTGCACAGCGCACATAAGCCTGGAATAACAATGACTCAAACCTGGCTTGAATTGGTGAATTTACTGAGTAAAGTATTTGTTATTATTTGATTTCAGCAAATCACATGGCTGTGAGGTATAGCTCCGAATCAGAAACGTGTGGTGTGCAAGCTGTGATTGATTTCTATAACCTTTGTTTCCCCAACTGCAAACATTGAAATGTGCTGATCTGAACTCATTAGACCCTTCCTTTTCTCTCTCTCTCTCTTTCTCTTTTAGGATGATGGCAGAAGGATGACACCAAGGATTCTGATTCCCTCTACCCTGAAGTTATCCTAGTTCTCGCATTGCTAATTTATCCATACTCGCATCTCCCCCTTCGTTAACTTTCCTGCTTTTCTAAATTTCTTCCTGCCTCAACTGTCATTTTGGCACCCAATACAAAGACAGGGCACCCATGCAAAACATTAAGTGAATACATTTCCCTTCTCTATGTCTCTGGTAGGTTCAACGTCACCCTGTCATGTTATTCAAAACACTCTATGATAGGATGAGCACCTACCTATATTTCATAACAGTAAGGATGTGATCAGACCTCTCTTATTGGACATCTCCCCCTTTGTTTTATCTCTGTGATTGGGATACTGTCTTGAATCAACACCTTGTCCCTGACTGTAGTCACTATTCCTCACTTCATTCCCTCTTCTGGTGTCATTGGGCCATGGTTCGCAAGAAAGGTTCCCTTATCTTGTGTGGAGCTTTCCTATTTGTCGTCTGGAATGCCTTGCTTCTCCTTTTTCTCCGGGGGCGGCCTCCTATTGGTCGAATCGGAGAGGGTGGAGGTGCTGAACCAGGAGGCAAGGAAGAGTGGGGAGTGGCAAATGGAAACGGGGGTGGGGCTAATCTAGCCGGAGAAGTGATCCGATTGGCAGAGGAGGTTGAATCTGAACTTGAGACCCAGAAGAAACTCCTCAAGCAGATCCAGAGTCACAGGTCACTATGGGAACGACGGAAAGAGGTTGGAAAAAGAGAAACAGATGGTGCGAAAGAAGACAAGAAAGTCGAGGAGGACCAGAAACAACCACCGCAGTTGCCTCTATTACCTCCAAAAGACAGTTTAGATAACAAGGACCAAAGTCAACTTAAAGTTACACAGAAATTGATTGTTACACCCGTTCCAGACCCTAAACTAGACAATGAACTGGCCAGTGATATCAAAGAACTCACTACTGGCAACAACCCAATGGAGGTTACTGTCGCCAGCCCTCATGTTGTCATTCCCATCTTGGTTATTGCTTGTGACAGAGTGACAGTGAAGAGATGTCTTGACAAATTGATACAGTATCGCCCCTCTGCTGAACTTCACCCAATCATTGTTAGTCAGGACTGCGGCCATTCTGAGACAGCCCGCGTGATTGGCTCATATGGCAGTCAGGTGACCCACATCCGCCAACCAGACCTGGGAGACATCCCAGTGCAGCCACAGCACAGGAAGTTCCAGGGCTACTACAAGATTGCCAGACACTACCGGTGGGCCCTCAACCAGGTGTTCAACACCCTCTCACACTCCACTGTGGTCATTGTGGAAGACGACTTGGAGGTAAGTGCGTGTGTGTATTTGTGTGTGTGTGTAGAGTAACTGTAATTCATAAAATGTGTAAAACTTCTCCAGGTAATGTAGGCATTGATAAAAGTGTCACTAGATGTTCTAGTGCTCTATGTAGATGTTCTAGTGACTGTCTAAAGGGTACAGAGGAATTACATTTTAAATAATTTAGCACGCTTTTATCCAAAGCAGCTTACAATAAGTACATTTGTCTAAGTAAGTGAATCAACTATCCATCAGTCATGTTAAGTAAAACCTTAGATAAGAGCAAATGCCATCGGCAGTCACAGTGCTAGAGAAAGGAAGAAACCCTTTTTTTTCTCAAGTACAGTTAATGTTGAGTATTAGGGGGTGGAGAGGTCCGAGGAGGAGGAATTAAACACGGATTTTTAGTTTCAAGGTTGAAGATGCAGTCCAGCACCAGTTGGCATAATCCCAGTGGCTTAATTTCTATAAAGGCACTAACGATCCCTGTGCCCTCAACAGAACCTTAAGTGCTTGCAGCTCGTCTTAAACGGAACCAATGGCAAAAGATGTATTCTCTGCTTGCTCAGCACTTTCCATAGATTGAAATGTAAATGGGGCTTTGATAGGGAAGGTGTAATTACTTCTGGCCGATATTCAAATTCACGATAATGATGACCAGACTTGATCCTGTAATGTTTCACATTTGAACGGTATGTTCATGGCATAACTGGAAACATTGTCCTTTCCCTTCCAATGAATATTTTCTTTTTATAGCCTCTCGATGTAAAAAAAATAAAATAAAGTTGGCTCAGAACTACTGTAGCCTGTTCTACCTCTGTAATCACAGTCTAGTGTGATACAGGCCTCCAGCTACCAGATATATACATGGGATCTTTCAGTGTTTGTGCTGTGGAGGCCCAGTACTACCCAGTCAGAGTGGTTGCGAGGTACTGTTATAAACATCTGTCATATTAAACTGGCATAACTCAACTGGTCTGTAGTGTAGGTGATGCCATTCAAGGAGGCCAGGGGGGAGAGAGAGTGTGATGCATACGACAGAGGATGTGTTTTAAGACCTAAGTCTATCTCAGTGGACGGCTGTAATCCTAGTTTGCACTCTCAGATTAGCACATTTAACTGATTAGTGGATTAACCATGTTGGCACTAACTAGAAGAGAGCTTGTGAGGAACCTCTAAGCCTCCAGTCCCCCATCAAATCAGACCAAGCGAAGTAGCCAGCTGGGTGAACAAATGGCCAGGAAACTGTGACTTACAGGAAATCCAAAACAACAGTTGTCGCTATGAGTAACCAGCTTCTGGGATAGACTTTGCTCTGTAAATCAAACATGTTTAGAGTGAGAGGGATGAATTTCACTGGAAATGTGCTCTAATGTGACTGTTCGGCACTCTCATACAGTGTTTGCATATTCTCATTTTAGCATTCCCAAGTCATATCCCTTACATATTAGACATTGTGATAATATTATTCTGTTGGATAGGGTGCATGCATTTATTTTTGGTACTGAGACTGCAGTCGGCTATTCAACAGGACTGTTTGGGGAAGATAAATCACAGATTTATTTTGCGTACCCCCTAGATCGATCCATGTACCCCTGGGGGTACGTGTACCCCACTTTGACAATAGTGGCTCTAAACAATGCTACTAACTAATACGTTCTCCTCTAAGCTGTGTCTCATATAACTATTTTCTCTCCCATCCAGGTGGCCCCAGATTTCTTTGAGTACTTCCGCGCCCTGTACCCCATCCTGCGCTCTGACCCAACCCTGTGGTGTGTGTCTGCCTGGAACGACAACGGCAGAGATGGGCTGGTGGACCCGGGAAAGGCTGACCTCCTGTACAGAACAGACTTCTTCCCCGGGCTGGGCTGGATGCTTTTGAAGGACATGTGGGCGGAGCTGGAACCCAAATGGCCTGCTGCATTCTGGGACGATTGGATGCGTTCACCGGACCAGCGAAAGGATCGCTCTTGCATCCGACCGGAGATCTCCAGGACTATAACCTTCGGCCGCAAGGGTGTCAGTTTGGGACAGTTTTTCGACCAGTACTTACGCTACATTAAACTCAACACTGAATTTGTGCCTTTCACCAAACAGGATTTGTCTTATTTAGTTAGGGAGAAATACAATGAGAACTTTGTAAAGGAGGTTTACAGCGCCCCACTAGTTAAGATCGAGGATCTCCAACAGGGGGGCCGTTTAAGAGGAACGGGTCCATTCCGAGTGCAATATTCCAGCCGGGACAATTTCAAGATCGTGGCCCGTAACTTAGGGGTGATGGATGACTTGAAATCAGGGGTTCCTCGCTCGGGTTACAGGGGTGTGGTCAGCTTCCTGTCACGTGGACGCAGGGTATTTTTGGCCCCACCTGAAGGATGGACACACTATGACACCAGCTGGAGCTGAGAAAGGTTTTAACAGAACATGGTATGAATGGTGGTATTGAAGAGGGGGGAGAGACTGACTCGAGAGGGAACACCCTCTCAAACCAAAGAATATACTGTAGAAACAAGGGTTTATGAAGGAATTCGAGCAGAACAATACAAACTGGTTTGGTGGGTTCACGGAAGGATGTAGAACAAACAGTGAAGGAGGGTAGGTCGCACCTTGTGTTTCATGAGTGAAAAGCTAAACGCAGTGACTAAGGCACAGCACATGGAGTTAGACCATAGAGACAAAGCCACTAAATCCCACAGAAGGAACCATTTAATGCTTGGTTGTTGTTCTCATGCTGGAGCTGGTCTTGGAAGGTTTATAGTTTGTTGTCTTAAACATTTACCAACAGCCCAAATTTGACTACATCAATTGGGATTTTGTCTTGTCCATCCTCTGTAAAGAGATCTTAAAGAACTTGTAGTATTCCATTCACTCAAAGTGAATAAATAAGAAGGTCAAATGTTTGTTATATTGATATTATTCATGAAATGATATATAGAATTGATGATTTATTCATAAATTAAAATGAAAGAAAATTTAAGATAATTTTGAGAAAGGCTACTTTAGGATTTTTAAATTTATCTAAAGAGTTTATACAGTCCATGCTATAAATGATCTGAGACTCAAACATCACCGAACAGAGCACCAGTTTAACACATTGTGGGCTGGTTTGCCAGACACAGATTAAGCCTAATCCTAGATCAAAATGCATCTTCAATGTATATTTTCAATTGAAAATGTTGTTTAGTCCAGACTAGTCTTAATCTGCATCTTGGAAACCGGCCGTGTATGTGGCATTCTGTTGATGTATACCATGATGGCCCTATTATTCAAATACGGGTCAGGTTGTCATTCCATGACATTCAAATGATGGTTTGTTAAAAAACCAATGATAACAAGTGTTATATATGTTTGTTTTTTTATTTCATTTTTTCCAGTTAAAAGATTGATCTAGGTCGATGAGACATGGATAAAAGGTAATCATTGTACTGTATTAAGTTCTTGGGAGATTGTCAAGAAGATTGATTGATTCATGGTAATGTGTAAAACCACTGCCTGACGTGTTTATAACTTTAATACGTTGCAAATAAAACCGACTATTTTGATATCTGTCCACATACATCCATGGTGTCTCAGTCTCTTTATCTTTTGAGTTTGTCAGCTTCTCTTGAGCAGTTTTGACTGATGTTACCTTTGGATCTTGGAGCCTTCGACCCTGTTTGACTATTTAGAATGTGTCATTCCCCCCCCCCCCTTCCTTGACATGATCACTGATCTGACACGATTGGATTGGTCAAAGCAGCTTTTCACAGCATTGCTTTCACCAATCAAGTCATGTCAGATCAGGGATTTCTTCAAGCAAGCAAGGAAGGATGCATTAAAAGAGTATTAAAACAGGGCCTTACTCATCCATTCTTTCTAGCCGTTTTGCACATTTTTGTGCTCATGATGACCCCTCTTATACTCTTATCGCCATTGCCTTTCACACTGTTCATATCCTGTTGACATCCTATCTTATTTCCCGTTTCCCAAACACACTGTCAAACTTGTATCTGAGTCATGAATGGGGAAATAATAGGCAAAATGAGTCAACAAATATATTTATTAATGCACAGCAAGCACTTGACAGAGGGTTACTTAGTGTCTATATCTACTGTACATCTCTAAAGAAATCCTTCAATGTAATAATCCCTTGTCTTTCCCTCAGTACTAGAACCTACAGTAACACTTGGAACAGGTAAATTATTTTCAAAGCTAAAAAATGCAGCATTCACAATTCAAATGACAACCAAGTCAAATATAACTTAAATATTCAGTGACTGCTACTTTGTCAAGATAAATACAACAAAATAATACAAACATCATTGAACAAATGGCAATGGAAAAGGCATGACAATGTTTACAAACTTCCTTCTTTCTATCCACAGGGGGCACTATACCACAATGGTACTCATATATTTATTCAATAAGCAAATGAATAACAGAGAATTAGCAAAATATTGGTATTTGATATGTTGGATTTTATACAGTTTATTTCACCATAACTATCATCAGTGTTAAATTCCAAATATAAATCAAAATTCGGATGCAAATTCTGCAGAATAATCCATCTCGTCTTCTTTACCGGGTCGGTTCAACTGGTGAGAGAGAGAAAGTTTCACCGACATATTGAAAGAATAATTCAAGCATTAGTGCTGCACTAATGCAATTGTGTAATGAAATGTACTGTACATTCTGTGCAACTGACACTTTGTTTTCTGATAAGTGGTAGGTCTCCAATAAGGACCGCTGAACTTCACCCCTGATCATAACCAAGGCCTAATGAAAAGCACTTACTGTAAGTTGAGATGTCGATTTCGTCCGGCAGCTCGCTGATGTTGACCTCAAACCGGTCCTGCACGTCGTTAAGGGTGCGGGCGTCGCCCTCGTCGGACACAAAGGTGATGGCCAGACCTTTGGTGCCAAACCTGCCCGCCCTGGCAACCTGGGGACAGACAAACAGGCGGTATGAGTGACACAGCTGTAATGTTTTTTATTATTTGTATGTGTCAGTATGTATGGATGTTTTAAAGAACATGTGACATGGAATTCCAATGTATTTATTACAAATGGCCAATAAATGTTGAACTTGAATGAATGGCAAAGCAGCCTTATGACTCATGAAAAAAAAGGGCTGAAGGTTTGTACAGGACTTACTCTGTGTAGGTAGGTGTCAGAGTCCTCGGGCATGTCGTAGTTGAAGGCAATGTTTACCCGCTCGATGTCCATCCCTCGGCCAAACAGGTTGGTGGCCACCAGGATCCTCCTCTGGAAGTCTTTGAACTGCTGGTAGCGGGAGAGTCTGGGAGGAGGGGAAGAAAGAGAGGGTGAAATGACTAGCAGGATTCATTATCAGCCAGATAAAGCACCTGAACATACAGTAGAGTGTCACTGGACAAAACAGTACACCAACGGGAACTGACCAATCCAATGTCACAGTCCAATACACACACCAACACACACGTAGTAGTAGTCATACCGTTCCTCCTGAGGCATCCCACGGTGGATGGCAATGGCAGGGAAGTTCTGCTCCACCAGCAGCTGGGCCAGAGCCACACAGCGCTGCACAGACTTCACAAAGATCACCACCTAGACACAGGAGGACACACAGACACATAGGAGGTTTGTTGACCACTTAATTGATGGCAGACTTGTATACTTGTCGAGTCAGCATTTCATGTTTCTGATTTCCCAGCCACAGGCCAGATAGTGCCACCATGATATACAGTGCCACAAAGATCACTTTCACCACCCGGACACAGCAACCAAGAACTGGCTGCAAAAACCAAACGAGTCAGCACTTTTTTTTAAGGAATGTTTTTGCTATAATTTTTCAGGAATTTCCTGCCATGTTTGCCGGACAATAGCACCGTGGAAGACCATGATATACAGCGACACAAAGGTCGCCACTTTTTAATTGGCTGCAGACGTGCTTGCCGAATCAGCATTTTTGTTTTCCTGTCTTTTTTTTTCCGTTTTTTCCCCAAAACTTCCAGTGAAGTTGCCACTATGGAAGTTGATGATGTACAGTACCTGGTTGAACTCCAACACATCGAGGAGATCAAAGAGCTTCCTGTTCTTCTCGTTGTCCTTCAGCTTGACGTAGTACTGCTGCAGCCCGTGCAGCGTCAGCTTAGTCTCATCGTCCACAAAGATTTCCATTGGCTGGAGCAGGCAAGGGGTTGGAGAGGGTGAGGGGGAGATAGGGGGATGAGGAGGATGAGTGAGGGGTGTTAAATAGAAAAGATGAAATGGGAGAGAAGGGGAGGGGAGGGGGGGGCGGAGGGGAGGGGGTGATTGGGAGTTTGACGTGTTGTGAAGGGTAGGATCAGGCACCAGGGGGTTGTGGTGATGGTGAGTGGATTCATTTGAACATGGCACAGTAGGGTGTGTGAACGTGGGGCCGTAGTGAGAGTTCAGTTGAGGAGAGGACAGGGAATGTAGGGAGGGGGCAGTTCCCATGTGGCAGTGATTGAGGTCCAGTAAGGAGAGAGAGAATAGCAGGAGAAAGAGGTTGTCAGGAGGAGGACAGAAATGAAAATAGAAATAGATGAAATTTAATAGAAAGAGAAGGGTTTGGGGGAGAGAAGGGGTGGGGGAGTTAGATGGAAACCCTCCCCTCCCGCCACAGACACACAAGATGTTCTCTCTCTCTCTCTCTCACACACACACACACACACACACACACACACACACACACACACATACCAACTCCTTCAAGTGAATCACATACTCATTCAACATGGATTTATAGTAACCTAGAGACAAACAGTGTAGTAGTGAGCTACTATCAATAACCACAGAACTATCAGAAAATGATTCCTTCCTTTGGAAAGTATTCAGACCCCTTCACTTTTTCCACATTGTGTTGTGTTATAGACTCAATTTAAAAATGGATTAAATTAAAAAAATAAACATTGCCATCAATCCACACACAATACCCCAGAATGACAAAGCGAAAACACGTTTTTAGAAATTTCAGTAAATTTATTCAAACTGAAATACAGAAATAACTCATGTACATAAGTATTCAGACCCTTTGCTATGACACTTAAAATGAGCTAAAATGCAAAAATGTCATCAACAAATCACTCAATAAGTTGAATTGAGTCCATCTTAATGTAAGGATAATAGTTATTTGTAATTTTGGAATGAATATCTTTGTTTTTATAGGGTCTCTGATTTGCATAGGAATCAATTACACACAGTTGGATCAGGTTGTCATTACAAACTGAGCAAATGGAGAGGAGGAACATAACTGCTCAGGAATGCGACCCTGAGGCCTGGGGAGACGTACAAAAATCTACAAAGTTGATTCAGTTAATGGGACATCATCTCAGTTACTCTACAAAATTGGTCAATAACCAAGTGGCCGAAAATAATCTATCCCATATCCATAATTGTGTTTGCAACAATGAATTCAAGTGATACAGCAAAGAAAGTGGCTGGAAATGTGTTTATTTAGTTTTACTACAAAGCATTAAGTTTGGTGTAAATCCAGCACATGCAATGCAGTTTCCGCACCATCTCTTGTGTGAAGAATTGTAGTAGCTGCATCAAGTTATGGTTATGTTTGTCACTGGGGACTGGGTAGTTTGTCAGGATCAAGAGAAAATTCTGAAATTTGCTGAGTTGGTAGTGACATCCTAATCTACACAGTGTGTAATTGACTCATATGCAAATCAGAGACCCTATAAAAACAAAGATATTAATTCCAAAATTACATGAACTATTATCCTTCCATTAAGATGGACTCTATTCAACTTATTGAGTGATTTGTCAATGGCATTTTAGCATTTTAGCTAATTTTAAGAGTGTCAGAGCAAAGGGTCTGAATACTGATGTACATGAGATATTTCTATATTTCAATTTTAATAAATTTACTGAAGTGTGTATTGTGTGTGGATCGATGGCAAGTTATTTTAATTTAATCCATTTTAAATTGAGTCTATAACACAACAAAATGTGGAAAAAGTGAAGGGGTCTGAATACTTTCCGAAGGCACTGTATAACGGAAAGCCATAGTAATGAAATCATAGAAACTTCTTGTAGAAACTTCTAGCGCTTTAAGGTTGATTTAGAACAAAAAAGCTTCAATGCCAAAGTCAATCTCTCATTCTAATTACTATGGCTGCTCCAATTAAAGTTAGATCGATACTACTTTTCTACCCGCCTTCCCGCCCGCCCGCCCGCCCCCACCCACCCATCCACCCAACCCCACCCCCAACACACACACACACACACACACACACACACGTACGCACATCGACTGACACACACATATTCATCTATTACTATCTGTCTCTCTTGCAGCTGTGCCTAATTAAACAATGAGTGAACAGTGTCTCTGTAATAATATGGGCTATGACCAATCAGGGGCATTCTCAGTCTGTTCTATTATTACCACAACATATGGACCAAATCTAATCACATCATCATTATATTCATAATGGATCAGACTCCGATCGATCTCTGTATCAAGTGACCTTCAAATTGGAGCTCCAATTTGATAGACAGACAGTAGAGAGTCAGAGTAAAAGTTACATTCAAAAGATAAAGGTTTAAAAACTGTCCTCAAGGGAATGGTCTGTACAGAGAGTAACAGTCCACTTCATCGCCAAATTAGGATATAGGCACTTACCTTTAGAAGGTTACTTTAGAATTGTAACTAAAATAGTTTCCTGGCTGACTCCCTGGATCTAAATCTGGTACTGTACACAATGTTCTACCCTCCAAAAGGAGAGATATCTACCCCTAACCCTGTCCTGTACCACAGGTTCTTTCTCTCTCTCATGCACTCTCTCAGACATCCTGTGGCTGCTCTCATCTATCGTCACCTCTCAACTGCCAGTCATCACATACATGTCACTCACTCACTCACGCACACCTCACTCACACCTAGTCAGGTCAGTCAGTGAGTCAGATTGTCTGATTAACTGTGTGGGTTTGAAGATACTGCTGTTGTCAGTGTGTGTGTGCGTGTGTGTGTGTGTGTGCGGTGAATGAGGTGTGCCTACAGTATGTTTGTCTGTGTGGCTTGGATGCTGACGAGTGTGTGTGTTTAGGTAGATCTGTGTCTAAAATAATGTGCTTGGTAGGTATCCTATTCTTGGTATGTGACCAACTTTAAAAGTGTTGTGCTATTCCAGTACTATTACAATAAGCACAGGCTGTACTAAGGATTGGCCAGTTAAAATGGTGCTGGTTCTTCTACAGGGAAAGGGTTCTAGAGTGCTGGACTTCCTTGTATTCTTTTGTTTGAGCAATATACACAATGTATTTTTCATTCTATCGCAGTGCTCTTCTATCTTGAGTTACCTCACTTAATCTGGTTTCACTGCGACAAGAAACTTTGAAGCGGCTCCGTGTAGATCATCTCCATTTAACGCCGCGCATCTCTCCTCTTTTCTGTACGGTAGCCTGCAGCTTCATCAACATCTCATCCCTCCCGCTCCGGTCTTCCGCATTATACACCTCCCTACCATCCCTCTCTTTCTGATTCCCTCACACCCGCGCATTCTCTGTCTTGCGTTACCTGACCCAGTGTGTGCTTAGGGAAGGCTCAGTTGGCAATTTATTAAAGGCACATCCGATGCTTGGAATGCAGTTAGAGGACAATTTTCCTTTGCGACTATTTCCCTCTGTGAGACGATGGCTTGTGTCCCTACTGGGTTAATCGTCTATCCATCTCAAAGCAGTTACCTAGACTCCATTTAACAGACTGGCTGACAAAGAGGTAATAGGGCCATTCCGGCAAGACTCGACGGGCCGAGGCAATTTCACTGTTCTCTCCACTTTGTTGGGAAAGTAATTAACTACATAGGCCCAGTGAGCCAGCTAGCAACTGCTTCTTTCATTCTCCAGAGCTGGGCTCTGTCAGTCTTCTCTCTCTCTCTCTCTGGCTGGCCGTTTTATTTGTTTGAACTTTTTTTTTTTTTTAGATGGATCCCTTTTTTTTTTTTTTTAACATTATCTTAATTAGCTTTTCTCTCCTTGGAGATTTCCATCCATTTGCCAAAGGAGTGGTTACAGCTCCCGGGAGAACCCTCTGGATTAACTACGGGGCAGTGAGCTTGGCTTTTATAGGCAACTTGGAGCAAAGATTAAGTACTCCTGCCAAGATGGGAAAGCAGTTTTCTTGATAAATAGAATCTGGAAGGTTATTCATTGTGACTAATTGTTTTTGCTCGGTTTCGTTACGAGATTGTTTGACTGCTTTTGAACAAAGGCATCACTTAAACAAAACAAAAAAAACCCACTGCTTTGGCTTTTCAGTGTAGTGATGTCAGTGAGGTCCGATTTGTATTCAGACTGAATACTGGACCTATTTCCACCAACATGACAGCACATTAAAGTGTTAAGAACTAAATACTGTGCAAGCTTCAAGAGAACTGCATGGGTCATCAGCGCAAACATGATATTTTGACCACAAGCCAGCGGGTACAGTGCTGCAAGGTCTTAGTATATTAAGTGACGGCCAAAGTGTAAGGGCCTTCACTTATACCTAGGAGCCTTAGTATGTCACTGTTAGTGCAGTGGGCTGACGTTTCCCCACATCGAGATGGGTTTGTTTTGAGTAGAGAGCGATATCTTTCTCTCTCCTATTTTAGACTCAGGGAGGAGGCCATAGGGTGGGGACTCCACTCCCACCCCCACCCACTCCACCTGGCAGGGTGGAGCAGGGGGAGGAGAGGAGGTGTAGCGGGAGGAACAGGAAGCGTGGATGGAGGTGGAGGAGAGGCGTAATTACATCTTGCATGAACTTCCTGCAGACAGGACGGATCTCTTTGCTGAGGGTGGCGCTGAACATCATGACCTGCTTCTCATGCGGGGTCATGCGGAATATTTCCTGGACATCTCGACGCATGTCTGAAAGAGAGAAAGGAGAGTATGGGGAATTGACAAATGACAATTCGCTCACTAGAAGCTCACTGAATGCCAGATCGACCATAATCAAGCCATCACACTGATGATGATGATGATGTGGAGGAGGCCAGTCAATCAATAGTTTAGGGGTCAGCGTACTCACCGAGCTGCTCCAGCATCTTGTCACACTCGTCCAGGATAAAGTGTTTGATGTGGCGCAGGTTGAGGGTCTTGTTGCGGATCAGCGCCAGGATCCGCCCCGGCGTCCCCACCACCACGTGGGGGCTCTCCCTCTTCAGCACCTCCTCGTCCTTCTTTATAGACATGCCGCCAAAGAACACTGCCACCTGGTGAGAGTTACTACAAGTCTATTACACAGTTACTACAAGTCTATTACACAGTTATTGCATGTTATCATACAGTTAAGTCTTTTACAGTTACGGTATGGTCAGGATTTACGGTAAGAGGGATTAGGGTAAGTACCTTGACAGTGGGCATGTACTTTGAGAATCTCTCGTACTCCTTGCTGATCTGGAATGCCAGCTCTCGGGTGTGGCACATCACCAGCACTGACACCTGTATGGAGAGAGAGATGGGGCGAGTAAACAGAATGCAGGCTACTCCACACTCGCTAGTCGACCTTGAGGTGAACTTGACTAGCTCTTACCAGTTTCAGAAGTTGACTTCAAGATCCAGATGAGAAATCAGTGGAAATTACTGTTTATCAACTTCACATGAAACGACGTAAGGTCTACTGTGTATATAAACTTGAAGTGAAGCAATAAAAGCATCACAATAAAACACATCTGTGACATGTGGAGAGGACTATTACTGTACCTGTCCAGTGACTGGCTCCAGCTGCTGTAGGGTAGCCAAAACAAACACAGCTGTCTTGCCCATACCAGACTTGGCCTGGCACAGCACATCCATACCCAGGATGGCCTGGGGGATGCACTCGTGCTGAACTGCAAGATAAATACAACATCAAATCATTATTACTGCCTAAAAACCTACTTACTGTAAGAACAAAGCAATAACACAAAGATTGATTATGTATGAGTGTTGTGGAGGGAAGGGGGGGTGTTATATTTCTAATTGTTTGGTGATCTGAGGGGGAAATGTCCCCTTGAAGGACCATTAACAGTTACTGCTGCTGCTACTGCTACTGATACTCACCCTCAGAGGGATGCTCAAAGCCACAGTCCACAATGGCCCTCAGAAGCTCTGGCTTTAGGAGGAAGTCTCTGAACCCGGAGGAGTGGATGGACACATAGGATCCCTTCACACCCTCCTTCCTCGTGGCCGTGGCATCACCTCCTCCTCCTCCTCCGCCCACGTCTCCCAGTCCTGCTGCTTCCACCTCATCCTCCTCGTAATCCAGGAGCTCATTCTCCACGTCGGTCTCAGACATCCTGGCATGGGAGGAATAGGAACAGAAGGAAGATGATGAGTTGTCCGTTTTTTAATCAACCTACAGTGTTGTCAGTGCACGACAGTCCACTTCCAAAACAGCATGCATTGGGAAGAAACATGAGTGGGCGTGTAATAACTGTCTGCCCATCATGCCTGGAATAATAACGGTTAAATGTGACGCATGCCATGGTTAGAAAACCAAGAAATAAAGTGTATTTACATTTTCATCTCAAATTGGGGAATTCCATTAAGTAAAAGTGCTGGTATCATATCGATTCATACCGTGTATAAAACAACAGCTAGTCAATTTGATCAGTGACAGCTTTGGTTAGGTGACGATGGAGCATGGACATGATGAGATGCTGCAGGCTTTTGTAGTGAGAGTGAGCTAGGGCTAACCGTCACTTTTATCTTAGCCCAGGCTCGGAAGGATGGCCACGCAAAACTACTTTTTAGCTTGACAAAGTAGTTTCTATCATCAACACTGTGTAACATGGCACTCAAAACTGAAACTAATAAAAAGGACATACTATACGCATAATAATACCAAAATGTAGGTTGCATTTCTCTGGTGAGTAAATGATGTTTTACCTTAGAATTGATGGAGCAATACACTGCGTTTGTTTGGGTTGTAGCTAAGCTAAGCTATCGTATTGTGATTGCGTCATCAACTTGCGATTCGGCGATTCGCACAGAAGACCCCAAACTGCAACCGCTCTATGCCTGACAGCGGTTTGCTCATCATAACTCAGGAGGAGACACATTTCCACGATTTTGCCCTTTGGTAACATTTATAAACAGAAGGTAAGTGCCTTTCTGAAAGTGATATCGCGATACAAACATGTTGTTGCCTCGTCTAAGGTTTTTCTTTTTATCCAAATCATGTTGTGCCAACAACACGTGTTGAAGTGAACAAGTGACAGCTAACAGATATAGACAAACGTAGTAGCTGCTGTGTAACCAGCCAGATATCTGTCTGCTTGTGTGTGCGGGTATACAAATAGAAATGTGTTTCTATCTTCTTCAGTGATGTCGTGTTTCAGTGGAGATCCAAATTTCTGTCCCGAGTGTGGGAACGTGCTGCCTCTCCCTGGAGTGCTGGACACTGTCATCTGTCCCCGCTGTTCTTTCAGCATCCCTGTCCACCGTGAGGATTTGTTTTCATTGTCAAATCTCTATTGAAACACACATATCTTATATAGACTATCATGATCAATATCTAAAGGGAAACAAACGGAGACAACCATTTTGTCATCACAACTTTGTTGCTACTTCAGCATAGTCACCCAGTCACTTAAGTTCACTGCATTGGCTCATGAGAGAATGACCTCTTCATGGTCACCTGACCTCCAATTTATGTCTCCGAATGTGTAATTCTTTATCCAGAATTCGCAGGTCAAGTGATCACTTCCACAGTGATCTTTAATCCTCTAGAAGAGACTGCTGGTGCTGTGGAGGATGAAGAGGATTCAGAACTCAAGGGCCCTGTGGTAAGACATCTATATGTAAATATTTGAAAGAGCCTTTGCCTCAGCCATATGTTTCTTGTGAAATCCATGCTTTCCCCCCCGATGGAGTGATACTGATGGGATAGAGTGATACTCAACAATGTGTTTATTCTCCCTTTTATTCCAGATTGACAGACGTTGCTCTCGCTGTAATAAAGAGGGGATGGTTTATCACACGAGACAAATGAGATCTGCAGATGAAGGACAGACGGTGTTCTTCACCTGTATACATTGCAGGTAACAGGCTTATGCTCACAACACCTATTATAGCCCACTGTAACACTATTTCATCAGGAGAAAACCCTTCAACATGTACTTCATACCTACAGTACACCTACCACAGGAAACAAAGCAGTTCAACTGCAACCATCTTCAACTCATTTACCCATCCGTTTCCTAATACCACATTATCAACGTGTTTCAGTCTTTTAACTTACAATAAATTGTTTATTCCAATGCTTTAGTTTGTGACTTCTATGGATTCATTAATTGATTCTCTGCTTTGATTGTTGATTCTCATGATTTGATTGTTGCGTCCTGCAGATATCAAGAGAAAGAGGACTCCTGAGAAGAAATATGGAGATGGCTTGGATTCCCACATGCTCCCCACGTCCCTGGACCTCCTAATTTGTACATGCTGTGTCTTCCTTTATTTAAAATGTCTCTCTTTCTCGTATCCAGTTATAGACACAAGGGAACATTGTCATGCAAATTTTAAGATCGTATTGGAGAAAACACAATTGTTATTCTGTTCACTACACATCATTAGCCGTAATGAGGCTTAGTCGCTCGAGGGTGCAGTGTTCTATTGGATTTGTTGCATTTTGAATGAGGTTTGAATGCAGATGTCTGATGTTTTGCTGCAGAGATTTCCATGTATATGTGATTTGTAATTAAAGATTTTAGATAAGACAGTGGACCTAAAACAGTGGATTTGCTTCAATTACCTCCTTGTTTACCTCCATGTTTGCAGATTGTAATCTTTCCTCATCAATGAACAATACAGTCGGCCAAAGTTGTTGTTTTTGTACTTTTTAAAAAAGAATCTGTATAGTGTATCTGTTTCCTGTGAGTTGTTGATGAGTGGAGCAGGTTGCTCCAATCAGAAGCCCCCCCTTGTGGTCGGCCAGTAGGTCACGTGATCAGACAACATGGCTTCTCCCCATTCCCCTTTGTAAACTTGATGAAGAACGAAGATGCTGAGTGTTTTTGAATATATGTATTTCAGGAATATTTTTTGAGATTTCTGACACCCGGCCCAAAGGTAAAACATGATTATCGAATGTGTCAGATGATGTACTCGTGTAAAAGTCATCTCGTATGTGTAAGCTCTCTCTCTCTCCAACATTGTGGCTAGCTAGCAGCGAAGGAAAGCTATTTCTACTAGTGTCTACTACTAGGCTTGGCTGTCCGAAATGTCTTAATTTTATGTTTTTAGTTACTGTAGTGTTATTACCCACATAGTTAATGTGTGTATGATTTCCTGATTTCCCTTTCTCCCTGAAGATGAAACTTCGCGTTCAGTTACAATGCAAGAACCTCCATGAATACCTGAAAGAGTTGAGCCCTGAGATATTGGATAGATTGTACAATCATCCTGCCACATGTTTGGCTGTCTACAGGTATAACAATGTTTTGAAACGGGCTAAATGTAGGCTGTAGGACGTGTGCAAGTCCTGCCTGTCCCATGTTTTCAGTACAATAAGACATGTAGAAATACAGTGTCAGATGATGTATAAGACACAGGCTTCAGATGCCAAGTAAATTAGCCAGTCATATTATCTGCTTGTCTTGTGTTTCCTCTCTGCATGACAGGGAGCTCCCGCCATTGGCGAAGAATTATGTGATGCGAATGCTGTTCCTAGACCAACCCCTTCCACAGGCAGCTGTGGCTTTATGGGTGAAAAAGGACAGTCAGAAGTAAGCCAACCAATCACATATGCCTACCGATTGTCCATAGTCTGGTGGTTTGATGACCGTAACCATTACTCTCGCTTGTCATGTTTTCATTAGTCTCCCTCTCGCTCTCTTTCATTCTCAGAGACCATGATGAATGTGTCTCGGTGCTGTCTGGCCTCAGACTGTGGCACAGTCAGCAGCTACAGGGGGGTTTGCAGGGAAACGTTTTGAACCCCGTATTCAAAGACAACCTAAGGATAGCACTCCTAGGGGGGTAAGTCAAGTCCCTCTTAAACCCCTCTTATTGAAAGTCAAAGACCACATGCTCATCCTCTATTGCGTACCTACAGTTCTACACATGTGGGAAGATGTTTTAAAGTGCGTTATCACCAGGGTCTCAACACACTATACATCAAATAAAAACAGTGAACAAAACACTTGACATAAATAAAAGCATATACATGATGTACACAGAAATATGGACATGGGCGGGGGGGATGGCAGAAGGGAGGGGGAGTTGCTACAGGCAATCGTATGCCGATCTATTGAAGATCGTCTTATTTGAACAGCAGTTTGAGCAGTTTGCTGATGCACTCTCTCTCTTTCTCTCTCTCTCTCTCTCTCTCTCCTTCCTGTATCAGGGGTAAGGCATGGGCAGACGAGGGCAATAGTCTGGGTCCTGACAGACATGCTCGGGATGTGGACAGTCTAGACCGCTATGCCCTGGAACGCTGGGAGGTCATTCTGCACTTTATGGTGGGCTCTCCCAGTGCAGCTGTCAGCCAGGACTTGGCCCAGCTGCTCATACAAGCAGGCCTCATGAGAAGGTACTGGGTACTGGACTGGAACACTGAGGGACCCCGTTCAACTAAATGCTACACACACGCACGCAGACAAACACACGCATGCACACACACACACTCTGTGTGTGTGTGTGTGCGCGTGCGTGTGCGTGCATGGTTCCCCCACCGCTCATGAGACTCTAATGAAGTGGAACACAGAACACACAGTCAGTCAGGGAGGCTGGTGACACACACACATACACACACACACACACACACACACACACAGTCTCAGGGCTCCAATTTGCTTCCGCTCAGGAGCTCCAAGTTTGAGTGGGAATGGCCGTTAAGTTCAAGAACCACCAGAACGATAATTTCGTTCAGCAAAGTTTGAGTTAGCATAGAGCCTCTATGTTAACTCAATCTTTGCTGAACGAAATTATCTTTCTGGTGGCTCTTGAACTTAACAGTCCCCGGCAATGAGTTGGTGGGGATAATTGAATGTGACGTGAAGATGTCGAAGGTCCTCGCCAATGAGGATTTCGCTGCAAATGTTGGAATGGATAATCATTTTTGACAAATACAATTACCATACTGTCAGTTGTGAGCAACAAATGTGACCATGTCGATGGCATCAAAGTCAAAGCACTCAACAAGCCTACAGTGGCGCACCAAATTCAACCTGCTGCCCGTCTTCAAATGCTGTAATGGATTAATGAACCTGTCGTGACTTGTCATGTTTTTTTTTATCATTTCATACCTTTTGGTTTTCTCTCTGTAAACGGCGTCAGGACTGTATGGTTATTATTACACTAGCCTATTGTAGGCAATTTAGGGTCACTGGCAATAGTGGGTCATAATCAATGTAAAAATAAATACATTGTGGGTTATGTAGGTATGCATATTTTCTGATTATCTACAGTATACAATGTTTAAGATATATTCTCCTATTTGATTTTATACCCTATCAAAAACATGCACGGTTCCATGATTTAAATAGTCATTTTAACAACATTGGTCATTTGATGTTTTAGGGAATATAGCTTACTGAATTTAATAATTTGAGAATATACACTAGATCTACTGCCAACTCCCCTTAACAAGTCCACCGACACTCCCATTTACTGTCTATGTTGGGTGCTAAATTTGGGGCATAAGCACTTTGTGCTGACACCGAATTACCAAAACAGTCTCAGCCCTCGGTTTCAGTGTTGCACAGTGTTCTTTAGTGGAAGCAACCTGCAGCCTTCAAAGTTATAAACGAACACACAGTGTTCTACTTCAAGTGTATTCACAATGGAAATCACATATTTTCTGTTCCCCTTTTCCCTCCGTACCTCATCTCCTCATCATCCTACATCTCTCCCTCTCCCTGTCCCAGTGAGCCTGGAGAGGCGCCCTGTATCACCTCAGCTGGTTTCCAGTTCCTTCTCCTGGACACAGCCTCACAGCTGTGGTATTTCACACTACAGTATCTCAACACTGCCCAGGTACAGTAAGACACACACAGTTATATGGGCCTAGTTATTTATCGACCAAATACTAAACATGAATGCTTAATTTGGACATTTACATGAATCTGTCTCATTACTTATGGTGCCCTGAAATTGGGGGACTATGCGTAAAAGGTGATGTTGTTTCTAAATGGTGAAACCAATACGTAAACTAATGCTGTCAAATATAAGAATCCAAACCTTTTGAGTATATAGCCAAAAGAAGAAAGTAATTCTTCACTGGTCCATTACTTATGCAGGGCCCTATATGGGCCTTTAATGTGATATTCTTCCATGCAATGGGCCTTTAATGTGATATTCCATGCAATGCTGCCCAGTGTGATGCTTGTTTGCCCTCTCACTTCTCTCTCTCATCTTTCAGACTCGAGGAATGGACCTGGTGGAGATCTTGTCGTTCTTATTCCAGCTCAGTTTCTCCACACTTGGCAGGGTGAGTGACTCATCTCTGATTAAACGCTAGCTGACTCTCCCCGTACCCTTGCATGTCGTTCTCACAGTGACGCAGAACACTCCACTTTCACAGTTGTTTGATTCACCCTAAGGATTGATGTTGTGTTGTTTCACAAAAAGAGACAAATCACACAGTCATTATGGAATGATAAACTACTAAACCTCCCTCTGATAGTCATTGTTGCCTTTAAGTGATGGTGTGTCTCCTGCGCCACAGGATTACTCTGTGGAGGGGATGAGTGAGTCACTGCTCACCTTTCTGCAGCACCTCAGGGAGTTTGGCCTTGTCTTCCAGAGGAAGGTGAGAATCAGAGGTGTCAAGAACGAATTAGACTGAACATACGTTTTTTTATCACATCTTGTTGGCCCTGTCCAGGAACAACCCCTCACAGGGCCTTAGATCTGAGAGGATTGGATAGGTAGAAGCAACACTAGTGAGAATCCCACCTGGGCCTTGCTTTATTTATTTTTATTATTGATTGTCTTCTCCATGGATGTAAAGTGTCTTTGAGTTCTGAGAAAAGTGCTTTACAAAATAATATTATTATTATTATTATTATTATTATTATATATTATTATATATTATTATTATATCTCGGAGCTAGGGGATGTATCTGGACATGGTCGTTGTCCCGATCACCACTGTAACCCTCCCCTCTCGTTTCCCCAGAGGAAGTCCCGAAGATACTACCCCACTAGACTGGCCATCACCCTGGCCGCAGGCGTCACCGCCAACTCTGCCTCCACTGCGCTGGGAGCCGCCCCGGGGACCGGAGACTCGGGCTTCATCGTGGTGGAGACCAACTACCGCGTTTATGCCTATACAAGTGTGTGCTGCAGTGTGTTTATTTCTCTGTCAAATATGCACCAACCTCTCTCAAACAATTGAGGTTGGAGCATTTCCATGCCTTTTCAAGTGTGTGCCAAAGCAAGTGTGTGTACTCTCTTGTCTGTGTGTGGGCCAGCCATTGAGTTCCGTATTTCCTCTCTTAAATTGTCAAGAGATAATGGTGTTTTTCCCCATAGAGGTATTTCTGTCTCTCTGGTCTTTTTCCTCTGTTGTAGTATTTGCTTGCTGCAGCACATTTTGAAGTGTGCTACTCTCCAGGTGGTACTGAAGAGCTTCTGTTGACTCTTTCATCTGTCTCTTTCCCAGGCTCTGAGCTGCAGATCGCTCTGGTCGCTCTGTTTAGTGAGAGTTTGTACCGGTTCCCCAATGTGGTGGTGGCTCAGGTCACCAGGGAATCTGTGCAGCAAGCTATTGCCAATGGCATCACCGCACAGCAGGTAGTGACTATGTAGAACAACATAGAACGTAACAGCAGCTCAAGCTTAAGATTATGTAATCAATGTGTCCGTAATCAGTGTGAGTGTTTTGTTTTTTTTGTCACTGTTCTACATTAAATGTTCTACTTTTATGTATGGTGATGAATGATGCATGATCGTGTTTTTGCTCGACAGATTCTCCACTTTCTCAGGACCAGAGCGCATCCTGTCATGCTCAAACAGGTACCTCCAAATATCAGTCTGCTGCTCCTTCTTTTTATTTAATATCTCACTCCCACTCTCCCTCTCTCCCCCTATCCTCCTTTGCATGCACTGTTAATTATAGTAATAACCGACTGACCTGTGTCTGGCCTTCCCTCTCACTGGAGGCTGATCAGTGATGTTCCTTAGGATTAATAACCAGACTGACTCCACCCACTCCTCTGTGTCTCACAGACCCCAGTGCTCCCCTCCACCATCACAGACCAAATCAGACTATGGGAGCTGGAGAGAGATCGACTGCAGTTTTCTGAGGGTGAGGGTGTGTGTGTGTGTGTGCGTGTGCGTGTGCGTGTGCGTGTGCGTGTGCGTGTGCGTGTGTGTAAAGAGGTCTGGTGGTTTAATGGTGGTTCAATCACATTCTAATGACTCTCTAGGGCAGCTACAGTACTGTAGTAATTTTCCTCTTTAGCCATAAGCTCTGAGATAAACACAGGATTCGAATTTATAATCAATTTCTTGGGGCAAAAAATGTGCTTTGAAATTAAGCCTGGCCTGGATTTTCTCTTGAGTCGGGGGTAGTTGTTTCAGGAACCTCTGCTCCTTGAGGAGTTGTGAAGCTGATTGATTTCTTTGGGTTTAATTTTTTTTTCTTCCCCCGAAGGTTATGAGTGACACGGGTGGCCTCTTTCTGTTGAGGGCACTCTGTCAATATGTCTGAGTTGTAACCTTTGCTCTCCGCTATGTTGTAAACTGTAATAGAGTGGATGAGTATTGATGTCTGCTGCACTTTCACCTCGTTTCTCAGCTGTTTTTTTTATTTTTTGCTCCATTCCTCCTACTACCTCTGTCTGTATCAATCTCTTTCTCTCTTTCTAAGGAGTGCTTTATAACCAGTTCCTCTCCCAGGCTGATTTTGAGGTGCTGCGGGACAGAGCTCAGGTAAGACATTTAGTTTCTTATTGTCTCTCATGTACTGACCAAAAATCACTAATGATTCAGCTGGGAACTGTGAGAACAAATTAACTCACAAATGAATTTCCCTTGTTCCTGACACCTAGCCCCACCCCATCCCCCCATGATCTTTTAACTATGACCTTTTCAAATACTGACATTCCATTAATCCTGATATCCCCTCAGGCGTGTTACATTATACTGTATATAGCTATGTGCTGTATCATACTGCTTGTATGACCTTTTCCTCATTTAATGTATTCTGCCATCGAAATGCTCTTTGACTGCTCTAGACTACTGTTTAATCACGCTTACACCCTTTCTTTTTCTGCAGGGTCTGGGGTGTCTGGTATGGCAGAACGCTCCACACAGGGTCATGGTGGTTTCACCAGAGGGACACAGTGAAGTCAAGAGGTTCTGGAAACGACAGAAGAGTCACACTTAAAAGGAGGGGACATGAGAGTAATACAGACAGAGAGAAAAGGGATGAAGATGAAAGGACAGAATCTCTAAAGGCGATGATGATGATCCTCGAAACAAGAAAAAGGGGGGAGACTGCTGGATATTGACTTTGACACAGCAGCACAATGACTGGTGGCAGGAGAGAAATGGAGAAAGCAAGAGATTTGTGTGTTATTGTATTTCTGTCCATGTCTTCTCCTTTTGGGTTGGTGGGCAAATACAATTATTTCAAGAAATATAGTATTTTTGTTTAGCCATAATTGCTATCAAACTGTGCTTGGAATATTGTTTGTATATTTCAATGCAGAATAAAGAGCCATGCATTGAAATAAAATGTGGAAACTGGGCCGATGTTATGCATTAACGATGTCTGTGGTATACAAGTGCCATCACTGTCCCTGTAATCATTTGGTTATTTTATTCAATCATGAGCAATCACATTCTATCAATGAAACCATTTATAAATGACATGGTTGGATAGCATAAAGTGAAAGTTTGACACATCCTGTGATTGCATCAGGAGAATTGCATTAAATTCCAAATCAGCACCTAAAGAACCTGTCAGTCCAGGAAAATGGAGATGGAACAGGAGAATCTGAAGAGGACCGAGGTCTCATGGCTAGCCCGACGTTATTAAAGACACAAAAGTAGACGAGCGGGTTGTCAATGCCGTTTATTTAAGTGATACAGGATCATACATGACGACGTAGGACGTTACCTGGCGTAGCTAACTAACCAGCTATGTTTCCATAGGTTTGTATGCTGGCATGTTCAGCGAGCTAGCTGGCTAGCCGCTATAGGCTAGGTAGCTGGACTTTCAAATGGCTTGACTGCTGCAGAACCCAGTAGGATTATTTATTGCAAATGTGGGTTTTTTGACATGTGGCGCACACAGCACGGAATTGAACATTTCTAGACATTGCACCCAAATATTCGCCATAGCACGCATCTCTCGCTGCACAGCACAACCTAAATACATCGGGCCGCAAATGGAACCAGGGAGCTCGCGTGAAAGCCCAACTGGTTTTGGAGGTCCCGAGCCGGTAGATTTGCGGGAGGAGACTCCTGGAGAGGAGGCTGAGGATGCGGAGAGCATCCTGAAAGGCAGAGGAGGGGACGGAGATGATGGAGGGCACGAAAGCTCAGTAAACAAGATGAAAGCAGACTGTGTTGATGATAGGGCTACTGAGAAAAAGAATGACGATGAAGAGGATTGCAAATATGAAGAGGAATTGGATCCAAGAATTCAGGTGTATATATAATACTTTATTGGCATCCCATTTTATTTGATCTGTGAAGTATGTTTCCTTTGGTTGTTGTGTTTTTTTTATTACAAAGTGCATACAAATACCCCTTGCAGCTTTCCACAAAGTTACTGCATTGTAAACATTCTCAAAATTGTACCAAATCACAGTGGCTTACTGTACATAATTGAGTTGTGTAACCCACATTTGCCACGCAAAAACGCTTGTGCAGTTTTATGTTTTCACAGTAAATTGCCTTCATAGGTTGTCTATTAATCCTACTCTCTCCTCTCAGGAGGAACTGGAGCACCTGAACCAGGCGAGCGATGAGATCAACAAGCTGGAGCTGCAGCTGGACGTGAGTGAGCTCTTCGGCACGGACCAGGACGCCTGTATCAGTCATCACCCATCACTGTGTCTGTTTGACTGATAGGCCTGTTCACCTCACTTATACAAGCTCTTTCTTAGGGCTGTAAAAAAAACAACCCAGAATGACATGACTAGGTCTCACTCTCTTCTCACTGTTGCACGGTGACTGTCACTGACATACACTCACTGAACACTATTAGGAACACCTGTACACCTTCTCATGGTGGAGGTGGTGTACTGGTGTGGGGAATGTTTTCTTGGCACACTTTGGGCCCGTTAATACCCATCAATAATCGCTTGAATGCCACAGCCTATTTGAGTATTGTTGCAGACCATGTGCATCCCTTCATGGCCACAATTTACCCATCTTCTAATGGCTACCTCCAGCATGATAATGCACCATGTCACAAAGCAAAAGTCGTCTCTGGTTTCATGAACATGACAATGAGTTCAGTGTTCTTCAGTGGCCTTCCCAGTCACCGGATCTGAATCCAATAGAACACCTTTGGGATGTGGTAGAATGGGAGATTCACAGCTTGAAAGTGCACCTGAAAAATCTGCAGGAATTGCGTAATACCATCATCATAGACCATAATCTCAAAGGAATGTTGTGGAATCAATGCCACATCGTGTGGAATCAATGCCACAAAGAATTGAGGCTGTTTTGAGAGCAAAAGGAGGCCCTACCCAGTATTAGTATAGTGTTCCTAATAAAGTGTTCTGTGAGTGTATATGGGAGGCCCTTCTCCACAATACTGTAGCAATAGTCACTCAAGTGCATTTGATTTGAATTTTCAACGTGTCACTGAAAAGGCGGTGGACTATTTGGAGCATAATGACATTCCTTGCCTCAAGGTCTATTTTGCTAACATCAGAGCTCGGTTGGATGCCGGAATGATCGGAATGATGGCATTTTTGTGAAATGCTGTATGTTTGTCTGTTTTGTGAAATACTGTATGTTTGTGTGTTTTGTGAAATGCTCTATGTTTGTGTGTTTTGTGATAGTATTTTATTATAGAGTTGTGTGGTTAAATGCACTCTGTTTCCTCCTTCAGGAAGCCAGGTCTAGCTACAGGAGGATCCTCACAGACTCGGCCAGGAAGCTCAATGCTCAGGGCTCCCAGCTCGGTACCTGCATCGAGAAAGCCAGGCCTTACTATGAGGCCCGTAGACTGGCCAAAGAGGTGTGTGTGTGTCTGGGTGTGTGTGTCTGGGTGTGGGTATTCATCCAAGAGTTTTCAAGATGTCTCTCATGTGAAAGCAGCCATTTAGTCAGAGTCTGACATCACCTTTCAACCTATTTTTCCATAACTAATACAGAAGAGATTAGACAGTCTTCCCTGAGACTGTAGTAATTGTTCAGGCACAATGATTGGGGCCTAATGAATCATAATTGATTACGTTAACCATTTAACCTGTGATGAAACAGGGCACGAGTGCCAGTTATGTTTAATCAACATTGTGAAGGGTAATTTCAAACTGTAATTGAACTAATGAAAATGATTGGGATAAGCGTAGTGCTTTAATTGAAAACAATTAAGCAAATAATGGATTGGAAATTTGACCTGATTAACACCATCACGACCAATGTTATGAAAATGCAGATGAGAAAAGGAGAAGAAACGGATCAGTCTTGTTTATTTCTCAAGCAGGCAGCCGCATTCACATCCACTGTCTGTCGAGAGGAAAACAAAACCTCTATCTATTTGACTTATTATTCTGCCCACAAAACAGTTGCAGCAACATGTCTGACGGCTATTGAGCGAGACTGTCTCAGAGCCGTGTCACAAAAATTATAACAGCACTCAAACTGAAGCAGTCATCAATCTTTTACCACTCGACCTTAAACTTTGGGCAACCTTGTGCGTCCAGCCGGCCCCTCCTGCTGCTGCTGCTGTCTCTCATGCTGGGCTGTTGGCTGTATCTTCCCCTGTGATTCTGAGTCACCTTGTCTATTAACTGCCTTCCTTCCTTCCTTCCCTTCTTCCTTGCTTCTCCCAAACAAACCAAGACAAATCCCCCCCCCCCCTGGCTTTGTCATCATTCACTGAATAAGATGACTGGAATACGACCTGCTGTTTTAACGCTTCACATCTCTATGATTGGTTGCTATTGCTGCCATCTGCTTTATGCCTTGTGATGGGGCCCCTCTTGGGAATGTTTTCTGGAGTATCATCGCCTCCCTCACTAGATTTATAAGCCGCACTTGATTCAGCCCGGCCCGGCACACCGAGTAGGCGGACGGTTCCTTTCATGAACCCTTCCGTTTGCCTTATGATGCCGGTCGAGTCAAATCGAATGCACCCGGTGATTGGTTGAGGGTCTGTTGACTGTTATATATCTCATTGGTTGTGTTGTCTTTTATCAAGTTGGGATTGGTTGCCGTGTGTGTGTTTTGTGTAGGCGCAGCAGGAGACCCAGAAGGCTGCGTTGAGGTACGAGAGAGCTGTCTCCATGCACACGGCTGCCAGGGAGATGGTGTACGTGGCAGAGCAGGGGCTGCTGGCCGACAGGAACACCCTGGACCCCACCTGGCAGGAGATGCTGAACCACGCCACCTCAAAGGTAACGTGGCAGGAGGGGGGGGGGGGGGGGGGGTCAGACCATTGCAGGTCATTTCCATTTTTCAATTCACTCAAAGTGTACAAAGTGAATTGAATTTCCAATTCATAAATGGATAACTGCACCGTTTTGTGTCTGCACCGGGTGGATCGAAATTCAAATGGGGCCAATTCAAATTTGAGCGCATTAAGCCATCATCATCATCATCATCAGTTTGCAGTATAGATCTCGTCAGTGTCAGATGCCCACGCCAGCTGTTTGGTACGTAGCCTGAGAACGCTGCACCACTGGGGACAGGTGTTCCCTGTCGCTAATCAATGAGGATTAGTATGCGTACTGTACTTGCACTTAAAGATCAATCGCTGTCTTCCTTCACACTCTATCCCCAGCGTGGGATCTCTTGTGTTTCAGTAAGCAACAGTGCATGTTGAATGTATTCATCATTTAGCGATAGGGGAGGCTGTTCATCTTTGATATATTTCAAATTACATTATTATCGTCAAGAAAAGCGTACAACCGTTCAACCCAACAATCGGTAATTCAGTTGTGCAGAATCATGCTTAGTTGTCCTCAGAGAGTGAGTTGGAGTGAGGTGCATGTGAAATGAGGTGTCTCTCCATTTGACTGAATTTCTCTTTAAGGAGAATGATAAATGTATTAAAGCGCCAGGAGTTATGCTGGAGGTGCCTTTGTGGCACCGGTCCTCTATTGGAGGAGAGGTGATGTAGAGGCTGTGCTGACAGCGTGGGCGTGACTTGTTGCCAGGTGAACGAGGCAGAGGAGGAGCGTCTGAGGAGCGAGCGGGAACACCAGCGCGTCACTCAGCTGTGTCAGGAGGCGGAGGCACGTGTCCAGACCCTGCAGAAAGCCCTCAAGAGGGTAATCGTCAAGTCCAAGCCTTACTTTGAGCTCAAGGCACAGTTCAACCACATACTAGAGGTAAGGACTAGTGAACTGAAGTTCTCCCTGTGTGAGATGATCGATCACGGACCAAAGAATGCAAGCGTGGCACCGCGCCACGCTCTGAATTTGGCGCCGCCATGATGTAAACATTTCAAGGCAAATGTAGTAGATATTTAGTAATGATAGAGTAACTATCTTTGATGGCCAACGACATTGTTGTTGAAAGTGAAAGCGTTATGGCGTTCTTCAGTGAGTTCAGCATTTTAGGGGTATTTTTTTGTAAACGTGTGTCGGGTTTTGATTATGCAATCCAGCGCCACGTTGTTCAAAAGTCCCTGACAATAATAACAATACAATGTTATCTAAACGAACTAACTTACAACGTTTGGGTAACACTGGTGTCGTGTTATCCTGTCGTTGACCTTGTGTGTGTTTCTGCCAGGACCACAAGGCCAAGGTGGTGCTGCTGGAGGAGCGGGTGGCCAAAGTGAAGACCCGCTACTCCGTCGCCCTGCGCAACCTGGAGCAAATCAGCGAGCAGATCCACGCCCAGAGGGGGCGGGTCCGAGCCACCAGGGCGCGGCCCGTGGCGTGTGGGGGGCGGAGCTCTCCGGTGGGTGCGGAGGCGGAGATCAAAGCTGCTGTCAGGGTTCAGGTTGAGGCCTGTGGCGGCGGAGGAGTTGGGGGAGTTGGGGGAGTCGGAGGTGGAGGAGCGGGTCTGGAGACGGACTGGGCGGACGGGGAGAAGACCAGGCAGTGGGTGGAGAGGCACAGGGAGTCGGGCTGGGGCCACAGGGAGAGGGCGGAGGCCGAGCAGACGGGGTCGGACTCCATGTCCGTCATCAGCCTGCAGACCATCGCCTCAGACCTGGAGAAGTGTGACTCGGTGGAGCACCTCAGGGACCTGAGCGATGTGAGCAGCCTGGTCGGGGAGGAGTGGGAGAGGGAGAGAGAGAGGGAGAGGGAGAGGGAGAGGGAGAGGGAGAGGGAGAGGGCCCTGAGAGCCGAGAACAGGGACAGGGCTGCCAGAGCAGAGGAGAGAGTGGCGGTGGTCAGGGAGCTGGGCAGCGCCCCGAGGCAGGACAGAACGGACGGGGAAAGGGGGGCGGTAGGGAACGAGAGACAGGAGAGCTTCGTCAAGCAGCACCACCGAAGTGTGAGTTTGTGAGACCATGCAGAGAAAATGTGTGTGTGTGTGTGTGTGTGTGTGTGTGTGTGTGTGTGTGTGTGTGTGTGTGTGTGTGTGTGTGTGTGTGAGAGAGAGAGAGAGAGAAGGAGGAGGGCATTAGACAGGGAGATTGTAGGGGAGCTGTTAGAGGTTTTCTAATGTAGAACACTGACACTGATTGACATTGTATCATCACTGCAGTTGAGAATAGGAGGGGGGAGGGTGGCTGGTACACCATGCGCACGTTAATGAATAACGTGAGAGGAAACATAAGGTGATTCACTGGGTTCCCCTGGGACTTGTAGTTCTTTCATGCACTGATCCTGTTTATTGTTCAGCACGGTGAGATAACAGCAGCGATGCATGTCTAGAGAGACAGATAAAACAATTCTAATCACTGTTAATAGAAACAGAGGCATAACAATAGATGATGGCTTACACTACTGACCATTTAATGCTACCATGTCCATCTGCTGTTTATGCGGGTGAAGGTCAAGAGGCAAAGCTTTATTTTAGAAATGCTATTTTAGTCTGATGTCCCTGAACATCTTTTTTTGAATGCTTTGTGCTTTATTGACCTATGGACTCATGGAATTTGGGTTGCACTTGTCTACGGAATGAACAAGAAACGTTAATGCAGGCATTAGTGTTCTCTAGAGTAGAAATTCTACACAATATACAGATTGTAATCTTGAAATATGCTTGGGTATCCCCTTAAGATGAGACGCTGGACCTTTTTTATGTTTGTTAAAGAATGTTCTAGAAGCGTTCGCACATTGGGAGGCCAACAACCCTCAGGCGTCAGAAAAAAAAACGTCCTCTGTGACACACTCACATTGAACCCTAACACCTCACCCTTCCACTAAGCTTTTGTGTTTGACATTTTAAAAAGAAGAATTAACATATGTATTTGTTAATCTGAATCTGTTACACATACATGAAATGGTCTAACTCTACTAGTATTGCAGAAGCCATAAAGACCGATTTTTATTTTTGGTCATATACAAGATATTTACTTTTTTTTTTTTTTTTTTTTTTTTTTTTTAAGTGCCTTTGGCTCCCAAAATATAAGATTCACTGAGTCATATTCTTCATAAGATCAAGGGGGTGTATTTCAATGGTTGAAATTGTAAACCCTGAAACGGTATTTTCGTTAGTCACATTTTTGTTTGGGGAGGGTTTATGATTTGTGCTTATTTTGAGCTCTCAAGTGAAGTTATTTTTAATTGTTTTAGATTGAAAGGCTTTACCAGTTTCAACAGACACTATCCTACAGTATTTGTTTAAATCCCAACTTGCCTTTCTAATGTATTTAACATTTCTAAATTATTTTTGTCACCAAGTGCAACACCTGTTCATCTTAAGAGGGCAACATTCTTTTCATTTAATGGGAATATTGGAATTTATTTTGTAGTCTTTTTGATTTTGTAACTGTTGAAAGATATATTTTTCTCACCACATGACACTGACACAAGGTCACATCACCAGAGTGAGAGGGAGACAGGGATGGATGGGGACACAGTGGAGGAAGAGAGAGTAAAACAATGGTGTTCACTGTACATACTTTGAATAATGTTTTTGTTTATATAAACATGTGCCAAAAACTGTACTTAAGTGGATTTGTACATGGCTGTTCTTGTGAAGTTGCCTGGCTGTTTTTCTGTTGAATTGACTGTAATTCACCCTTACCTTGCTCCTTTCACTTGGTCGTCTGTAATCCATCACTTTTATCGACTTGACCCCCTCTTTACCTTTTCGTTACCACTTGTGTTGCCTCCCACACATTCCCCACCCCGCCCCTCCACCCCCTGGGAAATGCTGACTTGGATCAATGGTCAAATTGTGACTTTGCCAATGACCTCAGAACCACACTGAGTGCACTGATCAGCTACTGTATCAGTGTGTGGAGTCTTAATGAAAAGAAAAAAATCATTCTCATTTTACAGCTCAACAATGCAAGTTTTTTTCGTTCATATGGGATGTATGTTAATTGCAGTTGATGTATAATAATTCTGTTCATGTGATAACTTATTAATCATGTAAATGGTAATTTATGGAATATGATGCTGTTAAAACGATTAAACTTTTATTTAATATGTTCAGTTTATTTGCTTTGTACTGTAAAACAGTTTTGCATGTCCAGTGTAGGTCATTGAGTATGATTGTGTGTGTGTGTGTGTGTGTGTGTTTATATATATATAATATAATATATTTGCCATGACATTTAAATTACACAAGATCACGTCCTCTCCCAGATCTTTGTACACAGAAGCCGGCTTCACTGTTGCGTAACACTCATACAAATATTGTTTTTCTAGATTTCCACCCTGAATAGTCTTATAGCATTGATATAATGGTATGATCGACTTTTGGCAGAATGTTACAACAGTCCCTGGGTGCTCAGAATGTTACAACAGTCCCTGGGTGCTCAGAATGTTACAACAGTCCCTGGGTGCTTGTGTTTTATGTGCCAAGGCTTTATGTGCAGGTGGGCTTTTATTGTAAAAGGCTGAGAGAACACGCAGAAATGAAATGATGACACATGAAGCATCCTACGTGGTGGGTCCACTCTGTATATGATGAATATCAATGAGATGAGGTAGATGGTAGAGAACAATAGATACTAATTTCCATTTCTTTGAAAGCACCAGCTAGTGTGAGGGTAGCGACTGGAAGCAGACACACACACACACACACACACACACACACACACACACACACACACACAGAGAATGAGCCACATCTGATCATAATGTACATGGGACCGTAGCAGTAAGAGAGAGAGAAAACGGAAGATTATACTCTGTCTCAAGGCTTCAATTATTCAATAGTGATATAAATAAAGCAAAGAGTGCACTTACAGCCGGCCGCAGGGGGAGAAGAAAGGAGGAGGAGAAGAAAGTAGGAAGGAGTGAAAGAAAGTGATAAAAGGGATGGAAATGTGTGATAATTGTGATTGTGAAAGGGATGAAAATGGTGTTTGTGTGTGTGGGGGGACGGGGGACGGGGGACGGGGGGGGGGCGAGCAAGTCAAGGCGAGAAAATTGGCAACAGACAGTAATTCTGGGGCCAGAGGGAGTGAAGGTGAAATACGAGGTGGGAGGGAGTGGAGCAATCACAGGAGAGGTTGTACAGAGGAGCAGAAGCAAAGATGATGACGGGTCTGTTAAAGATGGAGAGGAGGAACTCCGCCAGCCTTTGTTGAGCTCTGTTCCTCAATTATCCATCTCATACTTCATTAGTGAGGCAGAGGAACATTTATGCTGGTAATGACTTTCTCATTTAATCACAGCTGAGAAATGTGAGAAACAAAAGAGACAAAATGTCTGAATGAGTTCTTCATATGCACTACTACCACACAAGGCATATGGGTTGTTCATGCAAGCTTTTGACCATGTTTACACTGTTTTACAAACAGTATAATTTTATTAGAATAATAATAATTAAAGCTGCAAACAGCGATTAACGGGGTCTAAGCCTCAGGACAAGGTCAGAGGATCAAACGGCTGTCTGGGGAGACTGTCTTTGATTTATCAGCTCTTAAGTGACATTTGGTGAATCAAGAGATATTAAAAAGATATTAAAATATGCCATTCATGGTGCCCCGCTTTTGGTTGATTTGCCTGTGGCTTTAGGTATGACCCTGAGAGCCTAATGGACCTGTGTCCATTCTTCATGATCGGAATAATTGTCTTTGACATAACCGTTTATATGAGAGGCCACGCCCCCTAGACAATTCATTGGTTAATAGCAGCAATGGTGTTTGGTCAAATGGTAAACAAAATGGATCTTGTGAGAACCTCAGTCCATTGATGCTACATACCAAGTTTGATGCAGATCGGTCTATAACTGTAAAAGCCGATAGTGTTTAAGGTCTTTTCACAAAGTTCAAAATGGCAAAAAATCCATCATGGCTGACCTTGATGGTCCTAGAGGCCCTTTATTGCATCATGACGAGAGGGACCTACCAAATTTGGTGACGCTAGGTGACCATAAGGTGTGGGATATATGGCCTTTCAAAATTGGCCATTTCAAACACTTGTTATAGCGCCCCCATTAGGCCAATGGGTGTAATATCACATTTGGTGGTAGTAGTCATCACTTCCTACCATACTTCCAAGTTTCAAGTCTCTAGCATGAAGCATCTCACGGGGAAATTGAGCAATTTAACAATAGTAATAATAAAACCCTCACAATAACAATAGGGTTCTATGCCCTAGTGACATAGACCTTAATAATAGATTTATTTTGTAGAGCACTTTTCTCAGTACTTTACATCAAACAGTAAACAAACAAATATAAGAGAGACTGCCTATGATAATAGTGTTAGAGTTCAGGAGTGGATTTTATCAATCGCTTTCATCCTCCACAGTTGGTGCCTTTGTTTAACCTTCAAAGAGCTTGTTGGTGAGTGGTGTGCCTGCTTGTGTGCTTATATGTCTGTATGTCATAGGCTTGTGTGTGTGAGTGTGCGTGTGTGTGTGCATGTGGGAGAATTGTGTGAGGATGAGGTGTTTGTGTGAGAGTGATACAGGTCCTTATGGGACAGACAGTGGCAGGCAGGCAGGCAGGCAGGCAGGCAGGATTAAACATGCATGATAAAACAGGATATGTGCCAACTAAGGCTGAGATGCACGAGATGACTGAAGTCATGATCTCATGCAATTCAACTGGTCCACGGGGGAAATCTGCTTGCATCCTTTAGGGACTGGCTTAGGCAAGACGAAACTGGATACGGCAGGAAAGGAGTCTGCCAAAGAGTTGATACTGATACAGTACTGGGAGTCATACATGGTACAGCATGACAAGGAGAGGTTTGTGTTGTGGTGGCATGCTACTCGTGAAATGACAGCACATTAGTGTATGGTAGACGTGGGGTTGAGAAGCAGTATACAGTAGGTATGCATCATATCAATAAATGAATGGATGAATGGATGGATGAATGGATGAATGAATGGATGGATGGATGAAAGAATGAAAGAATGAATGAATGAATGAATGACAGCATGATAAGGAGGTAGACAGGCTACTAGTGAAATGGGAGGATATCAGTGTTTGTTAGATGTGGGGTTGAGAGACAGAATACATTAGGTATGCATCATATCAATAAATGAATGAATGAATGAATGAATGAATGGATAGATGGATGAGTGGATGGATGGATGGATGGATGGATGGATGGATGGATGGATGGATGAAAGAATGAATGAATGACAAATTAATTAATTAATTAATTAATTAATTAATTTATGGATGGACAGATGGAGAGATGGATGAAGGATTGGATGATCTGGAAAGCAGGTATGCTAGTGGGGAAACTCACCATCTGATCTGTGGCAATGTGGGAGTGTGTACCCAGAGATGAACAGCCTGGAGCTGTTCCTTCAGCGCCCAAGTGACACGGAGTGACCAGTGACCATATGTCAATGAGGAGAATGACAAGGAGGAGGGAGTCGGATACACCAGCAACAAGGTTTGGTGACATGACTATATTATCATCAAGGGAGGGCTGTTGGAGGTACACATTGGAGCACAGACTCATTGTAATGCATGGAATGGAATCCTCATTCATTTCCATTACATTTACATTCATGGCATTTAGCAGACGCCTTCATCCAAAGCGACTTACAACAAATACATTTCATTCAGTTCCACGCAATACAATGAGCCTGTCCTCTGATTTCTACCTCCACCAGCCTCCCCTGATGTGGTAGTTACATGTGTAAATGGTGCCATGGGTGCATTCAGCACTCCAAATAGAACACAGGCATTATTTCAGCATCAATAATGCAGTGTCTTTGGCAATGTATGTCCATGTTTCACCTGTGTGACTCATCCCCCCCGCCTCTTTTACCCAGCACTGTATCTGATAGCAGTCCTCCCTTGAACGCTTATTGTATCCAAACCGGAAGAAACAATGAAAGATAAATCAGATAATCCCTGCTATGACAATTGGGGTCCAGCCAGAGCTGCTGATCCCTGTGCCTCGCTTATAATAGCATCACCGTGAGTCTGGAGCAGGCGCAACCAGGCGCCACAATAAGTTTATTATAGTCGTAGAATGACTATACATCAAACTGACACTACACTAAGGGGAGAGCGAATGAGACAGAAGGAGTTGATTGGACAGTCGCTGTTAACCATCAACTCGACTTAGGAGGAGGTCTGCACTATTTATCTAGGATGTGTGCACACCATCTGTCTTCCCGTCAACCAATGAGCGCTCTAATTTTCCCCACTCTGCCCGGCTCATCCTCATGTAGTGAGCCGTATGGGCACTGTACTGCAGATGAGAGAGGAAGAGTTAACGTTGCGTCTCGCCCAGTGACGTCGCGAGTGAGTGAGGGACAGTGTTGCGAGCGAAGAGAAGAGAGAGAAGGAAAGGAGGGAGGTGCACTGTGTAACGTCGCTTGTGTGTGTGTGTGTATGTGTGTGTGTGTGTATGTGTATCGTGCCTTTCGAGTCAACATTTACACTCGTCATAAATACAGCTGGATATTTTTCATTTGGGTCACAAAATAGGCGCATTTTGCTGTTTTGGTTTCAAGGTTTTTGGAATAATTGTTTGCACAAAGCACACTTTTGCACACATTGCTGTCGACATTTGCTATGTATTTTCTCCTGCGAGTCGTATTCGACGGAAACATGGCAATTGAACGGGCGTCTAGTATTTGTGAGTATGATTCCTAGCAAGAAATACAGTAATCTTACCATAGATTGGGGGTAATGACTATATGTTAACGCTTAAGTCAGATTGAACTTTGATTTCGGCTACTGGTTCTTGATTCTAGCATTGAACTATTGTCAATCATTTTAAACCTAGCAATTTAGATATGGACTTTAAAAGCACAACTGTACTTCATAAACATAGGCTATGAATCATACAGCCTTGATTTCTAAACGCGACTGTTTATGGTTCATTTGATACAGTTCAAAACGTTTGTTTTATGTATTTTGTATATTGATACAATCCCAGCATTTGCAGCACATTTGCAGATTTTTATTTTTATTTTATCTCTGCATTTAAATAGATTTGTTAATTATAGAAATAAGGTGTCATTTATCGGTTTTATAGCCGCTCACGCGCGCGTGCACACGTACACATCCACACACGCAAAACATACAAACGCACGCTGGATATACCAAGCCTCTTTTTGAGATCATCTTTAATAACTGTTATCCCGAGACAGAAGCTGAACAGCGCAGTAAGTTGAGACACTTCAGTTATCATAGTGGTGCAGTGCTTCATCATTTCATGTTCCTCAAATTCCCATTCATTGTGATCGTTTTATCCTCAGAATGGAATGAAATTCACGTTTGCTGTATTTGCCTGCATTTAGTGTTCCCCAATGACTGTCATAGTACCAGTGCTTTGTGATAACAGAGACCAGTTCCTGCCATAAAATCTCTCACTTCCGTATTACTTGATTTACAGAACAGCAAAATTATGGGACATCAGTCACAGCTTTGTAGCCTACTCCAGCAGACGCAGGACATTTAAACATAGGCTACAGGCCTACAGTATCCCAGCCAGATTCCCCCCAGGTGCCTATCATGTTAACGCTCATTGGTTTATTAAAGTTTTGTTCCATAGGGGCCTATAGTTTAAATTACTGTGAAAGAATATGTTCTCTGAAATCAGTCATGGGCTTCCTAGATTGATGCTTGATATACTTTGTCACATTGTATGTTATTTTAGGCTATACCTGTAGCACTGGCTGTGCACTGCAACTTATGGATGCGTTGGTCCGTGACGGCTTTCACGATGACGCTGTCCATGTCGCTGTCCATGGTTCCGAAACCGTGTAAGCGGCGAGGAGAGGCGTGTCAGTAATGACTGCGTTTAACTCTGCTGAGTGAATTTACAAAAGTGGCACCGCTTGCTCTTGAATCATAATGGCATGCCATGGTTTGCTGTGTGTATGTGTGTATGTGTGTGTGTGTGTGTGTGTGTGTGTGTGTGTGTGTGTGTGTGTGTGTGTGTGTGTGTGTGTGTGTGTCTGCATTGAGAGAGAGAGGATGTCAACGTTATTGTGTGTTGATTTGTTGGGTTAGGGTGAGTGTATGGATGTCAATACTGTATGTAAGTCTGTCTGTCTGTCTGTCTGTCTGTCTGTCTGTCTGTCTGTCTGTCTGTATATTTCCCAGGATTGCACCCATCGGCCCTATCTATTTATACTGTAACTATAACCCAAAAATTGCTGTGATATAGCCTAGCGTATCTCAGCTCTATATCTGTGTAGTAACAATATATCTATCTTTTTTTACGGTTCTCCCTGGGATTGTTGAACGTTGAACATTGCATTGTCTATGTAAGGTTTCTGCAGGCACACTCTTCAGTATTGAGTTATCAGTAACTACGGGTCTCAGCGTTATTCTGTTGTTTCTCTATGTGATGACGTCTATCTTACACAATCTTTTTCTTCAATTACTCCAGGGTTGCATAGTTGTTGTCTGTATTTGTTTGCAGGTGTGGGAAGCCTGTGAGTGTAAATGGGGTTAATTAGCGTTTCCGTCCCCCACCCCCCCCGGGGCTACTGTGGTGAGATAACGAACTCTCTTAATTAGAGCTAATGAATAATGGGGAAGTTCACTGTGTCTTTGTTCACTGTGTCTTTGTGTTTGCTGACAGGGCACTATATATTTGGATCTGATCAAGACACACACTGTGGGAGATTAATATAGGTTATAAACAATTATTGATTTAGGATTTCACACACACTCACACAGGAGAAAGAGAGGGGGAAAGATGGAGAGAGAGATACAGATATACGGTGAAGGAGGGAGATTAGTATTCAACAGAATTACTTTTGACAAACAGTATTAACTACAGTATCTTTACAGAAATGTTTAAGCTGGTCTCTGTTTGGGTGTGTGTCTGTGTGTGTTTGTATGTGTGTGTGTGTGTGTGTGTGTGTGTGTGTGTGTGTGTGTGTGTGTGTGTGTGTGTGTGTGTGTGTGTGTGTGTATGTGTGTGTGTATCACATGCAGGACGATGATTAGATAAAAGTGTGTAAGGAGGACACGTCAGAGCTGATCCACCACTACAGGAAAGGCATTGTGTGACACACACACGTGCACACACACACACGTGCACACAGACACGTGCACACACACACACACACACACGCACACACACACACACACACACACACACACACACACACACACACACACACACTCACACTCATACACACACACACACAGTACTGCACTACTAATTGACTGTAGTTCTGGTTGAGTGATGACTCTGAGAGGGTTCTACAGCATAATATGAACTGTCTCCGAGGGCCGGGGACGATACCGGTCATTAACACACCACCGCCAGTGAGAAGTAGATCCTGATAGACACTCTAATAGAGGCCCTACTTTGACTTCCTCCCAGGCAGGCCTGTGTGCAGAGTGGCATGTCGCCTGGACTGATCTCTCTATCTATGCAGACACTGATCGACAAATGAACCTGCTTTGGCTTCCTCGTGTTCTTTGCTAGCTGGCAGGTAAATGGACAGCCAGCCTGACAGTGGGCGCACTAGGCTACAAGCTGAACTGTCTGTAAAACAGATAGAGACATGATGAGTCGAGGGCTTCTATCTTTGCTCCCTCTCCAACTCACTGAGACAGACTCATTCATGAGTGGATGACCACTGACCATGCATACTGATTTGCCCTCCTCTCTCTGCATCTCTCTTTCTTATTTCCTTTTCTTTTTTTTTCTCCATCTCTTTAATTCTGTCTCAATCACCATGTGCCTATGGTGATACCACAGATGGTGAGAGCTGAAAAGAAGAAAAAAGAATGTATTCATATTCAATATTGTCGCCAGGGATTCATATAGAGGTAGCTAGCTTTTTGAGCAGAGTGAGGCTCTGTGAAATGTAATATGTAAATCCCACACTTTTATGGAATGGAGCTACATTTGGTGTGCAAATAAATTGGAAAAATTCTCTCCCCAAGCGGTAGAACTCTTTTATTTCAGATTAAAGGTCTAAGTAGATAAGCACTGACAGATATGAAATTTAATACCAGTGACAAGGAACAGCTCTTTGGGAGAACTGATTGGATTCCATTGACACGTTTATGAATGATAGGACTATTTCTGGTGTTCCAGAGCAAAGAGAATCATGACTTCATCACATAATGACCTCCCTTTTTGAGGATAAAAAAAAGAAGACTTGTCAACATTTTCTCTCTAACTTGGGTCCTGTGAACTGTGAAGTCCACTTTATTTTAGGAGATAAACTTTAGCCCCTGTCTCTCTCCATACAGCTGATACGCATCAGAGCTGTTAAGGAGGGCCGGGCCGTCTACGATGTGACTGGTCAGTCTGTGCTCACTGAACCCTTACATGGTCAGCCTCTGCCTTTTAGATTTGTGGTCTGTCCTGGCAGAAAGTGATGTATGTTCTCCAGGGGTGTAATCTCTAATAGCGGCGGTATCATTCTCCCTGACGTATGGTCATATGGGAGCATGGGAGATGTGTGGTGGTGATTTGAAGCATGGCTCAATAAGGAGCTCAGGGGATGTTGTGTTCAGTTACTTCGGTTATACTAGGGCTTAGTATCGGATTAAGTAAAATATTTCAAAACAGACGCCATAATCCCAAAAATACCAAGGCAAAAAAACCCGTTTAGCCTTTATTGTGCAGCTTCGTCAGGGAGGGACTTTATATTAAATTCCTCTATACTGTGCCTGTCATGCAGTAAAGATATAGCTCTAGTTACAACATTTCAGTATTGTTGTTATTACATAGATGTTGAATGGTGTTTAACAAGTGGAAATAAGGATATTACAGCTGTGTGATTATAAAAATGGTTATGAAATTGGCTCTGTTGTGGATGAGTGTTGTGGATGAGTGAGTTCCAGAGGATGAATGACCGAGCATGTTCACGTTGAAGTAAGTAGCTAAAATATCAAATCAACTTTTAGCCCATAGCACTTGGCACTTGATGTGAAAAAGACTGGATTGGTGTGAAATATAATAGCTCCATCTGGCCCTCTGATTGGTTAAGGGATTTTTTGGCCACAATTGATATACCGTCTAAGCCTTTGAGATCTACACATCTGCCTACGGGTTGAATTTGAATTCTAACTGCCAGTAAGTATAATTGGTCCTGTGGCAGGGAATGTACATCTGGGTTGATCTCCAATTAGTCTAATGAAGCTCCTCCTTTCCAAACAGCTGCCAATCATTCCCTGTGTGTGTGTGTGTGTGTGTGTGTGTGTGTGTA
>NC_139668.1:7545898-7580898 GCF_951799395.1 Argentina silus
CAAATACATGGAGGAGATAAGGAAGCAGGACGGCCAGGATCCATACAGTGACCTGATGGTATCAGTGAGTGACGAGATGTTATGTGCTGCATATCTGGTCTCTGGTGTCACCTATACCGCAGGGGAGGCTGGTGGAGGTAGAAATCGGAGGACGGGCTCATTGTAATGCATGGAACGGAATGAGGAATGCCATCGAACACGTTTTCTCTTTCTTTATCTCCCCCTCTCTCCCTCGCTTTTCTCTCTCTCTCTCTCTCTCTCTCTCTCTCACCCCTGTCCCTTTATCTTTATCGCAGGGGAGGCTGGTGGAGGTAGAAATCGGAGGACGGGCTCATTGTAATGCATGGAACGGATGATGATTTCCAATTTCTACCTCCACCAGCCTCCCCTGCTAACCTGTACACAGCTGCTCTTGTTGTGTACCACTTGGGTTCAGTGTTTGTTGGCTGAAAAGACAAACTATGTTTCAGCACTCCCTCCTTCTCCACACCCCTGCTTTCATCGAGTCACTGCTGCAGTGCTATTCAGGAGGTCAAAATGCGTAATCAATCCTCTCAATTATACACCAATTACACCCTCTGAAATGCACTGGGTGAAGTGGACCTAAATATCTCCCTGCTCTCCCTGGCACCGAGCAAGCAATACATTGATGTATTGCTAATTTCTCTCTCTCCTTCAGATTGAGGGCTGAGTCGATGCCTAACCCGTGCACTGTGGTGACTGGTGACTCACTGTAGGGATGTCGTGAGGAAAACAGAGGCTGGCACCCAATACTGATGTCATTCAAACAAAGGACGGAATCTGTGACTGTCATTCGGTTCCATTCAGTCAGTCAGGCTGCGTTTTGTTCTGTTTGTTAGTGCTCATATATTCTGTAACATCTGTCTGCTTCTTATCCCCCCCCCCCCCCTCTCTCTCTCTCTCTCTCTCTCTCTTAATCTCTTTCACTCTCTCTCTCTCTCTTGTTCTCTGCCCCCCCTTTCTCTTTCTTTATCTGTCCTTTCTATCCCTCTCTCTCTCTCTCTCTCTCTCTCTCTCTCTCTCTGTCTATCGCTCACCCCTCTCCCTTTATCTAAACACCCACCCTCTCTAACTCTCTCTCTTTCTCTTTTGTATCACTCCCCCCCCCCCTCTTTTTTCCGCAGGTGGAGGGATGGCACTGTCATTTCTTCTGCTAATTGTCTCCGTGTTCCCCTCACTCACTGCGGCCTTTCACAATACAACTGCGGGTAATGAGTCTGCTTGTATTTAAGTGTATGTCTTTGACAGAGTATGCTCATCAGTGTGTGTATGTCTGTATGCTCATTTGTATGTTTATGTGTTTGTGTGTTTAGGCATGTCTCTGTGTGTGTGTGTGTGTGTGTGTGTGTGTGTGTGTGTTTGTGTGTGTGTGTGTGTGTGTGTGTGTGTTTGTGTTTGTCTGTGTGTGTGTGTGTTGTTTGTGTGTGTGTGTGTGTGTTGTTTGTGTTTGTTTGTGTGTGTGTGTGTGTGTGTGTGTGTGTGTTGTTTGTGTGTGTGTGTGTGTGTGTGTGTGTGTTTGTGTGTGTGTGTGTGTATGTGTGTGTGTGTGTGTGTGTGTGTGTTGTTTGTGTGTGTGTGTGTGTGTGTGTGTTGTTTGTGTGTGTGTGCCTGTGTACCTGCGTGAGTGCCTAGTTGTGGTCAAAGGTCCTCCATCTGTTTGAATGGCTTTCCATGTATTGGTATTCTGTGTATGTCTGGGGTCCTTTTTCATCAAAACCTTGGCATGAAATTACTGTCACATCTCCTGAGATAGCCACCATTTCCTCTCCAACAGCACAGACTTGGCAGGCTGGCTTACCCCCATGTTTAAAAAACAATCTACAGCAAATGGGAGCTCAAACGTTAATGGACATTTTCTGTAAACACACACAGCACCTCGTATGACACGCCTCGACAGTTACGCTCTGAGACAGATGTCAGAACGCTGTTATAGAGACACAAACCTGTCATTAGATTAGCTGTCATTTGCACCACCATTTCCCCCCTATCCTCCCAGTGCATGGACGCTGTTTGTTAGGGGTGTCACGTCTTGTGGTCTTTCCTGCCCTCTGGTGACGAATGTGGCAAATGGTGTAATTAGGAGGTAACACTGCGGTTGAACCCAAGCGTAATTGCAGGGTCCGGATGGGGCCTCCTCAGGGGAGATAGAGGAGAGATAGAAACCACAATGCCATAGAATGGACTCTTTGATGCATGAGCAATATGGTTCTCTCTGTCGACTAGTGTGCAGCAGAGATATTAATCGTACATTCAACTATCAAGACGAGGCCTAGAATGCTGACTACCATGTTACTAACACATATATACACTCCGCTGTCTTGTATTAATGAGTCTCTGGTTTTCCAGCCACAGAGATACGGGTACAGCTAATACTGACTCCCTATCTTGAGTTTAATAGCAGCCATATTGTGCAGCAAGGTGGTGTGGGTGGTGTGTGTAGTCTGATTAGCAGAGAGGTCACTCCGAGTCTACATCAAAGCCTTGTTGATGTCTTCATCAAAGCCTTGGTCCCTCCCCCATCTGCCTAGCCTGTCCATCAATATGGAGGAGGACAGCGATTAGATCTCTAGCAGTGCGTCCCAACAGTCTCTCGTATCATCTCTCCTTGCTTCCTACTCAAAGCGCATTGGAGGAGAAGTGCTAAGGTTCCTCCCCTTCGATTTTCTCCACCAATCTGGTTTTTGGAGAAGGAAGCGAGCAGAGAGGATTTGAAAAGCAAAGGAAAGATAATGGGGAAGTAACCCAGCCTTTTCTCTGATAACGGGGTGAAGAGCTCCATCTAGAGGCCTTCAACGCTCACTGTCGCTGTCAGTGCTCAGAGGGAGATCAGACTAAGACAGAGCCACTAAGTAACAGAGCCAGACAGATAGGGCAGGTTTGAATCACTGCTGCCGTGGTTATCACGTGTTTATCTGATGGTGTGTCTTGTTCCCAGGCTGTGTGATCATCCGGCCTCCTCGTGATGGAGGGATACGGTACAGAGGTCTGACCCAGGAGCAGGTAAGGCATGCTGGCTTTCTCAGATTGAATAGATCAGCCACTAACCAATAGGGAATAGGGATAGGAGTACTGCATAGAATTGGACATTGTAGTTATTTTCAACAGTTTGGAACATCATTAAAAGGAAAAAAAAGCACTTGTGAACTCAATTGCAAACAGCTGATAGGCCAAGGAAAGATTTCTACAGTGACTGACCGAAGAATGCTCACCATAATTATGAGAAGACAACATGATACTTATAGAGGGAACTGTAGATACATTGGGGGGGTTTATGTGTTTATTTGTTTATCAGGATCCCCATTAACTGCTGCACATGCACTCTTCCTGGGGTCCACATAGAACATAAAACACATGACAGAGTACAGAACAGCTCTAGACAGAACTGTAAATAAGATAAGATATATATATATATACTGGCAAGACACTAAGAAACGACAAAATACTTTGTATACACTATTCTTATATACATATTCATATTCTTATATACATATTCATATTTTTATATAGAAACTCATAGCGGTGTCAATAAGACAAAACATATTGGACAAAACACATCTTAATGCAATGAAATAATTTTACTGAAGTAGAAATATTAATTTGGTGTGACAGGTGGGGGACGGGGGGGGGGGGGGACGGGGTTCAAGGAGGAAGGGGGAAAACACAAAGGAGAAACAGGTGTCACTCTGCAACCATGAACGGCTTGCAGTATTCACGAGAGCTGCAGCTCTGCTCCTGGACTATGTCCTGAGGTGTTGCTCTCAATGCTCTGGCTGTCCTCTGCTCCTGTAGCAACGAGGTTAGCCTTAGAAAAAGGAAGAACACTTTTTACTGGTTTTTCCAGCTACTCTATACAACAACTATACACATTCTTCACATCACATTTCAATATACACAGTTTGTTCACACTGATGATAACAGTGTCAACCAAGCATGACTTGCATGATGAGAGTAAATAGTACAACAGTTTAACAGACAATAACAGTGTTACAAGATAACAACAAACAACTAACAAAAAACTGCTTACAAGTTTGTCTTTTCCTCGACGCCTTCTAATGGCTCTCCAAAGGCCACAGAAGCATACACCTCCTTTCTTCCTCCCTTTCACCTTAGTAGGCTTTACCAGGATGGTGTCAATCACTGCAGCAGGCTTGAGGTCCTGGTTAGGCTGAAGCAGGCTGGCTGCACTGGACTTGAGGTCCTCACTTGCCTGTAGAAGGCTGGTTTCAGTAACTGCAGGTTTGAGGTCCTGGTTATAGTTGACCAGGCTGGTGTCAGTCACTACTGGCTTGAGGGCGGCCATGACCTTAGAAGAGAAAATGCAGAAAAAACCCTTTACAGAACAGCTATGACCTGGATATTCCAGCGACTAGTTGTGAAATAAATGAATAATGTGTTAATACAGATAATAAAGATCTATAATGAGAATAAACAGTACAACAGTGTAACAGAGAGGGACAGTAGAAGTACTGCTTACAGGTTTGTCAGGCTTGAGGTCCTGGTTAGAGTTGACCAGGCTGGTGTCAGTCACTGCTGGCTTCAGGTCCTGGCTAGGCTGAAGCAGGCTGGCTGCACTGGACTTGAGGTCCTCGCCAGGGTGGACCAGGCTGGTGTCAACCACTGCAGCAGGCTTGAGGTCCTGGTTAGGCTGAAGCAGGCTGGCTGCACTGGACTTGAGGTCCTCACTTGCCTGGAGAAGGCTGGTATCAGTCACTGCAGGTTTGAGGTCCTGGTTATAGTTGACCAGGCTGGTGTCAGTCACTACTGGCTTGAGGGCGGCCATGACCTTAGAAGAAAAAATGCCGAAAAAACCCTTTACAGAACAGCTATGACCTGGATATTCCAGCGGCTAGTTGTGAAATAAATGAATAATGTGTTAATACAGATAATAAAGATCTATAATGAGAATAAACAGTACAACAGTGTAACAGAGAGGGACAGTAGAAGTACTGCTTACAGGTTTGTCACAGGGGGTCCTGAGGTCCTGGTTAGAGTTGACCAGGCTGGTGTCAGCCACTGCTGGCTTCAGGTCCTGGCTAGGCTGAAGCAGGCTGGCTGCACTGGACTTGATGTCCTCACCAGGGTGGAGAAGGCTGTTTTCAATCACTGCAGCAGGCTTGAGGTCCTGGTTAGGCTGAAGCAGGCTGGCTGCACTGGACTTAAGGTCCTCACTTGCCTGGAGAAGGCTGGTATCAGTCACTGCAGGTTTGAGGTCCTCACCAGAGCTGACCAGGTTGGTGTCAATCCCTGCTGGCTTTAGGTCCTGGTTAGGCTGAAGCAGGCTGGCTGCAATGGACATGATGTCCTCACCAGGGTGGAATAGGCTGGTGTCAATCACTGCATTGGACTTGAGGTCCTCGCCAGGGTGGAATAGGCTGGTATCAGTCACTGCACTGGACATGAGGTCCTCGCCAGGGTGGAATAGGCTGGTATCAGTCACTGCACTGGACATGAGGTCCTCACCAGACGGAAGCAGGCTGGCTGCACTGGACTTGATGTCCTCACCAGGGTGGACCAGGCTGGTGTCAATCACTGCACTGGACTTGAGGTCCTCGCCAGGGTGGAATAGGCTGGTATCAGTCACTGCACTGGACATGAGGTCCTCACCAGACGGAAGCAGGCTGGCTGCACTGGACTTGATGTCCTCACCAGGGTGGACCAGGCTGGTGTCAACCACCGCAGCAGGCTTGAGGTCACATTGATAATGACATTGTTCACAAGAAACTATTGATTCATACAGGATAAATAAAGATGAATTAAGATAATATAGATCTATAATGAGAATAAACAGTACAACAGTGTAACAGAGAGGGACAGTAGAAGTACTGCTTACAGTTTTGTCAGGCTTGAGGTCCTGGTTAGAGTTGACCAGGCTGGTGTCAGTCACTGCTAGCTTCAGGTCCTGGCTAGGCTGAAGCAGGCTGGCTGCACTGGACATGATGTCCTCATCAAGGTGGACCAAACTGGTGTCAGTCACTGCAGCAGGCTTGAGGTCCTGGTTAGGCTGAAGCAGGCTGGCTGCACTGGACTTGAGGTCCTCACTTGCCTGGAGAAGGCTGGTATCAGTCACTGCAGGTTTGAGGTCCTGGTTAAGGCTGACCAGGCTGGTGTCAATCACTGCTGGCTTTAGGGCGGCCATGACCTTAGCCTTAAAAAGGGTGAGAAGAAATTACAGAAATAAACCTTAACAGAACAGCTATGAACTGGATATTCCAGCTTCACTTTTACAACTAGTTAAACAAGTTGTGTGATAATAACTACATTGAATACTGTTTTGACAAGATGTGTAATACAGTGACGATTGCATGAACATTTTACCATCACATTTCAATGAACAAAAAGAAACATATTATTTCATTTTCACATTGATAATGACATTGTTAACATGAAACTATTGATTTATACAGGATGAATAAAGATGAATTAAGATAATAAAGATCTATAATGAGAATAAACAGTACAACAGTGTAACAAAGAGGGACAGTAGGAGTACTGCTTACAGGTTTGTCAGGCTTGAGGTCCTGGTTAGAGATGACCAGGCTGGTGTCAGTCACTGCTGGCTTCAGGTCCTGGCTAGGCTGAAGCAGGCTGGCTTCAGAAGACTTGACCTCCTCACCAGACAGAAGCAGGCTGTCTGCATTGGACATGAGGTCCTTGCCAGGGTGGAGCAGGCTGGTGTCAACCACTGCAGCAGGCTTGAGGTCCTCACCAGGGTGGACCAGGCTGGTAACAGAACCACTCTGCTCATGTTCCTCTTCCAACTCCAGCAGGAGTTGAATAGTAGCTGAGTCCATTATCACCATGGGCTCCCACACCATGCTGTCAAGGTCTGCCACACCTGAGGCTGGAGGCTGGAGGCTGGTGCCCAGAGTGGGGGGTGAGGATGGGGAGCATTCATCCAACCTGAGCAGAGAGCTGTCGCAGGCTGCTGGAGCATATAAGTATTTCTCCCCTAGTTGCTCACGGAAGGACTGGGACATGGATTTGGCCTGGGGGAGCAGGCTGGTACCACTGACTGCTGCTGATGTGATGTCCTCACCAGGGTGGGGCAGGCTGATGTCAACCACTGACGCTGGCTTGAGGTGCTTGCCAGAAGGAAGCAGGCTGGTAGCAGGACAGCTCTGTTCATACTCCTCTCCCATCGCTAGGAGGAGTTGAAACTCAGCAGAATCCACAGTCATCTTCGTCTCCCACTCCATGCTGTCAAGGGCTGCCTGGCCAGCAGCGTGCAGGTTGGCCTCCAGAGTGGGAGGTGATGCCGGGGGACAGTCATCCAGAGTGTGGGGTGAGGCTGGGGAACAGTCATCCACCCTGAGTAGGAAGTCCTCACAGCCTGCTGGGGCATAGCAATACTTGTCTCCCACCATCTCAGCATAGCACTGGGCGATGTATTGGCTGTCAGGCCCTTTGAGGGCATTGAGTTGATTCACCCTCTCATCTGAGAAGTCCGAAAGAAACACCATGGAAACATAGGGTAAACACAACTGATTTTGTCTCTGAAGGCAAAGAATGTTCGACAACAAACATATCATTTTCCCCTCTCAGAACTCTTAAAAACTACAGAAAGTATTTTAAAAGCCATTAATAATAAACCCTACACCAATGCATGAGATATTTAACAGTATTTGTTTCTTGTATTGCTTAGTAACAAGAAAAACAGTATACCGTGATTTGAGCCAATTTCACCTACATTTCAATGATACATGCACTAAGGTTTACATTTTCAATACAAGTCTGCATTTTAAAACTACAATTTGAATTATAATTTCGTATTCTCACCTGAAAAGTAATGGTCGTCCATTGTCGTCCGTAATTTATATTGTAAAATGTAAGGTTATCGCTGTGTGACTGTCTTGTTTGCGAGCAAAGAAGAACTAATTTATGGAGTTTCTCTAGAAGTTATAAGAATGTGTCTGTATTGTGATGCTCGATCGAAGAGATGTATTCGGATTCCTCGCAACTGCAACATTCGATTACGTAGCATTACGCAATCAAGGAATTCTATGGAATTCTATTAGTGACACATTTAGCTACAGTAAAATAAGTATTCGGAAATTTCCTTTGAAAAGTAGGCCCTAATCAAATTATGCGGTTTTTGGCCCACACACTCACACATCATGGGCTTTAAAAACGCCGCCCCTACTGTAGCTTGCGAAATGGAAAATAAGATTTGTAGAGAGACTCTATGTCCCATTATTGATTAGGCTATAGTATCCAATAACATCCGTTAGCTATTTTATTTCATGTCTTTATAAACTAAGAATGTCTACATAAGAATTATATACGAGACAAGTTGGCAGTGCAAGTTTGGCCTACTTTCTGGGTGAAAAATGTCAGTGCGTAAAAAGAGCGGGCAAGGCAGGTGCGCAATGGGCCCAGTATTGCGCGTCTGTATGGTTTCGGATTAATTGCTTTCGGACAGTATGCTAAATACATGCCCTTTCGTAGAGAAACCTCTGAACATTTCTAACAGGTTTGTTATACGTGAAACCGAGAGGTATTCTCTGGACTGTTTGCTAGGATGTAATGCTGCTTTCAGCTTATCTGGATGAGAATAGATATTCAAGGAATGGACCATTTCTCTGGCAGAGATATTGTGTTAGGCAAAGTTTCAAAGACTTTGACAAGTAGCGATGGCATTAACACTAATGACAGTGTAGGCCTGTGACACTTCTCTCATACATGTTATGAAGAGTATGTTTACCATGTAGAGTTGAATATATCATGTCAGATGGATGAATATGATTTATCATAAACATACCACATTGCTTTGTAATAATTGAAAGAAGGCACATGCGCGCACACACACACACACACACACACACACACACACACACACACACACACACACACACACACACACACACACACACACACACACACTGACTTATGAGGTGCACACAATAAATCCCTGCATTTGTGGTTGAGTTCTATGATGTAATATATGATGATGAATCTACTGTTGCAAGAGTGAGGTAATAAAAAAAAAAAGTAACCTTCATTAGAAAGTTTCTATGTGATACATATTCATATTCTGATATACAGTTCCGTTAAATTAGATATTTGAAAGAAGAGAGGCGCTGTGATATCTATGACAATATTCATTAACAACTGCTTATTCAACTAACCTTTTGTGTTTTTATGGAAAGACTGTATAGGCCTACATCCTCATGCACAGTGTCAGTTTATATGCATGTCAATGATATGATCAAACAAAACAAGATGCACAACTTTTGATCATTTATTTGTTTCCTCTGTGTGTGTGTGTGTGTGTGTGTGTGTGTGTGTGTGTGTCCATGTGTGTGCGTGTGTGTGTGTGTGTGTGCGTGTGTGTGTGTTTGTATGTGTGTGTGTGTGTGTATCTGTAGATCCGCAGTGTGCAGGTGCTGCCAGTGGACTATGAGATCGAGTACATCTGCAGGGGGAACAGGGTGATTGTGGGGCCCAAGGTCAGGAAGTGTCTACCCAACGGTACCTGGACTGATCTGACCAAGCACAGCACATGCTGTGAGTACCCCCCCCCCCCCCCCACACACACACACACACACACTCCACACATCACTGACTATCTCTCTACCTCCTCTCAAAATCCATCTCTGTATGCCCCTAACTCTCTTTCTCCATTTGCTTGCTTTATCTACTGCCCAACCTCCTCAACAGTATACACCCACCGACCTACCCATTTATCTTCCTATAGCAAGGGGACTAAACTAGCTGACAGCTGACTATACCGCCCTTTATGAATGAGGTAAGGTCCTCGAACGAACCACAGTCTCCACTCCCACCCTTGCAAGGCATGCTGCCTCTCCACACGGCAAGAGGGTTCTCTGAATGAGACAGAAACACCAGCACCAGCCTTGGTTACGTTGTGCCAGGGGAGGCTGGTGGAGGTAGAGTGGCCAGCCTCCACTCTCCTTCACCTGGGACTCCTGGATGTGATAAATGACCGTTACTGTGTGACGATGACCTCCGCCCCCCCATTCCTTCCACGGTCTTCTCCCTCACTGCCCTTCTGTCTGTTTACCCACCCCCCTGCTCTCTCTGCTACAGTACGGTATGTGTTGCAGGGGAGGCTGGTGGAGGTAGAACGATCGGAGGACAAGCTCACGTGTTTGATACCAGTCCTCAGTCCATTCCATGCATTACAATGGCCCATCCTCAGATTTCTACCTCCACCGGCCTCCCCTGATGTGTTGCTACTGTCTCACTGTCTAACAAAGGTTTTCACAGGCTCTTTATGGTTGCATTCTTGTGAACTGCTCGGTGAAGGAGATTATAGGCATGCTGAAACCAGAGGGAGAAATATGTCTATCTATCTATCTATCTATCTATCTATCTATCTATCTATCTATCTATCTATCTATCTATGTATGTATGTATGTATGTATGTGTCGGTTGGTCGGTCGGTCGGTCGGTCGGTCGGTCGGTCGGTCGGTCGGTCTGTCTGTCTGTCTGTCTGTCTGTCTGTCTGTCTGTCTGTCTGTCTGTCTGTCTGTCTGTCTGTCTGTCTGTCTGTCTGTCTGTCTGTCTGTCTATCTGAGAAGGCTGGTGGAGGCACCCACGCAACCCGTCAGTCTCTGACCCTGGAGTGTGTGTGTGTGTGTGTGTGTCTGTGTGTATGTGTGTGCGTGTGCGTGTGCGTGTGCGTGCGTGCGCATGTGTGCGTGCGTGCGTGTGTGTGATGTCTCTCTCAGTGCTGCTGTGCCCACGTGTGTGGACGTCCCTGGAGAACGGGCGGGTGTCAGAGTGGCCCCCAGGGCCCCCAGTGGAGGGCACAGTGATCCAGTACGCCTGCCTGCCAGGCTTCATCCTGATGGGGAGGAACACCACCCACTGTAACAAGCTGGGCAAATGGGACTCACCCAAACCTGTCTGTCACTGTGAGTAGAATCCAATGGGACTCACCCAAACCTGTCTGTCACTGTGAGTAGAATATCACAGAGCCAAACGAGTTACTAAATAATTCAGTTTAAAAAAAAAAAATCACACACTGCACGCACACAAATCTTCCACAAGGTTATTTGTCAGGTGAACTGGTATTAGCATTGTTGTATGTACAGTACCAGTCAAAAGTCTGGACACACCTTGCCAAGAGTGTGCAAAGCTGTCATAAAAGCAAAAGGAGGCTACTTTGAAGAATCTAAAATATAAAATGTATTCTGGTTTGTTTAACACTTGTTTGTTTACTACATAATTCCATATGTGTTCCTTCATAGTTTTGATGTCTTCAATATTAATCTACAATGTAGAAAATAATACAAATAAAGAAAAACCATTGAATGAGAAGGTGTGTCCAAACTTTTGACTGGTACTGTATGTAAGCTGTACCTGTCATGTCTGGTATGTGAGATTGCTGTGTAGTAAGTTCATTGCTAAGTTCATATACTAATGTGACGTTCATGAGCACTCGGAATTAGGAAACTGAAATGTCAGACGTGGAAACTTGTTGTGCAAAGATGACACCTTAAGTTATCCACTCAGAGAGTATCAGAATCAACCAATAGGCAGCTTTCATGAGAATAACTTTTGTTAAGTTCTGAGTTTTCCGAGATCGCATGAACCCAGCATACGTGCGTAGTTGGGTGGAGCTTGCTGAAGGTGTAATGTAATACAGTAATGTAGTGTAAGGGCATGAATACAGTTCAGGATGGGTTGTGTGAGAGTATGAGGGAGTAATACAATTGTTTTCTCTCCTTCTCTCGTCATGTGTCTGTTTGAAGATGACAGAAATTACACAGGTAAGACCATGTTCCTTCACACATTTCTGTCTTTGCTGATTTTAAATATAAACATTTTCAATACATTATCTTTGACCTCATTGGGGCAGTGTTACATGACTTATGTTTCTGTCATGATAATGAACAATAAGCCAGTATCATGATTTCATTCATGGTTAGATTGAACACTCATGGCAAACTCAAGTGTACTTACTTTATGGCAAGGCTGTGTTGAAATGGAAAACTCCATGTTTGAAATATAAGATTTAAAAACAAAAACAAAAAAATGTAGAAAGTGATTTGCTATTATGCAGTTCTGCCTCTCTATCGCTTGGGGGTGACATTGGATTACTTATTGTGCGATTAGAGTGTACTTGTCATGTATGAACACAGGGGGGCAGTATAACAAGCAGCTCATAAGGACTTTTCTTTGTTCAAACCAGAGGTCATTGAGCCCATAATAAGCCTGTACTTACTTTACCAGGCAACATACAGTAAATCAAATTTTCCTTGTGTGTACACTCCAACATCAGGAATGACTAATGAATGAGGGCAGGCTATGCTTTTCCCACAAGCTCTCTAAAGATATCTGGCTTTTTTTGTTTGAAATTATTGTTATAAAGAGAATCAGGAGATATCTATGTATGAAAATAACACTTTGGGGCTGGTTTCCTAGCCTCTAGTTCTTTCCTAGGCTTGACCTTGGCAGGGGTGTAACGTAGTACTCTCATGCGGTCACTTGGGGGCAGTATTGAACACACAATCTCAGATGGCGGTCATATTGAAGTGTTGGGTGGCAGTATGGCGTCAGGAACAGTAAATAATCTGTTACGTCTGTCTATGTAAAAATTAATATGTAACAAATAAGATGTACTATATGCACTGTGTCTGATATGTCTGGTGCTGCCATTAAATGTCTGATGATTAGGTTTTACATGAGTAAGCTGGCTCAATAGGGCAAAAGTGGTGATGTTCTAGAATCCTTCCAGAGTGTTCCACAGTGGTGTCTGTGTTTATGCTGCTCTCCCAGGATTATCCCCCAGTGTTTGCTGAATTGATAAATGGCAGTGTCAATGTCACAATATGCCAGTGATGCAGCTAATGCTCATGGGATGGGGTAGACGATAGAGAAAGAGAAAGAAAGAGAGAGAGAGAGAGAGAGATAGAGAGAGAGAGAGAGAGAGAGAGACGGGGGGTGTTTATTGGATGGGGTAGATGAGAAAGAGAGAGAGAGGGGGGGGGCGGCAGAGGGGAAGACAGGAGAGAGTGAAAGGGGTTGACAGGAGAGAGTGAGAGGGTTAGACAGGAGAGAGGGGGAGAGAGGGAGAGAGATAGTGAGAGTCGGTAAATAAAGTGACGGTGTAATACAGAGGAAGAAATTGAGTGAGGGAGCGAGATTGAGAGCGAGAGAAAAAGAGGGGAAAGGACAACAGGACAGAGATCGGGGACCGAGGGGAGATGGAGAAGGAGCAAGAGATTTATGTCCTCCATCTACTTAGCAAATGGCGTTCCGCGGTTGTTTTGACCCAACGGAGGGAATGGTCTCTCCAGTTCGATTACATTCCCTCCAGCCCCACCTGTGTCCACTGCGCTCTGGCTGGATGGCGCTGGCTGGGTGGCTCTGGGGACACCGTGTCTTCCATTCCGCCTCTTACATATTCCTGATGTCTGCTAGAGACGGTGTGTGTTGCAGTGTTTATCCGCATTGCCAACTGCTGTATCCCCACTACGAATGGCCCCTTTTAGTATTAAAGTGAAACATGCCAAGCACAGTACTTAACAGTACAGCGGAGGCTGGCGGAGGCTGGCAGAGGCTGGCGGAGGCTGGCAGAGGCTGGTAGAAATCGGAGGACGGGGCTCATTGTCATGCGTGGAATGGAATGAGGGGTGGTATCAAACGTGTGTTTAATACAATTCTTTATTCGGTACCATGCATTACAATGAGCCCATCCTCTGATCTTCACCTCCACCAGCCTCCTCCCCTGGTACACGCGGTATATTCTGTATATTCTGATTGTACCGAAGGTAGTAGGCTACTCTGCTATTCTCTATGTTTCTTTGAAAATATGTCAAGTTAGAACAAATGTGGACTCAGATAAAAGCCCCTACATCTTTACAGCCTAGGGTATTGAGTGAACACTTCATTTAATTTGAAGCCATTCGGTCAGAGAGGTCAACATGCAAATGAGCCATGTGAATAGGGAGCTTCTCGGTAAACAACCAATGGGATCAATGATAGGCAAGGGCATTGACGTAGCGGCCATTACTCAGCACCGGTTGCCATTGTGCCTCTACACTGAGGGAATCCAGTAGGTCCTGCGGCAACAATGTTCTCCTCTCTAACCTGCAACAGCATAATGGCAATTACACTCCTTGAAAAACCCTTGAAAATATGTTTGATATTTTCCATTCCCCCCCCACAACCCACCCACCCACCCACCCACCCACCACCCCCATATCTCTGTTTGCAAATGTATTGTAGTGGTGCTTGTTGTGAAAGAAGTAATTAGACACAGAATTGGTCACGCCTCGACATAGAGAATAAAACATGGAATAATATTATATTGTGAGCGCCCTCCCTCTGTGGGCTCAGGCTTTGGTGATGTATTGTGTTGAGGTTGTTAAGAAGGAGGAGACATTAAGCCAGGATTTAGTGCTGGTTTCAGTGGGAGTTCCAGAGCCTGAGTGTGGATCTCCTGCAGGTAGCGCCAGGCATACACGACTTTTAATTAAGACAGAACTCACAGTGGGGGTTCCCGCTTTCCATCTGTCACAGTGGGACTTCACCTCCCACCTACATCACACCCAGCAGGGGAAAGGTCAGATCGGTGGCACTGTGGGACTATGTGTGTGTGTGTGTGCATGTGTGTGTGTGTGTGTGTGTGCAAGTCTACATGTACATTTAGATGCTAGAATGTGTGTGTATTTCTTTGTGTTTGGGTGTGTTTGGGTGTGTGTGTGTGTGTGTGTGTGTGTGTGTGTGTGTGTGTGTGTGTGTGTGTGTGTGTGTGTGTGTGTGTGTGAGTACAATGTGCAACTGTGTGGGAAGATTGCCTAGGTGGGGGAGTGTTTGTCTAAGTGAGTCGATGCGTGTGTGGGTAGCATCCCTTGTGGGAGAGGGAAAGTCTCCCTCAAGATCAAAATACCACACAGCATTTCTACGACATTCTGAGCTTCCCCCCACAAAGATACTGATACGCACTTCAGAGGACCTCATACTGCTTGTAACTGAATATGTCATAAAATAAAAAGAATGAGTGTGTGAGAGAGAGGGAGAGAGAGGGAGAGAGAGGGAGAGAGAGAGAGAGAGAGAGAGGGATAGAGAGAGAGGGAGAGAGAGAGAGAGAGGGAGAGAGATAACGAGACAGAGAGGGGGTGAATGCTAAGTACGGCCGTAAACGTGGCGTAACATCTTGGATGAACAAGTTGCCTTCATGAATAATGAATGTGGCTTTGTGATACGGAGTGATAGAGACAGAAAAGGACAAAGGTCAAGATAGACACTTGCAGGAGTCCACAGTGCAGGGCGTGGGGAACTCTATTAATCTCGCTCATCAATCGGTTCGACACCCACCTACGCCCACTTCCGTCTTCATACCCTCGAGCACATTTGCCGTCGACGCCCTCGCCACCACCCATTGTCGCGGTAACGGCCTCCAACACATCTGTCACAATTAGGCCTACACACCGTCATGGCCTCCTGACCTCATCACTCCCAACTGCTACTACTGCTACTACAAATGTGTTACATTTGTATGTGTGGGCGCGTGTCTATGTGTGTCTCTGTGTGTGCGTGTCTCTATGAGAGTGTGTGTGTGTGTCTCTATGAGAGTGTGTGTGTGTGTGCGCGCGTGTCTATGTGTGTCTGTGTGTGTGTGTTTCACATCATGTGTGAACATGTGTAAGCAGACAAAGAGTAAAAAGTAGGTCCGCTTTAACAGCACCCTTTACCTGTACCAGGTCCAGCCAAGAACCGACGCCGCCTCACATCCCAAAGTCGTGACCTCATGAGCGCGTTGAGGACAGGGCCTCCCTGCGTCTCTGCGGCCTGACTAGCTTGTCTAATGCATGTCTAATGCGGCGGCGTACTGGGCTGTTACTCTGGCACTGACTCTGTTATTAATGCTGTGATTTATCGGTCTGTCTGATGCCTCTCTCGTCCTCATCTTGCCGGGACTTTGCCGGGTCAGTCCAGGTTAAGTGGCTCGCCCGAGGGTGGGAGAGGTGCGATCCATGCTGCATTCCAATGTCGCAGCTGAGGCCCGTGTGAGAGAGGTGTCAGATTGAGTATACATCCTGTTGCCGGGGGAGGGAAGGAACCGATGCTACTGTAGTGTTAAATGGGATCAAGAGTGATCACTGTGCAGCAAAGGGCTAAATGGATGCACATCCACTGTGGTGTAGGGCAATATTGCATATTTATGAGGCATTTATGTTGATACAGTTACCCCTGCAGTGGATATACTTTATTCGTAAGTCTCCAGCATAAGTCGTCATCCGAGAGACGCTTTTTCAAGCACGACTCCTCTCTAATACGTATTTAAACTCGAGGCTCGCGTATGAACTCCCTCAAGGTTCAACAAGGCAAAGAAACTGCAATCCAAAACCTGATACATTTCATTTTTTATTCTTCATAAAAAAACGAAAATCAATCGGGAGAACTTGGCACATGTCTACCTCCCTTCGTCTATGGCTGCTATTCATAACGTCAATAGTGGATCACAAGTGACGTACTGAAACAATGAAAGAAGCGCTCCAGTGACAATACAATCACAAGAGATGCACCATAAATATGAGGAATGCAGGAGCCAAAAATAGCAGAGCAGGTTCAACTGCGCTCACAGACAGCCTGGCAGATTAGAGTGTGTTTTATGGATGCACTGCAGATCACATTAACATTATTACATTGAACGGGAATGAGCACAGAGAAAGAAAGAAAGAGGGGTGGGGGTGGGGGTGGGGTGGGGTGGGTGGGAGGAGAGTGGAGATGGAAGGGGTGAGAGAGAGTATGAGACAAAGGATATGGAGGGATTGAGAGAGTGGAATGAGATGAGCGAGAGAGAGAGAGAGAGAGAAGGGAATGAGGAGATATAGGGGTGAAAGGGAAAGTTGTGTAAGGGTGCACTAGAGATGGACATAAGGGGGAGAAGGGGGGGGGAGGAGGTAGGGAGGAGGAGGAGGTATGGAGGAGGAGGAGGATGTAGGGAGGAGGAGGGGGAGGAGGTAGGGAGGAGGAGGAGGATGTATGGAGGAGGAGGAGGTATGGAGGAGGTATAGAGGGCGTATGGAGGAGGAAGAGGATGTAGGGAGGAGGAGGGGGAGGAGGTAGGGAGGAGGGGGAGAAGTAGGGAGGAGGAGCAGATAGGGAGGAGGAGGAGGAGGAGGAGGAGGAGGAGGTAGGGAGGAGGAGGAGGATGAGGTAGGGAGGAGGGGGAGGAGGTAGGGGGGAGGGGGAGGGATGAGGAGGTAGGATGTATTGAAGAAGAGGAGGAGGAGGACTCATCCTCCACTGTAATTATCTGTACTGTCAACCTGTCATTGCCATTGTATACTGCCATTCCATTGCGTACATTGCTTCACCGCTGTTTATACTGCTTATACTGTTTATACTGTTTATATTGTTTATACTGTTTATACTGTTCATACTGTTTATATTTTTTAGTACTTCTATTTTATTTTATTCTATTTTAAAACTTATTGTTGCACTACTCTGTGGCACTGTCACTTTTGCATTTCACTGTATACTTGTATGCACATGACAAATAAGGAATCTTGAATCTTGAGGAGGAGGTAGGGAGGAGGAGGAGGAGGAGGAGGAGGAAGGATGAGGAGGTAGGAGGAGGAGAAGGAGGAGGGATGAGGAGGAGGCGGAGGAGGTAGGGAAGAGGAAGAGGAGGGGGATGAGGAGGAGGAGGGATGAGGAGGAGGAGGAGCTATGGAGGAGGAGGAGGTAGGGAGGAGGAGGTTGGGAGGAGGAGGAGGTAGGGAGGAGGAGTAGGAGGTGGGGAGGAGGAGGAGGTAGGGAGGAGGAGTAGGAGGTGGGGAGGAGGAGGAGGAGGAGGAGGAGGAGGAGGTAGGGAGGAGGAGGACGTAGGGAGGAGGAGGAGGAGGAGGTGGGGAGGAGGAGGAGGAGGAGGTAGGGAGGAGGAGGAGGTAGGGAGGAGGAGGAGGTGGGGAGGAGGAGGTAGGGAGGAGGAGGAGGAGGAGGAGGTAGGGAGGAGGAGGAGGTAGGGAGGAGGAGGTAGCTAGTGGAGGAGAGAGCAAAGATTTCCAGAGAACAGAACAGACTCACTGCTGAATCACAGTTTTGGACTGAACCCAATCTTACTGTTGCTCAACAACTGCAGAACTAGACTGACTGAACTAAAGCAGAGTAGTCAGGGTCCAGAGTGGTCAGGTAGCGGTCAGGGTCCAGAGTGGTCAGGGTCCAGAGTGGTCAGGTAGCGGTCAGGGTTCAAAGTGGTCAGATGGAGCTCAGGGTCCAGAGTGGTCAGATGGTGGTCAGGGTCCAGAGTGGTCATGTTGGGTCAGGGTCCAGAGTGGTCAGGTAGAGGTCAGGGTCCAGGGAGGTCAGGGTCCAGAGTGGTCAGGTGGCGGTCAGGGTCCAGAGTGGTCAGGGTCCAGGGTGGTCAGGTGGCAGTCAGGGTCCAGAGTGGTCAGGTATCAGGGTCTAGAGTGGTCAGATGGCGATCAGGGTCCAGAATGGTCAGGTAGCGGTCAGGATCCAGAGTGGTCAGGTAGTGGTCAGAGTCCAGAGTGGTCAGGTAGTGGTCAGGGTCCAGAGTGGTCAGGTAGCGGTCAGGGTCCAGAGTGGTCAGATGGCAGTCAGGGTCCAGAGTGGTCAGGTATCAGGGTCTAGAGTGGTCAGATGGCGATCAGGGTCCAGAATGGTCAGGTAGCGGTCAGGATCCAGAGTGGTCAGGTAGTGGTCAGAGTCCAGAGTGGTCAGGTAGCGGTCAGGGTCCAGAGTGGTCAGGTAGCGGTCAGGGTCCAGAGTGGTCAGGTAGCGGTCAGGGTCCAGAGTGGTCAGGTAGCGGTCAGGGTCCAGAGTGGTCAGGTAGCGGTCAGGGTCCAGAGTGGTCAGGTAGCGGTCAGGGTCCAGAGTGGTCAGGTAGCGGTCAGGGTCCAGAGTGGTCAGGTAGCGGTCAGGGTCCAGAGTGGTCAGGTAGCGGTCAGGGTCCAGAGTGGTCAGGTAGCGGTCAGGGTCCAGAGTGGTCAGATGGAGGTCAGGGTCCAGAGTGGTCAGGTAGCGGTCAGGGTCCAGAGTGGTCAGATGGAGGTCAGGATCCTGAGTGGCTCGAGAACAGACAATGAGCCGCATGGCTGATCTCCAGACTGTCATTAGATTAAACCAGAGGACCAAACTACTGGAGGCTGAAAACGAGTGCAAGGGTTCAGGAGATGAGGGGAGGGGAGGAGGAGTGAGGGAGCCTGGGGGGGGGGGGGGGGTGGTTGGAGGGGAGGGGAGGGGGGATGGAGTGATAGAAAACCCAGAAGACGGTTTAAAAGACGGGAAGAGAGGAGTGGAGGAGATTACAGAACGGGAGCGTCGGAGAAGAGGAAACGTACGGACCGGAGGAGGAGTCGAGGACGTTATGGACGAAGTGATGTGTCAGACAGGAGTGGATGAGGATGTGAGGATGTGGAGGGATGGGAGGGATGTGAGAGGAGTGAGCAGCGGCGGGGGTGAAGAGGGAGAGGAGTTGAGGAGGATTTAGAGGGACAGACGGTTTAAACAGCAGGTGTGTTATTAGGCAGAGCCTGCTCATATTTCACACTCCAATTCAACAGTGGAGGAGGAGGGGACGTGGAAGCAGCTTATGATTCACAATTCCACCGGTGCCGGTGTCTCCTCTTGCTCTGTTATTGTCTGAGCTGCAACAACAACACTATCCTTTTAATGCCTGTCCAACTGCCGCTGAGCAATAGGCTGGCTGACTGATTTCATATTGCGCTCCTTTTTATTCCCCTCCTCCGTCGCTTTTGATTCTTCCACCCATATGCAACTCAACCTTCTGTTTACCAGTGGGAGCAGTGCAGTATGAGGGGGGGGGGGGGGGGGGGGGAGTGGTGCTGATGTCATTTGTGTCCCCAAAATGTAGGAACAAATGCAATTTGGTGTCAAATGGAGCAAAAGTGTCTGGAGACTGTATTCCTTGGTGGGAGTGATGAAAGTATCAACTCCGGTGATGAAATGGGAAGGCTGCGTTGAGATGAAGGGATTCGGTGACTGATGCTCGTAGGGAGGAGTGGGTGGGTGGGTGAGAGGAGGTGGGGCATAGGCTTCAAATGAGATGAGGCTTTATTTGCCTGTTTGATTATGTTTTTCCTCCAACACAGTTTCTCTCTCCTCCTTTCTCCCCCCCCCCCCCCCCCCCATGCTCAGCCCCCCCCCCCCCCCCCCCCCACCCCTCCTCCTCCATTCGTGACATTATTTACTTTGAAAAAATGAGCCTCTTGTTTCTTTTGCGGCAGGGTTTTGTTGTTTCGAGCGAAATTTTAACAACAAACATTTCAGCAGGCAACATAACTCTGTTATGTTCTCAACTGTTAAGGAGAAAGATTTTCGATCTCTCTCTCTCTCTCTCTCTCTCTCACACCACCATGCCTGTACGCCTGTGGTGATTTGGCAACCAGGGGAGCCAATCACGACGTCCTGCAGTGACCTGGCAACCTCGGCAGCCAATCCCGCTGCCCCTGTGTGACCTGGCAACCCACACAGCCAATCATACCTCCCAGTGGAGTGAACTCAGGCCCACAGCCACCTGGGAAGTCCCTCCCCCCAAAGATGCCCATGGTGTCATTCAGTAGCATAATGCAGGTGTCAGAGAGATGCTCTGGCTTCCAGATTGGTTGTTTTTTCTTTCTTTCACCCAGATGGTGTGATGGTGATAATGAAGCTGGCGGTGTGCCTCTGTCAGGCTGTCCATTGGTGGTTGGCCAAGGGAGCGTTGACCTTAAACAGGACAGGATTGGTCACTTTAGTTCCAAGAGGCTGTGGAGTCGGTGTTGGTGCTGAGTGGTGCTCCTTGCATTCTAAGACACATTCCAATAGCAGCAGTAGATAGTAAAAAAAAAACTGTGTACAGTATATTACAAAATGATTGGTGACTTATTATTATTATTATTATTATTATTATTATCATTATTATTAGTGATTAACTAGTGAAGGGATGTGGTTGTGAGTTTTATTGGTTGTACAAGTGGATCTGGAGCATGGATGAGAGAACACCGTAGTGAGTGGTTTGTCTTTGGCTCCTGGTACAGGATGTTCCTCTTTCATCTCTGCTTCCCTTTGAGCCGGAGCTTTATTTTAGAACGACCCGCAAGGCTTACTTTTGAGCCAGAAACACGGATTCCATGAATATCAGATGGGGCCTGGAGGTCCTGCAGTCCTATCAGGGCAATCACGCAACCAGTGCCTCTGCCAGTCCAAACCACCCCGCCCACACACACCCCCACCCCCCCCCCCCCCCCCCAGCCGCCTCTCCCAACCCAAACCTCCCCCACCTTCAACGCCCAGTACAGAATATTAGACTCCCACCGTTCCAACACCGGCCATATCAGACTCAGAGAGAGAACCTAACTCCATGTTCACTATGGCCATTGGACAGACGCACATCAAACGTACGCTAAGTGTCAGGGAGGCTGATCAGGAAAGGGGAAAAAAGCAATCTTGCCACTTCGCTGGGAAGCCAGTGTTTGAAGGCAACACAATCCTGTAATTAAAGTTTCATCTTAATTCAACCCCCCCTGGCACCACGATAATGCTTGTTAAATGGCTGTGGCGCTGGCGCTCTCTAGCACTGTGAGTGGTTTCATATGTACCACTCCGGTAAGTGGAGCCTGACCGGCTAATGAGAGATTAACCAGCGTTGGAAGCTAGAGTGAAGGGAAGTTGCACCCTGTAGGTGTGCTGTTATAGTCACACTCCTTATCTGGGCACACCGTGTGTGTGTGTGTGTGTGTGTGTGTGTCTGTGTGGTGGGGGGGGGGGGGGGGGGGTCTGAGTGGGTGGGTGTGTGTGTGTGTTTGTGTATGCGTGTGCCTGATTGTGTGTGGTGTGTTTATGTGTGCCTGTCTGTTTATGTGTGTGTCTATGTGTGTGTGTGTGTGTGTGTGTGTGTGTGTGTGTGGCGGGGGGGTTGGGGGGGGTTGAGGGGGGTGAGTGGGTGATTGTGTGTGTGTGTGTGTGTGTTTGTGTATGCACGTGTGTCATGCGTGTGCCTGATTGTGTGTAGTGTGTTTATGTGTGCCTATCTGTTTATGTGTGTGAGTGTGTGAGTGTGTGTGTGTGCGTGTGCGTGTGCGTGCGCGTGCGCGTGCGCGTGCGTGTGTGTGTGTGTGTATGTGTGTACAGCACAGATATGGATTCGGCTCTAGGGGTGTGTTTGATCTCTCAGCGTGAGTCTGTCTCCTCCTGATTTGTCGGGAAAGGTTCCAGGTCCTCTTCCTTCCTACCTCATGTTGTGTCGTGTCTGCTTTCCCAAACACAAACTGCTGATGAGGTTGTTTTACCCACGGTGTTTGTCACTGACCAGTGTGTACAGGCCCTGTACTATGCTCTGGCTGTCAGCAATCTTTTTCTCAAAAGAACTTTAACTTCATCGCTCTCCTGCCATGCCTGACGCTGACGTCCTTTCTCTGGAGAGTGACGGGACACGCATACAGATGCCTGTGCCACGCAACCAACCCTGACGGGATTCTTTTTTTTTTTTGACAGACGAGGCGAGAGTGTTTTTCGTCTGTGCTCGGAACGCAAACAATGACAGAGTCAACCTAGTTAGCATTCCAGTCCGATCGAATTAAAGTCATTCAAATCAACGAATCTATTACAAGTGGAGGCATGAATTAATCATCACAACGCTGACTCACTAATGAGGAAGAGAGTGGACACGCTGGCTGCTAAGAGACTGTAACTAAGGCCTGTTTCCCGATGGGTCACATACACACACACACACACACACACACACACACACACACACACACACCAGGGGCTGGGGAGATGAGCGCTGCCCCTGTGGTACGAATAGGCATCACATGTCTCAATGTAGAGGATGGCTCTCGGCACTGCAGAGGATAAATGGTACACTCGATGAAGGGATGGTTGCATGTCATGTATGATATACTATATACGGAACCACTGCCTCTGGGCCTTAAAGTGCGAAATATAGAAAGATGAACTCATAGAGAGAGAGACAAAGAGAGAGAGAGAGAGAGAGAGACACAGAGAGAGACAGAGAGAGATGAACCACCACTGCAGCTCTTTTACCCAGGAATTTCATCTTAAGTGGCCCACTTGCAACATTACCGTTATTTAAAATGCTCTTCCTGCGTCACTAATCAGTGTTGCACCAAGACGTCAGTTAAATTTATTGAAGCAATAAGGTATACACACACGCTCAAAACAGATCAGAACGCAAATGGGTTCCGCTTGTTTCCTTCCATGTCTTTGACAATACAATTAGTATTCATTTGCATTCGCTCAGATCTAGACGTGTACAAGTGGCTGGGTGTCATCCTATCTCCTGTTTCCACAGGAGTGGGGCTTATTAAGAGAATGAGCTGGAGCTGAGGGATGACTACAGCGGGAGTGGGAGGCTGAGACGCCTGCCTTTCCAAGCAGTAAGAGCCATGGATAATCCTAGAGAGATAGGGAGATAGACAGGGATGGAGGCAACAGAACGATACACACCCAACCCGCTCCAGAAAACGAGAGAGAGAGAGAGAGAGTCAAGTGGAGTGCTGTGTCTAAAAAGGTAGAAAATGGAAACAAAATGGATGGAGCACTTTAAACAGATAGGCATCACGGTGGACAGGAAGATTGAAGGAAAGTACAGAACGATGTCTCGGCTCCTGGAAATGGGGAGAAAGAGAACAGGGGATGAGGAAGAGAGAAATAAAGAGGAAGAAAGAGAAGAAAAGGATCAGTGTCAGTGTGCCGATCCATTATTAAAGACACAGACACAGACACAGACACACAGACACACACAGACACACACACACACACACACACACACTCAGAGAGAGAGAGACAGAGAGACAGAGAGAGAGAGAGAGAGAGACAGAGAGACAGAGAGACAGAGAGAGAGAGAGAGAGAGAGAGAGAGAGAGAGACAGAGAGACAGAGAGACAGAGAGAGAGATTGGTTTTGGTGTGACTGGAAGATGGAGGTAGAGAGAGTAATGATGAAACCATGTAGGAGTGTGTGGGCGGGAGACAAAGAATGATTCATTATATATATATATTTATATATATATATATATATATATATATATATATATATATATATATATAGCTCAATCAGAGTTGCTAAATGTATTTTTCCTAAATTAAATGTTTGATGGTTGATTGACATATGCAAAAACAGTGATAGAGTTGATCAAAAAGAAAAAGCTTTATTCGGTTGGCTGATTACATTTGAAGGAAATTGATACAAAGAGAGAGAGAGAGAGGGAAGAGAGAGGGAAAGTGTTTTGAAATGGAGAAGGCCAGGAAAGAAAGAAAATCCATGGTCTACTTTGATAATTACTTTTCATGTATAATTAAAATATTGCATCTAAGCTGGAGATGCAGTGGGGCTGAAAGAGAGAAAAGCTGTTGTTAAAGGTTGGAAGAAACAGACTGTGTAGTTGGCTGAAGAAAAGGGAGGGAGCAGAGATAAATGAGAGAGGCTGTGTTAAGGGATTGCAAATTCAAAGTGGTTTGTGAAACGGAGAGGGATAGAGCGAACAGCCCTCCTCCCTCTACCCCCCCCCCCCCTCTCTCTCTTCTCTCTAAACCTGGCACACTCTATTTCTCTCTCTCACACACACACACACACTCTGCCGCTGCTGCAGTCAACGAAAATATAATGCACAGACCTGTTCGCTTAACATTTCTCCCACCGTTTTTTTTGTTCTTTTTTGCAAAGTGATATACGGATTACGGCAACATCAAGACGAATCCCATCATATGCTTACCTGTCGTTTTGAATTCCGTCGTTTAAATGCCGTCTTGACATCGAGTCTCATTAGTATAGACACAAGAGGAGCAGGCAGCGATAGATAGACAACTGTGGCATGTTTATGTATTGCGGTGATCCTACACATGTAACGTGCGTTTTAATTACCTCATAGCGCAGCATCCTCGAGTAGAGCCGTGAGTATGTAGGGATTGAATAGCAAAAGTCAAGATTGTTTAAAACGAGCACGATTAGACAGCAGCCTACTGTTGGATGTATTGTTATTTCTCTCTAAATCATCTCTAATATTTCATGAAGGGGGAGAGAGGGGGTATTTCTTCCCTCCCCCTTTCTCTTCCCTTATAATCTCTGTCTTTCATCATTATTCGTTTTGTAAATGAATGATATTTTAATGTTGGAATAATATTTGCACCCGCACTCAGGATTAACGCGACAGCTTCAGAACGCTGGACAGCAAAAAACTCTGATCCCAAATTCGACTGGAAATATTAACTTACTGCACCGTTTTCTAGTTACTGTTGATATCTAGCGAGTCCAATTAACGACCTCCAAACTGTATTTATTGTTAATTGACCATATCTGTCTCTTTTAATTTCTACTTAACTTCTTCTCATCCGTTTATTGATTACGTTAAACGTGTGACAGCAAGAGGATCCATCGACCTGCAAATTGTATCCAAACTCGCTTGAGTTACTGTAGCTTTGCCTGTTGTATTGTCGTGGGACCAACACGTGTTGAACACGAATTGTCCTATAGCCTACAATAATTTCATAAAGACTGAGTAAACCTAAGAGTTTAACAATTGTGTAGGCTGTTAACAGTTGTATTTCATTACAGACAAAAGCAAATTGACATTCAGCAAATTAATACTTTTGTCATACAGACTAGATATTGATAGAAAACGCGTCGGTCTTCTGAAAGTGATAAGTGCTCCTGGAAATAGGCTAGATCTATAACAAAGACAAACTTTACAAACTTCTTTACACTGCAACAACAATAGAGCAGTAGGCCGTCGGAGGAGTATCACAACTATTCATCTGCAGCAAGTTTCTTCCACCATGGGGGTCTCCCGTCAAGGTCTACCCGGGGGTCGACCGTCCATTGTAGGCCAAACTCTGATCTTCGCCTCCCTGACTTTACTACTGTCTTGGTCCTGCCCGGCTCTAGGCAAGAAGAAGCTCTACATCGGCGCTCTCTTCCCCATGAGCGGAGGGTGGCCCGGCGGGCAAGCATGCCTCCCTTCCGCTCAAATGGCCCTCGATTTAGTGAACAAGAGAACGGATATACTGCCGGACTACGAGCTGGAGCTGATACATTACGATAGCATGGTGAGTAACCACAAATTGCACTATGTAAGTTGCATTGTGTCGGCCTACGTTAATGTAAGGGCTGATTTTTGCTTATACATCAAGTTACAAACACATCCTCTCACGTGGTTTATGGCTTTTTAAATAATTCATCTGAGTTGTTAGTAGTAGAGAAACGTGTTATTTTTAATGGCTTGCTTTACTGCAACTTTGTTTTGCATACATTTGAATTATATGAATAACAAGTTGGTGTATATCTATGTCATGCCATAGTTACCATAATAAGGTGTCTGCTGTGAATTACTTTAATCCCTCAATTATTCTAATCAGCAATAGGCTGGTCTTAAAGTCAAGTTGACTAAAGATATAGGATATGCCTTTAGAAGATATATCAAATGAACAAAATGCATTACAGTGTAGGCCTATGTTAACATTCTAGTTGAATAGATAGATATTTCAGGGATGTGTAGTGGGAGTATTGACATTGACATATCATCATATTCTCCCATAATGACAAGTGCTGTCTAGTCACCTCATAAACTCCCTTGCTCTTCGATTTCCATTTCCTCTCACTCTGTCCATTTCCTCGACCACATTCCTCATCTAGAAATCATGTTCCATCTGTAAAGAATTGTAAAATTGTTTGAGTTTTTGCTCTCTCTCTCTCTCTCTCTCTCTCTCTCTCTCCGCCTCTTCCCACCTGCGTCCCGCCCCCCCCCCCCCCCCCCCCCCCCCAACACGAAAGATGCCAACACACCACACTCAAAGTCTGTAAATAGTTAAATGCACTGTGACTGGTTAGTGTTGCTAAGAGCATTGCTCTGATTGGTTGAAACTGCTCTGCATTGGAACCCTACTTCAAAAGACTGGGGGGGTTGGGGGGGGGGGGGGGGTAACCAAGACGATTGCAAGAAATGGGAAAGATCATGCACTAACTACCATTGCATACACAGGGACAGATGGATGGCTAGATGATGTAAGATTGTCAGTCCTATTGAGTGTGGTATAGACAAATGTAAGAATTGCTCCTGGTCGGAGCAGTCATCCATCATAGGCACTTACACACGGCCACAGAGTCAGACAGTCTATCCGAGGAGTGCCGTGCCCTGCCCTGTCCGGGCGGCTGCAGGATGAGGAGTCGACCCTTTTGGACCGGAGTAAATACGCCCTGATGGATCTCCCGCTGATTGCGATTCAGGACCACGGACAGCTACACTGAACGAGAAAATGCCTGTGTCATCAAGAGGCAAACGAACCAGAAAATCTCCCGCAAGTAGATGTAGTTATTTCCCAAACCTCGCCATGGACCTTCAGAAAAGCTCATTAAATATCTGTCCAGACCCTACGTTCATTAAAGTTGAAGACACATCCCGATGTGGTGGAAAGCTGGGGGTGGATGGGGGCGGATGGGGGCATCTCATCTGAATGCGTTAGACCTTGCAGTGATTTCCCCCGAGTGCCAGGGTTAGATCAATGTGTCACTCGCCTCACATAGGCCTATACCTCCGGATTAGTGTCTGTTTTGTTTACACACCGATGTATTTGATTCGGGAATGAGGAGGGCACACATCTCTATAACCCCCATTACTGCCTAAACTCGTCAGATATGGCGGTGAGAGGCTACAAAAACAGATGTTTAAGCACTGCTTTTATTTCTTGCTGTAAGATGGATGGGTTTAACCTCCAAGTAGCCTTCACGAGATAACCTTCATCATAGCATTCTGACAGCAGCACGTAAACGGTATTTTATAGGCTGTTTTGTTTTATTGACGGATTGACTTTTCAATCTTCTGGTCTGGTGTTCTTCTGGTCATATGACCAATGCAATGTTTATGCCACACCATCCTAAAGAAATGTCGTTTTGCAGTGCAGCTCAGTAATCATCATACTACAAACACCACTGCCTTTCCCCATTGCTTGACATTCCTCTCAGGAGTTCTCAGAACTCTTAACATTCGGTGGGTCAGTCACAATTCTGAGACTCAATGATTGAATTTACTGCACTGCATATTGTAGTGCCCATACCTCACCGTGTACTCCACCAATATGTCATCCGCGCAGACGTGGCGCACAATACTAAACAGCGAAAGGAGGCCTAAAATACCTACATAGTTTGTGGTGCCAATTTTTTTTCTCTTGTTGGGCTCGGTCGATTTGCCGCGGCAGGGCCAAGCTGCATAGTTCATGGAACGGAAAGCTTTCGCACGGCTTCCCCTGGGTGTCGGGGAGCGAGAGCAGGCAGGAACAGCGCTTCAGAGGGGGGTACAAATTCTGCTGACGCCCCTCCAGGGAGTCTGGGGAGCATGCCTCAGCAGCAGCTCGCCAGCCACGAACACTGTACACCATTCATAGACAGAGTGGGCCCACGCGCCTGAACCGATGACGATTGCAACGGGGCTAGCTCTCCCTGGAGGTTTTTTGAGTATAAACGAGCGTGCTATCGTGCCAAGCGGAACGCACAATCGTGGAGGAGTCATCAGCTGAACTCATTTCTGTTCCCTTAATTGGGGTCCGTGATGTCGCATTATTGTGTCTTTCACATGAAATCGGTTTAATTTCGACATGGGAGGGTTTTCCAACTGAAAGCAATCTCTTAGATGTAGAGGATTGAGTTCTCTCACATAATTAAAATGTGCGAGATTATAACCTGCACAAAGGTAACATTGATTACATTAAATACGGAGAAATCTATTGCCTACTTTCCAGGATTGTACAAATAAAACGAAATAATTTTCCACATACACCTGTTAAGTGTAAACAATTTGGAGTTGTTTCTCTCTCTCTCTCTCTCTCTCTCTCTCTCTCTCTCTCTCTCTCTCTCTTTCTCTCTTTCTCTCTCGCTCTCCTATCATATACCTCTCTAGTGATACCCGAGTTTAAGCTGCTCAAGCAGTTCCAACATTGTGCCGTCACTCCCTCAAACAAATGATCACTTTCCCCCATACCATTATCATTTAAATTACATATAGATTTTTCCTTGACTATAAATTGAGAAGGAAAATGAAAAAAAGAGACAATTTGTTAGCTTGGATTAAAGACAAGGAGACATGACGGATGGGTAAATGTTTTTCCTGCATTCAAAACATTTTTTCCAGAGGACAAATCCAGGTGTCCTTGGAACGTGTCTCACCTGTCTGAGCTGTTGTTTTTTTTGTGTTGTTGTGTGCAAACTAGTGTGAAATGAATCGCTGACTCCCTCACTCTGGCACAGTATGGTTTACCATACAGATAGCACTTGTATGTTTTTTTAATGCATTTCTGCGGTGTTGTGTATGTAATCAGTCTATCCCCCTCCCCTCTTCTTCTCTCCCTCCCTCTCTCACTACCTCTACCCTCTTGCTTTTATACTCAATCCCCCACACCCTTTTGCTCTCTTTCCCCCCCCCCTCTCCCACTCACCCTCTCTACATATACCCCTTAATTCCCCCCTCTATCCGTCCATTCTTGCTCATTATCTTTCTCTCCCTACCCTCCCGACCCCCCATTTCTCTTGTCCCCAGTGTGATCCAGGTGAAGCTACCAAGCTGCTGTACGACCTTCTCTACACGGAGCCCATTAAGATTGTTCTAATGCCTGGCTGCAGCTCTGTGTCCACACTGGTGGCTGAGGCGGCTCGCATGTGGAACCTCATAGTGGTGCGTGCCTCTCTGTGTACTGTGTCTACACAGTCTGTCTGTCTGTCTGTCTGTCTGTCTGTCTGTCTGTCTACACAGTCTGTCTGTCTGTGTGTATTGTACTGCCACATCAGACTTTAATCAATCATTCATTTTTGATTTATACTGTATAGGATGAGACCTGAAGTATTTATGCCAGGCGTTGCCTCACAACTCCCTCATGGCTTTAAAGTGGTCTTAAAGTGATACCACATCCATGAGAGTCTTTTTAATTCTGTTCTGGATATAAACAAAGTGAGTATAGAAACCAGGAGAACTAGTGGAAGATAGCAGCCGTGTGTCTAGTGAGTGAAAGTGAGTCTGAGCCTCCAGGGAGCTGGCCATGCTTGAGTGAGCCTGCCACCTGACAAGGAAGCAGACACCTCTGATCCACTTGGCAGGGGAGAGTCAACCTGAAGGGAAGCGGTTCAAGGCCCTCTGAACTACAAACCTTGAATGCCAAACAAGAGCAAGGAGCTGAAGGAGAGCAGGGAGAAAGATAACACAGTCTCATTACCATTTTGTTTGGTTCATTTCATTTCCGAATTGTGAGTATCATTTGCCTCTGATATTTGGAGACAAACTTTGCATTCTAGAACTCTCTGGCAATGTTTAAATAGTGTATTGTGATACAAACCTAAGCAATTAGTATGTTCTCTACTTTTAGAATGAATATCCGTTACAGATATTTACTGCATTTATGTCATTCCTGTTTTGGGAGGCTGGTACTGTAAAGTGCACTTTCACAGAAAATGAAAAAAACTTTGTAGACATCCATTCCTTCATTTTTCATGTACAGTGCTATTTCTGTATCTTAAAAAGCTTTTTCCCCAGTTCCCACACAAGGGTTTTGACCCATATTCCTCTGCAGTGTCTCTGTTCACTGTATAATGCACCGTCTCACACTGCAGTTAATCAATGCAAATGGTTAATATGCTACCAAACCTAATTTAGTGTGATTTGGCTAGAGGATATCGGACCAAACAGCATGCCGCGTTAACGTGATTATGTTAATGTCCTTGTCTTCTTCTGCCTCTTTCTTTGTATTCTTCCGCTTGTTTTCTCTTTACCTCCTCCTCTCTTTCCCTTCTCTTATTTCTTCTTTTCCTCCGCCTTCCTTCTTCCTACTCTCTCTCCTATTTCCTCATTTTCTTCTTCTTTTCTTCTCCCTCTTTATCTCTGCACATCAGACTCATAATGATGACACCTAATGTAACATGTGACGTCATGTTGCTGCAAACAGTATTACTTCCTCGCACTCCGAGTCTCGAAACACGAGTCTCGTATTGTATTGCCAGCACACGTGACCGTCCCCTAAATACCCGATGGAAGTCAGCGCCGCACCACCCAAAAGCTAGCAATTCGACGATGTGGGTGGGGGTATTTAAACTTGAGGAGTGAGTTTACCATCTCAAATGACACTAACACTCTCTCCCCCCTCCCCTATTCCCCTCGTTTCTCCCAGTTGTCCTACGGCTCCAGTTCTCCAGCTCTCTCCAACCGCCAGCGCTTCCCCACCTTCTTCCGCACACATCCATCAGCCACGCTGCACAACCCCACACGAGTGCAGCTCTTCCAGAAGTGGAAGTGGACCAAGATCGCTACAATCCAGCAAACCACGGAGGTCTTCACTTCAGTAAGTGCCTTGCCTGTACATGCCCCTTCCTTAATACAATACACAAGCACCATGAACAAACCTGATGAGAGATGAAATTGATTCTCCAATGTAATTTCCACTCCAACCTAGTCAGCAGACAATTATGGGTCAGATTTGGTCTTGTGGTGGTGGAAACAGAAAGTAGTGGGCCAGGCCTTGTCCAAATGTTGGGGGGCCAGTGACAGGGAACTTTGCTCATGGGTCAGCTCTGGTAGGAGGAATGTGGCCCTGATTTGTTCCTATAGTTACTGGGCCATCTTTGAGTCTGGTTGACCAATACTGATTGAGAGTTTGCATGTTGAGCCAGCTCTGAGATGTGATATTTGGCCATGATACCCTTCTATCATTACTGGGCCACTTTTGGTGTAAATGTGGATGACCAGTATTGGGTGACAGTTGGAACTTTGCTATTGGGCCGGCTTTGGTACTGTATGTGGTGTATGGCTCTAATAAGTTCCCATTGCTACTAGGCCAGTGTAGGTCAGTACTGGATAAACATTGACAGTTTACTTGTTGGCCAACTCTGGCTTGAGGTATGTAGTCCAAATAAGTTACTGTCACTTTTGGGATTTGCTAAGAAATGCCCCCAAAAATAAGCTTGCCATAATTTGTGCACATTAAAGCCTGGGACACACACAGTTCAGATCATTTAGAACTATGGAACCAAAAAAACAGAAGTGATACAATGTGAAATTCATAACTGAAAGCTGCAGTTTGTTAGTTTTATGCAGATTTGAGCAGTTTTATAGCTTGCCACAGTCAAACTTATCAAAACCAGTGAACATGAGAGGAGTAGATTTCGATAAATGGTCTGTCTGTTTAGAAATACACAGACCATCCATTCTACTCATCTCATCTGGTTTTGAAGAGTTTGACTGTAGCACACTGGCATACTCATCAAAACCAAATGAGATGAAACATACAGACCATCTGGAGAAATCTAGACTCATCACATCTAGTTTTGATGAGTCTGTCAATGTGGCCAGGTAATTAAAAAAAAAGAGCAAATCTGAATTGAACTGACAATTTGCCAAAATCTAGTTCTGAATATTCTATATGTTCTATCTTCTCAGACTGTGTCAGATTGTGTATGACCTACCCAGTTTTAAGTAATCCCAAATTCTAAAGCAAACAAGATCTGAGATAAGTGTCCTAGACTAAGATGTTAACAAATAATGACTGATGCAACGGAATCTATACATATGAATTTCAGAACAAATTGGATAAGCAGACAAACTGGTAGCAAAACAGTTTCCTCTGACTTCCAAAAAGCTCCCCAAACACTCCATTTATAGGAGATACCCAATTAAACTCAGGTGTGGCCAATTAAGACACAACACACCGAATACCTCTCCACTCATTAAGGCACTATTGCCTCAGTGTAATTTGGTGGGAGTTCTTTGGCAGGAGGCTGAAGGCTGTTGATGCATTGGTTTAGAGATGTATTGCTGATAAGATGGGTAACGAAGTGTTCTTTAATTAGTAATTTTCTCTTCACTTTTCTAGCCCTAAGGATACATTTTATCATTGTCTTAAATATTTACAGTTAAATTGTAATTAACCTGACTAGAACGGATTTAGTTAAAGTTTTTGATCTGCCCTTAAGTTAAATAAATGCGTTTGTCTCTATTTTGCGTGGTGAGTGTGCTGTGTGTTGAGTCTCAGTATTGTGTCGCTACTGCCGTCCTGAGTGCTCAAACTGTTTGCCTTCCTTTGAAGGATGAGTTTGTGATATTTAAAGTTCAAATAGGATCCCTATTTGGAAAGTAGTCTTTGGGCCAGGAGAAACATATGCAGCATTCATAACATGTCAGAACTAGGAATCTCCAACAATATTTCAAACTTGGAAACTCACTGTAGAAAGATGATTCCCGAGTTTCCCACTTGGAGAGTATCAGAACCAACCCATAGGAAGCTCTACGTAAATAACTTACGTTCATTTTAACTGAGGTTCTGAGTTTCTCACTTGTCATGAATGAAGCATTATCCAGGGTTTGGATTTATTTAAACAAACAACTACTGCGCACATTAGCTAATTTTAGTCCCTGCTAACCAATAAATGTGCTAGGTACATTCAACCAAGTTTTAAATTGCACTAAACTAAATCTACTCTGGTGTACAAATCTACCACCGATCTTGATCTTGACCACAATTAGAGTTAAACAGGGCCAGATCTGGTTGCCATAACTAAGCCAGATCTGATTGGCATAACTAAGCCAGGCCTTTTCCACAAATACGCCAAGCCTGTTGAGGTACAACTTTGTTCCTTGGGCCCGAAGTAGTTTTAAATTGCAGCCTGTACCCGACGGGACCCAACACGCCCGATGGGCCAGCCATGATTGTCTAACAATTGAATCGGTCCGGGCCAGGCTCGGGTTTGCCGCGGCAGAGCTGTGTTTAATTTGTTTTAGATATAATCTTGCTCGGCTGTGTGATAACTCGCAGCTGCCTACTGCTCTCTCTCCCTCTCTCTCCCTCTATCTCCCTCTCTCTCCCTCTCTCTCCCTCTATCTCCCTCTGCTCTAGTCATAGATGCGCAGCAGCAGCACCTGTTCAATTAAATGTTTTTGTTGTTGTTATTTTCGTTTAGGCTTTATAGTATCTGCAGAAATAATGAAAATAATTTATTTCGGTTTTTGAGCGTTCCTTTATGTTCTCTCCCTGTGTCAGTCAGCCCTAATTACTGAATTGGTGTTTAAAGGCTGCGATAGAAAATAATTTACATACCCATTGGCACACCGCTATTGGCATCAACCTTCTAAACACACAAAACAGGCCACGACAGTAAGATCTGGCTCATTTCTGGAAATATATAAAGTATTTTATAAAGGCAGGTGCACTAAATACAGTTGTTGATAGTAACTAAGGTGAGTTTTCAAGTAGTCTCTCTCTCCACTATTCTCAGTGAGTAGCTTTCTCCTCTCTTTACTCTGCAGTGCTGCAATTTTGCTTTTGTGCACAATGGATAAAGACACGGCCGTTTTCTAGACCTCAGGCTTTTTTCGGGCTCAAGCTCATGAAAATGTCTTGGCTCTGGCTGGGTTCGGGCCTCATCTCAATGGGCCGGGGTTTGTTGGGCTTGAATGTTCAGGCCCATTTAATCCTCTATCCAGAAGTGGACTGGCTCTGGTGGCCATATCTAAGCCTAATTATCACCATGAAAAGGCCACATCTTGGCTAGCATGTGGTTGCGGCCTAGTTACAGTACTACTTGGAATGATGGACTAAGCCATAAGCAAACAGATCTGGCCCATATAGGTCCGTTTTATCAAGTGGTAACTAGGCCCATCCAGCCAATGTCTGTCCTTTTCATGGCAAAGATATGGCTCTGGAATTGCAGCCAGAGCCGGCCAACTTCTGGCCCATGGAACAAAGTCATACCTGGGCCACATCCACATGCCAGCCAAAGTCTGGCCTTTTCATGGCAAAGATAAGCCTCACGAACGGCAGCCAGAGCTAGCCCGCTTCTGTTACGTTGTACCTGGGCCTGTAGAAAACAGATGTGGGCCAGATTTGGGCCGTCATTACTCTGCTGACTGAGAAACCCTTTTATCTCACTCTACCCATTACACCTCTTATCTCTCACACTATGTCTCTCACACACTTTCTCTGTCACCTGCTGTCTATGTGTTTTCATTCCCCCCCTCCGTCGTGATGTCTTCTCTTCCTGTCTTCCCTACTGTA
>NC_139668.1:7583398-7585331 GCF_951799395.1 Argentina silus
AGGATGATATTCAAACTAACTCAAGTGTATTATTATTGGCCATCACTTTGAAGTTTTATATAGTAGAAACGCTTTGTGATCTATTGAATTGCTGCTAGCTGTTCTCTCTTAAATCCTTGCGACAAATGGCTATATCATTGCCTGTAGTGTAGCTTAAACTCATTAAAAAAAACGAGAAAAAAAGCGACACTTTTGTGAATGTTCACGCATCACGCATCACGCCACGCTGCAACCCGGGCCCGGGTGTCATGAGGTGCTCATGTGCGTGAGTGGTGAACCCTCTTGAGATCCTCCGAATTGTCTCTTATTGATCAAGAGCCAATTTGGTGATGCGCGGTGGTGCAACGCGGCGTTCCGGTTCCCGGGCCGATGGGAGGCGCTGACAGATCCAGCTGCTCGCCGCCCGGAGGGAGCTTGCACAGCTGGGAGTGCCAGGTTGACATCCTGTCTCCCAGCGGGGACGGGCTTTTGGATATGGTCCAGACGCTCCTCAGCACCAGAGACCAGCATGCATACATATAAACCCCCCCACACCCCCCCACCACCCTCTTGGCTCAGGAGCCAGCTTCATCTGGGCCACTGTCCAGATACACCTCCACCTCCTCCTGTGACGAAAATGTCACATTGGACAGGCCAATTTACGATAATATCCTGCAGTAAATTGGTCCAATATTGTCATCATTTTACCCCATGCCTGATGTGGAGGTTTTTTGGAGAGGATCGGATGTATTTCCGTTGACAGGGTCGTTTATTGCTTTTAGCGTGACGAGGTACGCCGTAGACGCACAAAGGTGGCAGGCGATTGCAGATAAAATGGAGGAAATCAGTTTCCATATGCCGCTGTCATAAAAGATGAGATCCGAGGCTTTTTTGGGGGCTCTTTCTTCCTCATTTTTGCAGCTCATACTTAATGGAGAAGATCAAAGACTCTCTCGTCTGAGACTGTCTGAAACAGAGGTGTTAATTGTCATCACTTCAGACTGGGGGTGACAGAGGAGTTGACAGCCAGGCAATGGAGGACGTTCTTTCCTGATATGCATAATGCATTCTCCTCTTAGACGAGTTGAGGGAAAGACGTAACAGTCTGTAATGGAAGAAGGTGGGCGATTACCCAGCCACTAGTAGAGTGCTACAGTATGTGACCTCTTTGAGCCTGGAGAGGTTCGTGTAATTACCGCAGAAGAGATTCGTGAACAAAACCCATTTTTATTCAAATGACGTATGTTCTCACAAGCTCATTTGGACGTTTGGGGGCTCTGTGTTCAGATTGTTAATCCCTATAAACACACTCACAACATGCGCTCTCTCTCTTTTTTCATTTGTCTTTCTCTTTCTCTCTCTTGTGTACACACAGGCACACAGGCATGCTCGCAGACGCGCACGCACCCACACCCACACGCACACACACACACACACACACACACACACACAGTTTAATAAGTAATCTCTCTCTTCCTTCCAGACCTCTCAGGAATTTATAAGCCAGCTCATGTCTAAGTTAGGAGGGAAGAACCCAGAGGAGACAGGGGGCTTTCAGGAGGCCCCGCTGGCCTATGACGCTGTGTGGGCCCTGGCTCTGGCCCTCAACAAGACTGTGGGGCCTCTGAAGGCCAAGGGCCGCAGGCTGGAAGACTTTAACTACAACAACAGAGATATCACCGCTGAGATCTACCGCGCACTCAACACCAGCTCCTTCGAGGGAGTGTCTGTGAGTACTTACCCACTGAGGCAGAGAGCAAAGGGGGGCTGGGGGAGGGGGGGTGGGGGCGTAGGGAGAGGGTGATGAGAAGCAGAAGGAGGTGAGGGAGAAAGAGAGAGAGGAACTGAGAGAGAAGATTGGTGTTTTCCCCTCGATGTGAGAGACAGAGGTGTGAAAACATTAAGGTGGTATACAGTGTCTCTGTTTCTCTTTCAGGGTCATGTGGTGTTTGAT